>NW_020653743.1:5213542-5477776 GCF_003589595.1 Hyposmocoma kahamanoa | reverse complement strand
GAGCTTTAAAAATTTTACGAACGAAATAAAATTAGTTGATTTATTTATGTTTAAACTGGAAAGTTATTAGTATTAATAATTATAACAAAGTAGTGGTCAAACATTCTAACATTCAATAAAAATTTAAGTTATTAAATGTGTCAATGTGTGAATATGGTGGAAATGTGATGTGAAATGTGTATATCTGCAAACTTTGTACATATAATCCATTTTTTGCATTTCGGTAACACTATGCTTTAAGATACGAGTATGAGAAAGAGTGGCGACGATGTCCATAATTTGTTTTATCGTCGCCTTAGAGTGAAAACCTTGCATACGCGTTTTCACATAGTTTGTTTTTACTGATTTTTTTGAAGAAAAACTTATAAACTTCTTGCTCAACAGTATTATTAAAGTAATATAGTATCTGAAAGAAGTATAATTGAACTAATTAAAATGCTAACTACAAACATTATCGCGTTTACTACATTTTACACCATATTTTTGTCTTCTTCCTCAAAAATTACATAGAAATCACATACGAGGTATTTACTCTAACACGACGTTATGTAGTTCGCATCATCTTTACTTCTACTTCAAGCGATAAAAGTCCTTTTGAGTATGACTACATGTGGCTTTATTATACCAAGGGTAAGATATAATAGTGGTATAATTTTGATAACAGTTGAGCTGCTTGTGAAAGAGCTCGTCCAGAGAAGTACTGCCACCTTACCTATTTCTGCCGCCAAGCAGTAATGTGAGCATTACTGCGTTTCAATTTGGAAAGTTGAGGGCGAAATTATAGGAACATGGGACTTGTTAACTTATGTGTCAGCAGTGCCCCTAAGATTTTTGCGATTTAAAGCTCTGAGTGGCACTACAACTGGTATGGATTGTCGTGTCGCTTACCATCAGGCGCACGACTTGTTCGTCCAATCACTGGGTATTACAAAAAACAGTCCTTAGAAATAGCTTATTGCTCTTAGAGTTCAGTATAACAGCGGTTTTCGAGCGCTGGTGGAGCTCCCCCGTTTCTGTAGCGCATCACAAAGCACGCTGAAGAAAATTCGCTGAAGCACACACAGATGTAGTATTTAACGCCATATGTGGTCATGAAAACACATGCACATGGAACTTATCAACTTATGTCTCAGGGCGACAGGTGCATTGGCAGTGCCTTTGCTCTTTGCGATTCAAAGCTCTGAGTGGCACTGCAACTGTTAAGGATGGACGCGTCGCTTACCACCAGGTGCCAGTGTCAGCTAACATGGTTATCAGTAACAACGCAAAGAAGTGTTTTTGCTTCTGAGCCATTCCGAATATTGTAAATAAAAACATAAAATCTACACTGAAAACATTCCTACAGCACATAAGTGGAAAAATTTATACGTTAATCATTTTTATCTATTTATATTATTCATGTCACGTTACTTTCACAACGTTCCTTAATCAAAAGTTAAATATTTGGATTTACTTCAACACAATCGTTAGTTTGACTACTGATATATATTAGTGATAAAAAAAAACTTGACATATATTATAATAATCTTATAAAAACATCGCATTGAGGATGCGCAATGGTAGAGTCACTGCAAACATTTTACATTGTGACTTCGTGATAAAACATTTTGAAAAACCATGGAAACCTACAATTTTATAGCCGGTTACCTGATACCAGATTGCGTCACACGTCGCCGACAAGTGCAATTCGTGTAGATTACAAATAGTGTTTTATTATATTCAACGCATGTTAGTCGTTAAGGTATATATTATATGTGTCATGTCGCCTGAACTACATAAATTAAAAAAATAGGAGTAGAGCTCTGTGTGAAAGAGTTCGTTAAGGGATTTCTGCCGCTAAACTGTAATGTAAGCATTACCGTGTTCCGGTTTTGAAGGGTAAAGGGTGCTGCTGATGAAATTACAGGTACATGGGACTTTTCAACTTATGTCTCAGGGTGATGGGCGTAGAGGCAGCCTTTCATTTCTTTGCGGTTTAATAAAGCCTTGAGTGGCACTGCAAGTGTTATGGACAGGCGTGTCACTTACAATCAGGCGCACGGCTTGTTCGTTCCCTCACTTGATATTTAAAAAAAACCTACCGTCTCTCAAGCAGAGAATTGGTGTGCAAAATTTATCATGAGCTTTTCGGTGAAAGAGGTTCACTACCCTCGGAAAATCTGTAAAGTCCTCAAACAGTATTGCGCCGGCGTAGGGGACTATGGCCTAAGCCTTCGCCTGAACGGAGACCCGTACCCATGTAAATGAATTGATGAAGATGATAAAACATTTTGATTAGACATAACACAATTTGACAGAGCCCAATGTAAAATTTATATTCACTACCGGGGTTGCGATCGATTTTGTTAACCTTACATCTATACATACCCTACTAGAAATCAACTTTAATGCAAAGTTGCAAACCGTGGGTCTCCATGTGTTACATAAATTCATAAGTTTATTTGATGAACGAAACTGTATTAAATAATACTCATGATAAAAACCTAGCAACTAAATAACGTTACTTGGGTTTATTGAATAATTATTTTTTAGCTTCACAGACGTTGTCGACAAGTGCAAATCAGTTTTTATATTTATTGTAATCTTTAAGAAATACACTATACGGTCAAAGTGGTTTGATTTACATAGAATAAAAACTTCGAGCTACTACTTTCAACACAAAAATTGAAAAAAAAAAAAAAAAAAATGTTTTTCGAATGTACTTTTATCTTTTTCAGGGATAACAAACACCTGTACATATGTAGTATGTTTATATACAGAGGTGATTCATTCTATCTTAAGTACACGTACAATGAACAACATTATCCACAAGTTACTATTAAATTAAAATTAAAATTGTCGTGTGTGTACTTTGATTTTCATGAACATTCGTACATACATATCACGCCTTTGGATTCCCGTAGAGGTAGGCAGAGATTATCGATCGCCATTTACTATGACTCTGTTAAACCGCTTTTGCTTCACTTATCAATAGTTTCATACAAACCCGTTATTTCGGGGTTCAATGAAAACCAGCATCACAGTCAAATATGGCTGTGGCGCCACAACCGCACAAATGCTAGTACAAAATTTGGTACTCGACATATCTAGTTTTTTGCTTTTTGTCTGTTTGGCTAAATTGTTGCTTTTTTGTTTTTTGTTCTTTTTATTTTGTTTTCCTTATCTAAGTGTTATCAATATTTTTTTTTGTATCTATGTGTTGTGGCGTTGCAATAAATGTCTATTCTATTCTATTTTCACATCAAACTTTTTAACATTCCCGATTTGATCTGAAAACGTCCTTCGTGGACTTCCTCTTCCAATGTTGCCTTCCACCTTCTTTCGCCATAAATAATTAAGTAGGTTAATTAATTAACACACAATATTATTTTCGTCTTAGTTATTATTTCTTGTTTTTGTTTTCTCTTAAAACTACTTCATTTTGTTTAAGATGAACATGTACTACACATTCCTGATACCATAACGTATATTGTATTCTGTTCATTGCCACTAAATTGTAAGTTTAATCTAGAAAATCTCTAATTCGCGTTGGCATTATATACTATAGTATGCATCATTTGACAGTTGATTATCTTTAAAAAATAAAATAAATATTTTTTGTAATGAAATAAAAGACACTCGAGTTCTTAGGTTTTCGCGATTATTACGAATAGGAAGTGAAACTGTTTTTTCGGATAAAAATCGTGAATATTTGTTTTTTCAAATAAACCCAACGTATCGGGCCCTTTACAAGTACCATAGCCACGCAAAGGGTACGACACGTTGGTTTGTTAAAAAAAAAAACTAAAAATATGTATACGCGATTTGGATGCGAAAAATAGTTTCTTTTCCTTTTATAGACATTTTGAGTTTTTTCTAAAATTCATATAGTCAGTCCCTACCGCATATTATTTTTTTTTACACTGGCACTAAAAAGGTAAAAGTTAAAAAAATTACGTTTGCTTAACGACTTCATTCGGAATCCTTTGAACAAATAGGGGCGTGGAGGCTCCATTTCACGCGGCCGGCGTGTGGGCGAAAAAATTTCGTGGCAAAACAAAAGATAATATTTTTTTTTATATTCACGTCCCTACGTTAAAAGCTATTCAAATTGTGCGGAGAATAAAACCGGCATAGTTTTCCTTGATAAAAGGCTTCGTGTTAGTGAAACGCGTTCGGGGAAGTAAATAATAAAAAAAGGAAATCATTTTTCGTATGTTTCCGTAGGAATACCGCAGACAATACGTCTTGTATTTGTGCGTTCATGTAAGCGTGAGGCATACAGAAGACAGATAAATACTGACTGCGTCGGTTAATTTTAGTTTTAATAGCAGTAAAACTCCTGGTGAAAGAGTTCCATCTACTTAGTACTGCCACCTTACCTTATTTCTGCCGCCAAACAGTAATCTGAGCATTAGTGTGTTCCGGTTTTGAAGGGTTAGCGTATAGATTTAGTATATCCAGAGATTGGCCATGAAGTATTGGAGACGAGACCAAAACAAAAATACATCTGTGTGCGTATAATATGCATGTGTGCGTATAATATGCATGTGTGCAAGATAAATAGTGTTGCGCCATCCACTGATTTAACTTTAATATCGATTAACATATTACACCGGCATTTCACTTCGTCGTATTCACCAAAATGTCTTATTGCAAAACGCCGAGACGTTAATTAACTAGTTAATTAATGATTCAATACAAAATTAAGAAAGCTATTATCACCTTCTGGCAGTGCCATAGGATGGTAGGTAAACAATGGGGACTTTCACCCAAGATAACACTATGGCTCTACAAAACGGTCATAAGACCCATGATCAGTTACGGCGCGATAGTATGGTGGCCACGAACTAAGCTGACGACTACAACTGACAAGCTGGACAAATTCCAAAGACTAGCCTGCATGGCGACGATTGGCTGCATGAGGACAACTTCAACTGCGGCCCTCGAAGCGATGCTGGACCTGCGACCCCTCCCACTGTTCATTAGACAGGAAATAAATAATGAACAATGTGGGTACAGAACCAGAATGTAGCTGTACTGTTTGCTTGCCTATAAAGGAAAAGCATTTTTCCTCAGTGTTTGCCGCATATTTTTGAAAACTTTTTGGGAACCCAGTATTCTATCTTTAGCTTTATAAGCCATTTCTGTCGTACTTCAATGTTTTCAATAACAATATTAACATGAAAAAATGGGTGCCTCAACTACGCTATTAAAAGAAATTTTCGTTTTAATGTAGAAAATAAAATAATGCACTAATGCAATATTAATTATATATAAAGTACTTAAACCAGAAATTTCTGATTCAATAATATTATGTATCAGGATGATTTCGGCTGTATGCAAGACACGCCTTTGCCTTTCTTTTTTTCAGTTAATGACATCTCGATAACATATTATCGATTGCGTCAATCTCTATGAAATATGGGGTTATGAATTTCAGAAATTCACGTATTTGATATATTTATTAATTGAATTCGTATACATTTGGGTTATTAATGCACTTAAATGGTATAATTTTACGGATATATTATGTAAAAAGCTGTTGTGGTAGTGCTTTTAGACAGCTAAAAATTTAAATAGTACTTACATGTGAAATGTACAATTCTGCGAGTTTTCCTTTTTAGATGAGTTACATCCGGGCACTGAACACGTTGCCATGACTAAAAAACGTCCGTTTAACACTATTTAACATTTTAAAACCAATTATTTTTCAAAAATAAACGAAATTTGTTTCGTTATCAGCTGACCCTAGGTTCATACAGGCTCATAGCGTATAATGAAGTAGTCTCGTCTACCCATCTCGCTCTAACACACGCGTACACTCTTTCACTTGCATTGCCAATCTATAGGTACTAAATATACTAAATCTATGGGTTAGCGCAGCGACCGTCTAGTTACCACGCCTACATGTACATTAATGGCGAATCTGAATTCTATAGTCTAGGCAACAACATATAAATACCTCTGCAAATAATACAACGGCGCGGTCGCCGCGTAGACCAAATTCAAGCCAGTCTCGTCCGCGTGTCTGGGACACTCATTTAAGTTAAAACGCAAAAGCTAAATATATATAGCATATATAGCGTATATTGCCATGACAGACGCACGCGGTCGCGGTGGCAACGCGGAGTCCGCTCGGCGACCGCGCGGCGGCCGTGCGGGGTGAGCACGACGACATTCGTGTCGAATAAATAAGGGTGCTGATGAAATGGAACTTGTCAACTTACGTCTCAGAGTGACGGGCGCAGTGGCAGTGCCCCTCAGATCTTTGCGATTTAAGGCTCTGAGCACTGCAACTGTTATGGATAGGTGGTGTAGCTTATCATCAGGCGTACGACTTGTTCGTCCTGTCACTTAATATTATATAAAAAAAGTATACGATTCTGCAGGCCGGAAACGCGGGAATGCTTAAAACTCTCCTTGTCATAAATAGCACAGTTGCATTTCGGTAACTTTTGAGATATTGGTACCCAAAGTTTTTTTTTCTCTTTGAATATGTTAATATCTCACTTTCGCTAAAAATTTCGATTACGTTGTTTATAATAAGGACGGCAGAACCGCGATCGCTTGCTGTTTGGATAAATATTATAATATATGAAGAGTCCAGGGAAAGAATTATCAAAGTCACTAGAGGAGAACTTTAGAAAAAAAGAATTTTCAATTAGGAAAACTATTCAATGTTGTTGAAAAAGTCATGCAACAATGCTCCCTGAAAAAAGTCAATGTTGACATAATATAATGTTAATATTATGTAATCCATTTTAGCTTAAAAACCTCTATAAATCTTATTCAACTTTTGTACCATATAGTCTTAAGCATGTTATGCCAAATACCGAAAGTTGATTTTTCAGGATATTGAACCTTATTAGCCTTTTCTTCGTTCAGGCAAAATACGCTAAGCGTTTGACGAATTAGATGGCGGTATTATCTCAGAGCATGTTTTCAGGTGACTTGGATCGTTATTTCCCTGCTTTCCTCATATGAATTAGAAGTTGTTGCGGACAGTGGAAATAACTAATTATTTCGTGTATTTCAGAAACTTTTCCACATTATTGTAGATGATTCAATTGTCATATAAATAGTGCTGTTAGCATCTATGCAATGTTGTCAATAAAAATAACAGCTGACAGTTTATTCAATTTTCGCATTGGCGTCTGACGTCCGAGCAGAAGCAGAACGCGCAACGTCGTTTTCGCTCTTATTGCTTGGTAACAAAGCTTTGACTGTGGCGGCTACCTTAGTTAGATCAGGCACGAAATATCGCAGGTATTTCTGATAGCATCTAAATGTGACAATTGTTTTTTTGTTATTTCCAAAAATTCCGAATTATATAACGTTATAGATTATGTCACAATTTTGCATCAAAAATATAAATCAATCGAGATCTTATCGTCAGTGGATTTTTATCAAATTAAGCGTACGCATTTGTGAAATGATAAGGTTTTACAGTAACGGATTTATTTGTAATTGTGATTTATTGATAACGAATCGTCTCAAGGTGAATAACTGGGTGGGTTTCATTATTGATCAGTTACACAACAAATGTGCCTTACTTATAGTATGTTTTCGTTTTTCCTATAGGAATATTTAAATTTAGTTATCAAAAATCATTTTGAAATTGTCATGTTTAATAGTCACATTTTTTTACATATACATCGGAGAACAGGGAGATGTTGAGGGAAACTCCCTCATCACTAATTGTGTCAGGAATTATTTGATAAATACGTTCTTCGGTACAAATCCGTTGAGCACCGCGGTGAATAATAACGCCAAAATAGTTAAATTCAGAGGCAATGAGTTTGTAAGTGTAATCTTACTACCGGCGACCTGTCTAATTTCCTTTTCCGCCGAAAAACTGACACTTACAACTCCATCCGGTGTTACCCGCTCTAAATAATAACTACAGTCACTGATTTACCGAATAAACTAAGTACACGATATATCGATAATCAGTAATTACGCACACACTCAACATATCCCCGCACATAGAGAAACCCTGTGTCGCGGATGCTCTGACACACACATAGACAACCATAAATTACACCCAAACTCAAGAGAGAAATAATTGTAGGTCATACAAATATTTCTTCCTGCCCGAGAATCGAACCTGGGATCTCTGCGTGGCAGTCCGGCATGGTAACCGATCGGCCACAGAGGCAGTTTCAACTATTATACCAGTACATAATATTTTCCCCGTTTACAGAGCGAATTATTGAATAATTTGAATAAATTTCAGACATTTTCCAAATAATCCCACCAGGAATCAAATCCGAGACCTCCTCATCCAGTTCGTCTACTTATTCATTGCAATGTGTCAGTGTTAGTGAGATTAGGAACAAAATAGTTTTACACTACAATTAAATACTTATCACAGTTGTACACGTAGTTTTTCCAGGGAGTAGATACAATTTCTGTTCAAGGCACTTACCTGAAAAAAGAAAGAAAAAATCACGCTTAGTAAAAGCTGGGGCAATTTGAACGGAAGATAAATGACCCAGGAGAATGCGCCCATTAGCCACTGCTTTGAATTTGTTATATTAATTACTATTAGGCGTAATGTCGTTTTGATTCTTTATTACTAAACAAGTTTGTGCCTGCCTACTAGTTCTATGCGTCCAGATAGTTCTATGAGTCCAGTCCAATTTAGAAAATATTGATTCGTAAATTTGTCCAACTGGGAATGCGTCCGAGATACTTCGTGTAGTGCTCAGAGTGCATCAAGTTCAATACCATTAAGGTGGCGAATTTCTCTAATCTAATGCTACTGTAAACTACATATATCGCACTGCTATTACAATAATGTTGTAATTCAAAATATGTGAAATTCAAGATTATGTCATTGCTGAACGCAAAATTTGATTTCGCAGAAATAGGTAAGGTGGCATTTCGTGATCGATCTTTGTATTAATATTTGCATATAAATCCCATTACGTCAGTTTATCACCGTGTGCTCTACCCGCTACGTTGTTGCATCACTTATTAAGAATAGTGAATGTCAAGTTACTAATAGTAGCATGATAATTTCACGAAAGTGCGACTTCGGTAGCCCCGTTGACACTACAGGAGATAGTTAAAAAAATTCCGGATTCGATTTCCGGTAGGAGCAATTTAATGAACTATTCCTAATAGGCGACTACCTAGTAAATAAGACTCGGTAATTGATGTGACTGCCTGGCATTAGAACTAAGTTCACTCACTACATTGGTGATTTTGAGCCATAACCGCTGAGCCGTAAAGGTATCATGTGGAAACGTACAATAGTTTCATAATAGGTCAATGCACGCTAATCCTCTACCGGCCTCACTCGTGGTCTTCTTTTACTACGCATTTAATCTTTAAAGAACTATGTCAGTTAACATTGTAGAACATAAGCACAAGGAAAAAGAGACACCTCGCTTGTATCAACAATTCGCACCCTTGGTGTAATAATGCCACATTTGCAAAATGACAACTTTTCAGAAGAGAGGTTTCAAGATTTTACTCTCGAAATTAGTCGTAAAACTTTTTTTTTCCAAGCATGTATAAATGTCATTTTTTCATATTTTAGAGATACGACAAGAATACTTTCGAGGACCGCGATTCAGAATCCTTCGAACCGAATCGTTCGATTGGATATCGTTCTCGAATCGAAGGGCATTTCTCAAAACATTCGAATTAACGTTCGATTCGGATTCAGGGGGTCTACTCTCGATCTTCGTTCGAAACAATTACTGTCAAATCAAATAAGTAATATTCGACAAGATTAAAAGACAAGTATCAGGTATGAAGCTTCATTGCTTATTTAGCAGTAATTGTTTCGGACGGATGTCGGACGGAGATCGAGAGTAGACGCCCTGATATGATATCGTTTCCAACAGCGTTTACGGAGTTAGTCGGTGAAATAGGTTATACGAAAAATTAAAATTCTCATCATTCTTTTATATACATTTTTAAGACTTTAAAGGCCTAAAATATAGGAATGCATTAAAATAAATTAACAAAATCCAGACTTTATTTAAAATAATAAGAGATTTCCATATGAATTTTGCTATGTAAACAATAGAACGTTCAGTAACTTTCATTCGTTAACTGTGTTCTGAATAACGTTCGTAGCCTTTGCCGGTGGTGAAGTTCTAACATCTCAGTTGTGTGTCGGATAGAGTGTCAATGGCAGAATTTTGAACTGATTTTGAGAAAAAGAAGCTGGGTACATCCACTCAATATGAAACGATTACAGTGTGGGCAGTTTCATATATTATATACAAATTTATGTGAACGTCTACATCAGTTTGTTAAGTACTACCACATGCCAGTAAATGTTTTTCAAGGATTACTAAGCCTAGTAAAACCTTTTATTACTAAGTCAGATACAAATATGAGGTAAGGCATCAGTCCAGAGGAAAGACTAATAACAATCAAGTAAGTTGTTCTATTATTTACATTTTAATCTCCGTATCGAACATTTTTGCAAGAAACGTCATTACTCACGCGCATCAAACTCAAACCCAAAACTTCCTAATCTGGCGTCTACTTTGCCATCCGCTGGGTCAACGAAATCAATAAGCAAATATTATATTTTACACGTAATGTTCTAAGGGTCGTATTCCAGAACTCTATTCAATGCTTCAGTCAGGACTTGAGTATTGCAGTGAGCACTGAAAATCATACTCAAGTCCTTGCCATTAGGCTCGTATTTCCAGTGCTTGAAATCATACTCAAGTCTGCTCAAATCCTGACTTGAGTATTGAGTAGAGTTCTAGAATACGACCCTAAGTTTACTAAAAGATTTCAAATGACATAGTATAATATAGATGACAGCTGTGACCTTCGGACTTTTTGTTTGAAAAAAAAAAAAACAAATTTGCGCTATTTAGATTCTAAAAAATAATTTCATTTCCAATACAAACAACAACATAAACGTAAAACGCTCAAATATTACCACGAAAAAAGTATCATAAGGTGAGATTCAATCCATCAGCAATACTTTCAAACCACTGACGGAAAGCTCTGCAAACTCTAAAGGCAAATGTATTCAATTAAACCTCGTACACTACACAGCATCCTTTCATCTTGCGAAAACAAAAGACGCCAACGCGATAAAGCCCAGTTACCAAACATCCATTACAGAATTCAAAGAGAACAAGTAACTCAAGGTACAGTTGTAAGACTAACTGACTGTTACTGCAGTACTGTTGCTACAAAAATCACAACGATTGTTTACGTAATAAACTCATTAAAAATTAAATCGGTGCCTTACTTTCTGAAACTCGTACCAGGAGATGGCAAAACTTTTATATATTTTAAATTTCTTATCAAAGGTGTTAATTTCGATGCATAACTATAAAAATATGTAAAAGCCAGTGTGTTTCCTCATATTTATGAAGAAAATGTGATGTGAAATCAGCCTGTAAAAATTGTATATACAATCCATTTTTTGCATTTCAGTAACTTTGTGCTTTGAAATACGAGTTGGAGAAAACAAGGCGACGAAATGCCAACTTACCAATTTCTGCCGACAATCAGTAATGTAAGCATTATTGATTGATGATATTATTTTGAAGGATAAGTGTGCTGGTCAATTTACAGGAGCATGGGACATGGCAACTTGAGTCTCAGGGTGACGGGAGCAGTGGCAGTGCCCCTCAGATCTTTGCGATTTGCGTATTGCTAGTTCGTTAGGTGGATTAATTGGCATAACGTCTGGCATGGTTTGTTGGAAGACGTTGGTTCGAATCCAGCCGGATCGAAGGAATTTTTTCTAGGTGTTTGATCTTTGTATTAATAATTATTACAGCTTTTATTATTATTATTATTGATTTCAATGTTATGGTTCTTAAATAACAAAATAATAATTGCAATTTTAGCACCTGTAATTGACTGTACAAATATTGTTTTTCTTTGCAAGTGGGCAATTTTTTATTATTTAAATATTTTAGAATATTATAATGTAGTATTACTTAATATGCGAGTGTAGTATCCTGAAATATTTATACCTTTATGGCTCAGCTGTTATGGTTCAAAATCACCAATGTAGTAAACTTAGTTCTAATGCCACGAGTCTTATTAACTAGGTAGTCGCCTATTGGGAATAGTTCATTAAATTGCGCCTACCGAAAATCGAATCCGGGATTTCTTCGACAATCTCCTGTAGGCTCAACGGGGCTACCGAAGTCGTAGTTTCGTGAAATTATCAGGTTACTATTAGTAACTTGATATTCACTATTGTTAATAAGTGATACAATAACGTAGCGGGTAGAACATCACAGTCTCTGTCTACCCCAGTGAGAAACAGACGTAATGGTATTTATATGCAATTATTAATACAAACATCGATCATCTTCTTCTATGCGCCTTCAGCATACCGTACCTGACACGGTATGCTGAAAGCGCTGGTTCGAATTCAGCCGGGTCGAAGGAATTTTTTCTAGGTGTTCGATCTTTGTATTAATAATTATTACAGTTTTTATTGTTGTTATTGATTTCAATGATATGGTTTCTTAAGCAATATAAAAATAATTACAATATACGCACCTGTAATTGGCTTAACAAATATTGTTTCTCTATGTAAGTGGGTAATTTTTAGTATTTAAATATTCTAGAATATTATAATGAAGTATTACTTAATATTCGAGTGTACTATCCTGAAATTTTATTTTATATTTTACGATATTATATTCAAAAGCTTAAATAATATAAATTGCCACCGAAATTAGGCAGAGAAAACTAAACCATACACAAATACACATACGTACGTACAACAACAACGTATGTTTGTTGTACGTATGTACGTAGAACAAACATACACATATAAATAAATGTTCCACGAACCAGTTCGTACCTGTCATACATTTATCGCAATCTATAAATGTTTAACAGTTCACCGTAAACTTATTTATTATACATGTATGCCGCTCGCTTCCCCAATAGAATAAATACATTAAAAAACATTTCGTATTTTTCATGAAAATGTTTTTTAAAAAGATCTTTTGCTCAGGCAGCAATAATTCCTTCACAAAGATCAGTTAATGGAGTTTCTCATTTCGGTTTGTCAAAAGAGTCTGCTTCACGAATTAGGGACTCACCACATTTATGAATGCAGAATCGGCTTGAGCCGTCAGCTTTATGTCCATGCAGTAAGAGTTACGCATTTGGTGTCAACGGTCCGATTGGAAACGAAATCCTCAACGTCTTTTTCTCTTATTGCATATAGATAGTTAATTTCATTCTGCTTGGGTCGAGCTACTTCAGAATTTATTTTTTACAAACGAAATAGAAGCCATTTGAAAACTTTATAAATCGTATAACATACAGGTTCTACTTAGTTTAGTTGATATAAAAAAAAACATTGGTATAATGTAAATTACCTATTGAATACAGCGGTTCTTTTTGTAAGGTTTCCAGATAAGTTTATCACATTGGTAAGTTTTTACAGAGGTAAGTTTGTTACATTGTTTGTTACGTTTTCACTGTTATACGGAATCAACCATAGCCATTTAAGATTGTATTAACTCTTAATGCGTTTCCGTGTCGTCTCCCTGAGAAATAAATCATATAGAGGACAATTTCAAGTGTAACTTGCTTTTGAAAAGAAATTTCGTATTTACTGTTTGTCACCAGTAGGGCTTTCATTCCCGGATCGTCGGTCTTGAAAATTCCGACATTTTGACAATTTTTTTTTATTTTCGAGACTCGAGACTGATGTTTTCAGTCGAGACTTAAAGTCACGTAATTAAAAGTATTAAAAATCTACTAAACCAACAGACATTTTTTATTCTGGTTCCACATTTAGCTTTCAAATTCGAGTGATAAACGGGCATTTTAAAATTTTGTCTCAATAGGTAACATGGCCAGCACCACAGTCACATTTTTATGTCATCGTGAGAGCCGCGACCAACGACTGCAAAAGATTAACACAGTGCCAAACATGGGTTAAAACATTTTGACAGTTCTGCACAGTAATTTTATCAACGTAAAAATTGAGCTCGACTAAGGAAATGCAAATAAATAATAAAAACAAATAAATTGATATATATTATTACAAAAATATATATTATTGGAAAACGGTGAGGAGAACATTTTTAATACAGTTCATTGCAAATTTTAAAACTTACACTAAGGCCCCAGATACATTGGACTTACAAGTCCGTACGTTTGTAAGACCTGTCTATCTAGGGCCTTAATGTAAGTTTTCGTTTTTACGTACAGAGTATACGAATGAAAACATTGCTTTCATAAATAAATCTTCATTTTACAATTTGACTTAATGAAGAACTTAATAGAAATATCATGTTTTAACTGCTTAAATGTCTAGCCTATTAGTCTGGAAACCTATTTTTGAAACAGTCTCGAAAATCTCGTTTTTTCCGGGATTTTAGTGAGAGTACCGAGTGTCGACATTTTTTTCCCGGGACGCGGAAATGCATCGAGAGTGAAAACCCTAGTCACCAGTTTACTACGTGATTAAAAAATATATTGTGTAAAATATACAGGTCAAAGTAATGTAAGCCTGTAAATATACCATGCAAGACAAAGAACCGTACTACGTGCAATACCAGTTGCACGTTACCAGCTTTTTTGCTGTACGTACAGAGAAATTTCCGTTTATATTTAGAAAATCAGCATTGCTTCCGTGAATCCAACCGTCGACACGGTAAAATGCACTGTATTGGATTAAATATAGAATGTCAATTGGGAATAGGGGAGCCCGATGCGTATTAGTTCTACAGTTCGATTTGCTGCACTTTGGAGATACGAGAATGGCCACGATTTATTTATAGATATATTTTGGATTTAGTGCGTTGCATAACAGATGGCCTTCTGTATATATAGTAAAGGTGAGAGATTGAAAAACTTTATTAGTTTTGATGTTGTCCCGTTAAACTTATAAAACCTTCTTAGTGTCTAACTTAGGTATGAAAATAATGACTTCGAATTTATACTCATATATACATGTATATACGAGTGTAAATTCGATAGTCCTTGCCCTAAGATACCTGACCACTTACCTGAACTTTTAGTTCCGAGAGTCTTCTTACAACAAAAAAGCGTAAAATAATTCCAGCTTTTATGGTTAAAGTTTATATTTATATAACGTAATTAAAGATAAATTGGCTCAAAAAGTTCGTCACTCCCTAATGATGCAATTACGGAGTCATACCAAAATGAATTTACGGCTCACAATTTAAAGGATAACTTTGTTTACACCTTTCTTCACATTGATCTACTCAGAACCAAATAAGACTGTTAAGAGGGTCAGATATCTTAGGGCACCAACTGTACATCTACGCGCCGGTGGAAAATTCTAGATTCCAAATCTTCTAGTACAGTACTAAACCAATTTTATAAAAGAGGTAAGCAGAATCCTTAGGACCATCAATGTTAAGCGCAATGTATTTCAACCATTCTGTACAACAAATCAACTTCATCTCATTGCCAAATTTTCAAGAGGTCAATGAGAATAAAGAGGTTTTCTAATACCCTTTGTCACATACCAAGGCACACACTCAACGTAGCCCTGCACTAACCCTGAAACCCTGTGTCGCGGGTGCCATGGACACACACATAGACAACCACAAATTACACTTAACTAAACTTATAATAATTATTATAAGTTTAGTTAAGTTATTAAGTTATAATAATTACAACTAAATGTAGACCATACAAATATTTCTCCCGGTCCGGGGATCGTACCCGGGACCTCTGCGTGGCAGTCCGGCATGATAATCGTTCGGCCACGGAGGCAGTTAACTCACATTAATCTTCCTTAAAATGCAATGCCAGATTCTGCAAGATCACTAAGTGTGTACTTGTACAGAGGTAACCGAGGTAACAGAGGTCTTCTTTCCAATTAAAAGCATTTTCAAACCTCGTGGAAAAAGGTTCTGAGAGGTAAGTTCTGTTATAGCAAAACAAAACTTCTACCTTTACAAAAGGAAACCTTTATTGTAATATAACATACACTTTTGAAGATAGAATTACTATTTTAGTGGTTATGCAGTGTGCCCAATATATTTTTGATAAAGATTAAGTAGGTGTCAAAATGTACAACAAAACCTTTTTATTTACTGCAATACACTTCTGGAGGTAGAGTTTCTGTATTGTAAATAACGCACACACTCAACATGCAATAGCAGTTGAATGGCTAGCCTAGCTGACAAACCCAGCTCTTAACTTTTAGCAGAATATCAAACGCACAAAGTGTTACCGTTGGCGCTCTATGGACGCACAACTGAATAATTTAAAGTTAGCAGACTTGGGAACCTGATCGAAAGGATAATGATTCGTGAAAGGACCTATGCCAGTGAAGAAAGCGAATAAATATCTCAGGAATGTAGCAAGTGCTTACAATAATGGGAGACAAAATGCATTTTACATTTCCCTACGCAGTAGTTTTCCCTACACAGATACTGTCAAAGCTTAACCCAAAATATTACGAAATCAATCATTATAAAAGAACCTGGTCGGCTGCATGAAAATGACAAATCGTTTTACGTCTACAAATTTCGCAGCATGACTATGTTAAAATGTGAACATGGCATTTACCCATTTTACGTCGAATGAATTTCGATAGCACAACAATAATTTACCAACTCTACATCAGTATCAAGAATGGAATAGTAGCAGTGGAGCTTCTCGTGAAAGAGTTCGTTACCTATTTCTTGTAGACCTTACCTGTTTCTGCCGCCAAGCAGTAACATGAGTATTATACTGTGTTCCATCTTTGAAGGGCACTGGTGAAATTACAGGGACATGGAACTTGTCAACTTTATGTCACGGGTACGGTGCTAGTGCTCCTCAGATCTTTGCGGCTTAGAGTTCTGAGTAACTGTTATGGGTAGCGCGTGTGCGTGGGAACGTGTCGCTTACCACTAGGCGCACGACTTGTTCGTCTCGTCATAGTTTACTTAATAGTTACTACGTAACAGATACATCATTCTCACATAAAACCGAAAATACCTACGCTAGAAGGTTATTACCTCCTAAATCTGACTAATGACAACAGGCGCTCACTATGAGGAAAATGGAACCTAAGCACGCGCTCACAGAGGTGAAAATAACGTTACCCGCCGTGCGAGTTCGTGCGGATCGAAGGCTGGGATTGTAAAAGGATTGTAATGTAAATAAGAAACTTGTCTGAGCGCTGCCCTGTTGGCGATACACTCAGCTGTAGTCACTTATCGCGTAACCTCGAGGGAGTGACGCAAACCTGGTCTTGTCGCTTGATATCATAAAAAAATGGGTCCCATAACTGGTCACGGGTTTTCGTAAGTAGAGCACTTAGACGTCTATACGTTGGCCAACGCTGTTGCAGAGTGTGTGTTTGAATCGTGCTATGTTCATCGATTTCCAGGTTTCTTGACGATGCTTCCCTTTACCGTTGGAGCAAGAGTTAATAAGGAAATTAAACTGTACATGATTCACAACGACTCAGGCTTTAGCACGCGTTCTAGCAACGGCTTTGTTTACGTCACCTCAAAGTTATTTTCCTCCTTCACAAAAATATTTTATAGTATCAATCGCCGCACTTAGTCATGACGTTGTTATTTTTCATTCTTACTAATACAACGAAAAACATGGGCTGGCGTCATTTCTTAACGGTATCAAGACGGCATCGATAATATCTAACTTGATGTTATATAAGACAATGAAGAAGGTACCTAATTAGCCTTGTAATTAATCTTCTATCTGATGTCTAAATTGACATCAGATGGAAGATTAATACATATAAACGTAAAAACAACATAAATACAAGGTTACAAAATTTGAGGAATCTTTTTTATCGTTGTCAGTTTGCCACGTGGAATATAGTTACTTTGTGCCTATTTAGTTTACTGTTTGCTGCATAATTTTACTTCTACAAAATGCAAAATGGACTTACTGAACTCCAACACTTCAAAAGCTTCCGCTTTTGAAGTGTTGGAGTGGTCGTTTCATAACATTTCAAACTTTGAGAGTTATTTTGAACTTCTCTCTCAAGTATATAATAATAATATAATATGTCAAAGACTACACCTACTACTTGGTCTCAAACTAAGAAATTCCCTTAATATGTGTACTATTACTGACAAGGACCAGTTTATTCTTCATTTCATTCAGACCAAGTTCTTTTTTAAATTGAGCTTATCGGGACTGCAATTCCGGACCTACTCATCCAGCGCCCATATCGTAAATAGGCTACTGAGGTCGTAACACAAATTCACAAACTTCATTACAACGGCACGGCTAACCCTGCAGTTAATTCAGACTAACTTCTAACCCAGATAAGCAGCGGTCAACTTTGTGATTACAAGTCTAAAGGATATACATAGATCGAAATGGTGCATAAGCCAAAGTTCAGAGCTTAATAAGTCAAGTTTAAGTTGGATATCTGAGGCCCGTATTAATAAATCTCAAGTGCGGAATCAACGTTAAGATCGTACTTGAGTCAAACAGATTTATTGATATATATATGTCGAGATGTGGTGTTGGAGAAGGATGCTCCGTATACCGTGAGTCGCAAGAAGGACAAACCAATCCATAACTGAGCAGCTTCATATTGCAGACAGACTTTCCACAATATGCTACCAGAGAATCCTACAGTATTTTGGTCATATTGCTCGTCGACAACCAGACAATCTTCAAATTGGTTGTGGTGGGTAAGGTAGAGGGAAAGCAACTCCTCGGTCGATCACCTAGCCGTTGGAGTGACCAAGTGACCGCCCTCACTGGCCTCCCTATAACAACTGCCCTGAAAGAGGCCGAAAACACAACCAGATGGAAGAAAATCCTCCATAAAGTCTCGAAATCCATTCGGGGACACGACCTTCAGCAATGAAGGTAACGTCTACGAAGAAGAATATGTCGGAGTATGGCCGTAAGGGAGATGTTCAGAGAAATACCTTCGTCGCTGATTTAGTCAGAAATTACTTGAGTATTGCCGCTTCACACTTCGTTATCGATTCGTTAAGCCGGCGGTGAAATAACAACATCAGCTGATTGCAATTAATTAGTTTATTCACTTTTCACAATTAATTCTTTCAAAGTATAAAAGATGGATCAGGTTAAAACGGATTTTAAATATCAAGCGGCAGTATCTGAGCGAGTGTAGAATTCGACATCATACTACAGTGTCCGGAGCAAAATTCTGTTGCTGAGCGCGCGAACCGAACTATCGTGGAGGCGGTCCGCTGTATGCTTCTTGAAACTGGTTTAGATCAACGGTTTTGGGCTAAAGCTGCGAACACTGCACTGGACGTAAGGTAAGCGTAGAAACTTACGTGTGTTTGGTTGCTTATCGTGCGCTGTACAAAATAATCGAAACAATCTAGATCGAAAATCGACACCTTATACATTCGCAAGGTATTGTGAAAACACAAAAGGGTTTAGACTCTTAGATGTTGAGAGCTATAAGCTAACAATCGCGAGAAATGTTAAGTTCATAGAGAACAAATTTCTCAAGCATCGTAACTTGTCAAAAGAAGAATCAGTTGTAGTTTTAGAACCTGAGACACTATCTGTTCCTAAGGTCAGTACAGTCCCATATCATTCTACATAAGTATTTGTTTATAGTGCCCCTCCCTATCAACCCCTTGGTTATGCGGGAAGGGCACTATGACCTGTGCGAGCGAGCTTGCACAGGGACCATCTAAGTCAGGTCCTAACCCCGGATCAGCACGTTTGCCGCTTCAGTTGTACTAGTAATGACAATCAGTCGACTCTAAAGCTAGCTGAAAATAGTATGTTTCATGGTAGGTCGAAACATATAGATGTACGTCATCATCTTGACGGTGAACAATGGTACAGTAAAAGTAAATTTCATGAATGAAGTGCAAGGCTTAATACATAAGGGAAGGGTTGAGATGTTAGGATTCAAGATGCCGTTGATTATAGGCTATCTATCAATATAAGAGATAGAAACAAACAAATATTTATTCGGCTATTACAAATAAAATATACAAAGAATCCAAAAAAATTAAGTAAAAAAAAAACAAAATTCACAACTATAGCCTAAAAGGCTAGCCAGTTCAGTTTAAAAGTCACTGCTCTGATTTTCGGAGCCTGAGAGGAGGTACATGGCAACGCCTATTAAAAAAAACACAATAGAAATAAGAAATAATCCGTAATAAAAAAAAATTACTTAACAGTTTATTTTTTATAAATGTGTGTGCGCTTTTAACCACAATGAAGATTGTTAGATCATAATGACGTGACAATGGCTCAAGTTTGCCTAGAAGATGCCTATTTATAGCATCCTTGAAGACAACGCTTTGATTTATTTAGGGAAATCATCAAAGTGTTCTTAGAAAAAGGAACGTGAACAGAAGTGACTAACGCATTTCCATTTGTGGCCTAACATTAGTAATGATACCAAATAACGACTTGATATTAAAATATTCAATGTCTATGGTTTATTGATTGAATTACATGTTTAAAAACTTTTTTTTAGAGTTTCTTAATTATTCTTTTATTTATTATTTCTGTATGAGGCACTTTGGTGTCACGATTGTACCTATGGGTGCGATCGCTCACCAAGTGGTACTGGCGGAATAACAGCGCTTAAGTATGTCTTGACAGATCTTGTTGCGGTAAAATTTATTAATTTACAAATTACTGCTTTCTTTGATTTTACGTTGTACTGTGTAAATATTTGTTTAACTGCCTCTGTGGCCGAATAGTTACCGTGCTGGACTGCCACGCAGAGTTCCCGGGTTCGATTCTCGGGACAGGAGAAATATTTGTACGGCCTACATTTATTTCTCTCGTGAAGTTTGGGTGTAATTTGTGGTTGTCTATCTGTGTGTATGTGTCCATAGCATCATCGATACACGGTTTTCCTAGTGCGGGGCTACAATCTTTAGGAGTAACGTGAAAAAGGTTTGTATTTGTATTTTTTTTATGATAAAATATGTGAGAATTTGACCTCCATCTCACCTGATAGAAAGTGATAATGAGGTCGACGATGGAACATATACACCTAAATAATGTTTAATGCGTTTAATGATGTTTTAAAATATAACGGACAAGGAAACGTCAACATTTCCAGTCAAAATTACATCATGGAAATTATAGCGAAAGCTAATTTTATCGTTAGCTCAACTGTTTTTTTATTTTAGTGTAACCTACACAATCAATATTAAAACATCATAACATAAGCGACCCTATTTGTTATCGCAACCGACGTACAACATAGTATCGTCGTTTACTATAAACAAAGTGGCAAAAAAAGTGTTGTATCTTGTTGCATATTTTTAATCGCAAGTGTTACCTTAAGCGCCTGAAGGCTTCAAAAATCCAATAAACAGGATTCATCAGTAACCCTGCGATAAAATGTTGCTTAACATGATATGTTTAAAAAAAAAATTTGCTGTTACACAATCGGTTACGAAGTTCATTATTATATATTAAAATTCAAGTTAGTATCACATGTATATTATGTAGGAATATTTTAAATTAAATCCCTTCCCCTCTCCTGTAAAATTTGTTTTTTGTCGCTTACACTAAGTCGACGGTAATGGCTCGAAACGTTTTATCTATTTGTCTAAATAATATTTATCTCTTATGCAAAACTAACCAAAAGAACAAGTGACGAAATACTTTCATAGATTTCTCATAGATGGCGCTACGGCTAAAAGTCGTTGAAAATGTTTCGTTCCGTGGCTTAGTTGGCATAGTGTCTGGCACGGTTTGCTCGAAGACGTCGGTTCGAATCCGGCCGGACCGAAGGATTTTTTCTAAATGTTCGATTTTTGTATTTATAATTATAACTAAAATAGTCAATTTCCTCAAATCCTCGTTTTCTATCCAGTCACTGCACTGATATTTAATCTAAATGAAGTAAACGGTTCGCGGATCGAACACTGAACATACTTGGAAAGTAAGGAAGTTCGGGACGCTTTCTTCAGGGAATTGGACATCTTGATACCTACAAACTGATTTCATCTAGATGCAAAGTAGTCAGATCGTTTCAGTGTACAGATTGAGTAAAAATCACATCGGAAAATTAAATGTTATTGCTACGCTCTAGATATTGAAGCTGTGGTAGCCTAATGGTCGGTACCGCCTCTCAAGCATAGGCCGTGAGTTCCAATCCGGGTTCTCACCATTGAGTTTATGTGCGAAATTTAATTTGAAATTTATCATGACCTTTTCGATGAAACCTGCACATTGAAGAAGGTTCACAACTCTCGGAAAACGTGTGAAGTCTCCAATCCGCAAAGAGGCTTGATTATGGTCTTAACACTAGCTTGAGAGGAGACCCATGCCCTGTTGGACGTATAAATGGGTTGATGATGATGACTCTAGATGTCAAATAATAATAATAATAACGCAACACACTCATAACCCCGCACTAAGGAAACCCTGTGTCGCGGGGGTGCCACGGACACCCACATAGACAATCAGAAATGACACCCAAACTCGCGAGAGAAATAAATGTAGGCCATACACATAGGTACTTCTCCCGACCAGCGAATCGAACCCAGGACCTCTGCGTGGCAGTCCGGCATGGCAACCGTTCGGCCACGGAGGCAATTAAATAGTAGTTTTATATTTTATAAAGCAACAAAAACAATTATAATGAAATTTTGTGAATCAGACGCTTTTAGACGGAAACATAGACGAAACATTAACAAGTTGTTGAAACCAAGAAAGGTTAAAGTTCCAAAAACAAGCTAGTAACATTTGTAAATGGAAACCCAACAAAAACAGCTGTAAAAGCCAAAAATCGAATCACCGTTGACACGAGGCATAAACAAGTTGCCTAACTTTCTATAAAGTCGGGCACAGTTCCAAATAGGTAATAGTAAAGATCAGTTTCAGACATTTTTCCGTCGCGTCGCGTCTGAAATAAACTCTACGTCACAGGTTCACAACGTCGGTATTTTAATTGTGATTGTTCAACGTCTGGAAATCGCATTCGCGAAACTCTTAACGTCATATTCGCCGTATTGACGTCTTTGAACGTCATGAATGGCAGATAATGCCTTTGACGACATTCTCTAAGGGCTTTGGTCGCAATTTTGGTGGCTATTTTCAAATGAAACGTGGTGCCAATTTGGGTTGTTTACGGTGACTGTTTCTATGTCGAAGATTAATGACTTCATTCTCCTATCTGATGTTTGTAATGTAGATGAACGAGGAAGACAGTTATATAAATATTGTAGTGTAACAAATTTTATTATAGAATGATCATGTGGTATTCTGCCCCCGCCCCTTATAATATCTAACGTTATCGTCATTTTTAGCGACATCGAATTCTAAACATAATTATCTGGGATCAGCGACACGAGATCTATAACCCCCTCAGTTCGTTTTTTTTTTATATCTTATTTAGTTTCACGTTTATTGTTACGCAAAATCAGCATAATTGATATGCAAATGCGTTAGTTATGATACGAAAGGCGGTGTTATCAACTCAGTATCGTCATCCTGTCACGAAAGTATCAGTGGAGTTGGTCTTTTCACTGTTCTTTCGAGAGCTTCTGAAACCTTCTCTGATAAAAATGGATTTAATGTAAATTGTAATACGGATTGTAATTTTCAGATTAGTTTTATCTCTCTTTAAATTTTTACTATCTAAATATTCTAGAATAGAATATTATTATCTACTCGAATATTTAAATAATAAAAAATGCCGAAATTAGGTAGAGAACGTTAACCTGAGAATTTCTCCTAAACTTGTTTTCAAACGTATTTACCAAATCCCATTTCTGTATTTTTTTTTCCCTTAATGATAAATTATTTAATTTATGTAATGCTTCTTCTGATAGCATATCAAACATAGGTATTGGGTTGATACAGTCCGCATTATGACGTACCAAGTGTATAAAATGCGACTAAAAACATTGTTGTGTATTATGTTTTATTTTTATTATGTGTTATTTTCCAGATGATACCGGAGCTGTAACTGTCACTTCCCGACGCCGAAAAACGGCGTCTCTCCAGTTCCCAATAACCAAAGCGGCAGGTGGGACCGGAGGATATCCAGCTTATCCTCTACTAGCTCTCCGGGCTAGCGCCGGAGATGCCGGTCGCAGTATCCTACGACAATGTTCGGACATAGTTCCCAACTTAAAGGGCAACTCACGTGCCCCGCGCGTGCCTTCTGTTCAGGCCCTCAACTAGACCGCTACTAAGTGAACAAGAGACAGACGCCCCGGCTACACACCACCGGGGCAGACATACCTGTCCGTCTTTGCAGCTCACGACAAACTCCAGTGAGTCCAGATATAACAGTGGAGGAAAGAGGAAATGCGGAATCTAAGTTGTATGCAAAGTTTTCCGCAGCACATTAAAATCATAAAATCAGCTAAAGTAAACGATTTCCCAGCTACTGCTACTTTAAATGATGGAAATTTGAATTTATGAATTGAACGTTAAGGCACCCCTGTTCATAGCTTTACACCCCCTCCGGTGCTATCTCACTGCGCGCGACCTAATTAACTCCGGAGCAGTAATAATTGCCTTGTCGTATTCTAATACCTGCTGTCAAAATGTAACAAATTAGATAAAGGTTGTGGAAGTCTCAATAATTGTTACATTTCCCTGAACGAGTGGGGTATTGAAATATCGAATCAGCAACATCAATTGTGATTGTGTCGTGAAGCACATTAAATTAGGTGTACAAACATTACATTACATTACAGTATATTTTTGTAATAAAAATGGCTGGCGATGAAAATATTTTTTTGTTTTCATTGTTTTTGTTTTGAACATGTTCCATAATGTCATATTCATTTTCGTTCTTTTCTATGCTTCGTTTTTTTTACAGTTATGTAAGTTATGTATTAATCCCGTTACAGTGTTCACTGGTGTTTATTTGATATTTGGACCTGAGTTCATTATTGTTCACGCTAGTCCAATGAGAATTTGATGACAATTTATTGGTTCTTAAGTCAACGAGTCTTTATAGGAAGCAGAGTAGGAAAATCACAAATAAATAGAAAATAAAAAAGACAGAAAGAAGTAAACTATTTATTCTGACGACCTCGGTCGCTTAATTACTGCACTGTGGGCATTGGATGAGTAGGATTGTAGGACGAGAGAGACTCCCGGTATGACCAATATGAGAAATGAACTTTCCTAAATTGGTTCTGGTCTGTATAGTAATAGTAGGGTTAGCAAGGCAGGGTACGATTGCGCGCGATACTGCTATTTTCGCATGTATGTAGGAGTTGCAGTCCCGCTCAGAGTTTTAAATCGCATTGATCCGTCTGGCACATTATTATTATTTAACAGGACATAAAAATAACACCCCCTTATTAGACTTTATCTGTATTTTTCTAACTACCAAACATCCGTAATACAAACATAACAAATTTTACGATTACACAAAACGAGAAATCCCAAACCACGAGTACACTAACAGACATAATCTCAAATGTAATCCGATGTTAATCTCTAAAACCAACTTTTGGCACATGCCCTCGAATGATATACGAACACAATTATTTACCAAACACACTGCAGTCGGCAACACAAATATTACATTGATTGGACTACGTGCCAAGTATTAAGCTGACCAGTTTTGTTGAACACTTGACTTGATTATTGTACATATTTTTTAGCAAAGTTCATTTTCTGCTATAGATTGGAACCGAAATTACTTTATTTGAAATTATTTTTTTTTTTCAACAATAATACTGAAACTAAATAAAATATAAAAAAAACCAATTAGAGGGGGTTGTAGATCTTATTTCGGTGATCCCAGATATGTTAATAACTCAATTTCGTTAAAAATTTAGGTTACGTTGTTTATGATAAGGACGACAGACAGAATATAATAAAAAAGAGATCTATAAGTCAGCTACAGAGGGTCAAGGGATAGTCCATGATGATATGCTGCAATAGCTGCAGTGGTGGTACAAGTAAAAACGAAACTTAAAATACAATTGAACATAGAAAGTTTATCGAAGAATACAACATATAAGGCACAAATTAAAAGAAGCCTGGTCGAGGTCCGTTTTTGCCGTGTAATTCGACAATTGTTAAATTTCTTTCTTTCTGTCAGGCTTCGCAACTGTGGTAAATCCTTTTTTAGAAAGACCTACAATCAGCAGAGACCCTGTTTTTATACGACATGGTAACTAAATAGTTAGAGATCAGCAAAAATTGGTCCGGTCCTGGCATTAGTTTCGCAAAGGGCGTACGGGAACGCGTTAAGAAACACCACTTGGCAACGCTGCACTCGATTTTGTCAATTTACAAACATGCGTACGTACTTTAGCGTGATATTAGATTTAAGTAGCTATGTCAGGTCCGTGGCAAGTGGACATACTGTTCTTTGCCTATCTTATTAGGAACAGGTGTTTCATATAAAAGTACTGGATACAAATTAAAACGTTCCTTGTGAAAAAGTTCGTTCAGGGAAGTATTCTGCCTTCCTTATCATTAACATAATCATCATTTAGCGACATTGAGTTCTAAACATAATTATTTGGGATCAACGACACGGGATCTGTAACCACCTGATCGGTTTTTTTAAATATCTTATTTAGTTTCAGTTTTATTGCCAAGCAAAATAAACGCAATTGTAATTTTTTTAGGTGACAATAAAACTTTAAGAAGCACTAAATATCTCGAAAATCACCGAACATAAATGTGTTAGTGGAGGAGGGCAGTATTGCCGCTTTACCTACTTCTAACGTCAAGCAGTAACGTGAGCATTACTGCGTTCCGATTTTGAAGGTGAAGAGTGCTGGTGAAATTACAGACACATGGGACTTGTCAACTTATGTCTCAGAGTGACGGGCGCAGTGGCAGTGCAACTGCTATGGACAGGCGTGTCGCTCATCACCAGTGATCGGAATAGGTAGAGTTTTTTTACCTAAAATTCGAGGAACGTAGACGGAAAATGGAGACTGCCTTACGACAGTATTCTTTTAGGTTCTGGATCTTTTCGGGATTGGGGAAATCTCTGAAGTACATAAAAAATTGTCGTTATTTGGGATAGGTAGGTAGACTATACTTATCTTAAGTTTGCGACGATTTGTTGCAACACTAATTTTTCGGAATATTTAGGAAAATTTCGACTTTCTGAAAATGACATGAAAATCGAGTCAGAAAGTTAAAACGTACTAGAGCACGATGAGTCAATGCGATAGTTTTAGGATTCCGCAGAAATGTAAATCAACGGAATGTTTGAAATATACTGTTTTTTTTAACGAGAGAGTGTGGAGAAATCCGAAACCATAGAATATACAAGGAAACTGTCTTAGGAACTGATGTCTTTTTTCGTGAAAACAATTTTGCCATAGTCAATTTTTTGGTCAAGCGTGAGTTGTCCATAAAAATGAATAAAATTCATCAAAATTATTTTAGCGCTGATTGAATCAGTTTAATGAAGGAATCGGTATGGGACGAGAAAATCGAGATAGCAGAAGTTGGTCAAATTTAATAAAAAAAAATTGGATATGATTTCGGATTTCCTCATAATGTCCCATTTAAAAACAGTTTGTATATCTTAACAACTCTAATTAAGTGTATTAAGTAACTGTTTCCAGTTTGGCGGGAAAGTCATTAGTAAAATGTACACTTAGAAAAAAATGATTGAAATAAAAGATTTTTTGTCGGAATTTTTCTAAATATTCCGAAACATTGGTGTTGCAACAACTCATCGCCAAGTTAAGATAAATATAGTCTACCTACTTATCCCAAATAACGTCAATTTTTAATGGACTTAAGAGATTTCCCCAATCCCGAAAAGATCCAGGACCTAAAAAATATTGTCATAAAGCAGTCTCCACTTTCTGACTGTGTTCCTCGAAAAAACTGTACCTGTTCCGATCACTGCTTACCACCCAGGCACACGACTTGTTCGTCCCGTCTCTTGGTAGGTATCATGAAAAAAAAAACCTCAGTCGTGTTCTTCATTGTCGAAGGGTGTCAGTGCTGTTGAAACAGGAAAATCAGTGAGAACTGTTATTTGGGTTATCAAAGCACCAGTGACGAGGTAAGTTTGTTTTTTTTTTCTATTGTGAAAATTTACACGCCGTACATTAATCAGTGTATATCCTCAATTGTAGTATATATTTTTTCCATTGATTGAACACTTTCACTGTTATGCGGAAACAACCAAAGCCATGTGAGGTTGTACAGACTCTTAGACTTAAGAGTGTGCGCGTGTGTGTAAAGGTAGACGATTAGCGACTTTATTGCTACTGAATGGCTGCAGACGCGCTTCTAAGTCACCGGGTTTAACCGTTCTTAGATTGAAGCGCTATTGCGATCATTTACCACATTTACTAAGCAGCAATTATAATCAATATTTTGTGACAGGATTTGTCTTTCTAAAAAGAAATAGGATATAAAAGCTAATTTTTAGTAGCGGAATGTTCTTAAAAAGTTTAAATTATTATCGTATGGTGTCACCTGAAAACGAAACGTCACCGAGAGTAATGCATTCCACGTCACGCTGATTTTGAATACCAAATACTTTATTTATGTTCGTCAACTACCTTTGACAACTAACTTGCAAAGGGTGTCCCTGGTTTTGAATTAATTGTAGTAAATTACCAGAAAGTGTTCTAGAGGCGAGGGGTGCATTTCAAATAGGTAGGCACACAGCTAATGCTGCAAAGCACGCCATTTTCCTTTCCATATTTACAAGGTTGGAGAATAAAGCTTAATTACAACATAATTAATTAAAATTGGTAGAGAATGTAACTTAACAAAATTACGTATTCAACAGAACTGACTTCCAAAATACCCTGAATATTTTTTTTAAATTTACATAAAATTTACATACTGCTCTATTTTACTAATTTACATACAGATCATCAAACAACAAATAAATCATAGAGAACAGTGAACAAACCACCTATTTCAAAGCAAACAAACAATACAAACTTGCTTTTTAACAATGTTACTTTCGTAGAGTTTCGTTTTCTTATCAACTTTCAATTAGGACTCATTACCACTGACTGTGACGCGCCTGTTAACCACTTAGGTACTTTTTTCGCTTGCGACTGTTGTTTGCAAATTTTTTTATCTATTCTTCCAATTCGGTACTTATTTATTTATTTAGGTACATTTAATAAATTATGTATTATATTTCCGGCCAGGGTCTGATGTAATGACCCATTACAAATGTGCACAACATTGGCTTTGAGAAATAACAATATTCACCTAACACTAAGATAGCAAATAAATTAAAAAAAGAAACATAATCAAATTAAATTTGCCAGTGCCATTAGTACCTCTAAGGCCCAGATTACTTTTCAGTTTGCAATTCATTTTGATAACGCGAAAACAGGACAGAAAATAGGCGTTTTTTATTAAAATGAAAAAGACACTTAATAGCGCTATAATTATTATAAATAGCGCTTAATATAAAGACGCTTAATATGTAGTATTTTGTATAGGCTTCGAAAATCAACAGGCCGTGTTACATTGCAGCAGAAATTTTTCGGCGTCTTGTTTTGTTCAAAACAGATATACTTACAAAACTACTATTCATGGATTAGTATAATAATAGGTACAATATGCTTAACTTAACCAATTTCTTAGCTAATCATGACGATGCTTTTTAATATTTAATTCGTGAACATTTATCATATTAGTGTTTGAGACAGGTAAGAAAGAGAAAAAAAATATTGTAACGTTACAACTAATAGAAGAGACGGGGGATTCACGAAAGAAGCTTCTCTGCACGACATACAATTCCTTTCCTGTATGTCTGGCGCACCCTAGGCGACAATCGGTGAACGCTTTTTTTTTTTTTAATAAATGGACTTGCTCTTGATCAGTACTTGGCTCTGGAGCAAGGATAGGATCTACGATGGAACGAGCTCACCCAAAAGATGCTTATTCAGTCCCACTTAAAGATACTTGGGTTGTATGTGCTCGGAAACACAATCGCGTGAAGGGAATATCGACCAAGTAAGGATGTTATACTGCCGTACGTCTGGATGTCCGATGGTAAAAGGCAGCGGGCAGGATGAGCTGATGGAGTTCATGGGCACATTCACCGAAATACATTCTGTAGAAAACTGACAGACTGGCTCGAGCTTATCGTCGCCAATAAGGCTCTGCGTTCAATCGAATCAAAGGCCTCAAGTAGATAATTCGCTGAGCCATCCCTCAGGTGACTGCTATACTCCATGCAAGATCGGACTTGAGCTTTGTACAGAGTTAAGAGCTGTCTAGTAAAATATCTCTTTGCCTTTTTAAGGATACCCAGTTTTTTTGCTGCAATTTGTGCTTTCGATTCAATATTAGCGCCAAAGTTAAGGCTAAACGCTAAAGTCAAGCTGAATGACACGCCAAGGAGCTCCAAGCTGTCGGTAACAGGGACAGGCATACCTTCAAAAATGGGAGTGAGATACACAGATTGGCAAATCCTTTCACCGCGATGACAAGCATAATAGTGTATGCTATCCATACGATAAGAATAAAAAATTAAGCGAAGAATTACTAAATTACAATAGATTTTGTTAAAGATATCACAGGCGAATTTGGATTACAAAAATATAATTTAAATGTTATTTACTTAATAAATATTGAAGTCTTAAATATCAAACAGAGAGAAATATCGATACAGTTAGTTATTGTTTTGGTGCGTTAAGAATTTGGATTGATATTTTTATAACTGAGGTACTTCAATAGAGACAAATCAACTAGTCACTTAAATAAAGCTCTAATTATTAAAGAAAAAGGTTTAGAATCTTCTATCAATATTCGTAGCTATCTACAAAAGTAAGTAAGACACAACGTTATTTGTAAATTTTGTATAACAATACGAACAGTGGCTTTTTTAAGATTGAAAAGAGAATAAACAGGAAATTTTGCGATCCAGTAATACACCTAATCGGAAGCAAACTGGTTAGAGATCTAAAAGGTCCACGTAATGAACGACATTGCAACGATAGCTGATAAAAATTCATGAAAGCCCAAGACCCCATTGTCGGCGCCGCTTTGTAGGTCCTGTGAGGTCCTAGCTAAGGCTCACTTTATTAATCCCGCAAATTTCATTTACGGTTACTGCTTGAATGTAGGAGGAAAACATAGATTCGTACGTCTTCTTGTCTTCTTCATACAGTCGAGATGGAAGTTAAATAAGAATACTTATGTTTTGGACACGATACCGTCTCTAATGACGTTATAGTTCAAGCATGTTTTACAAAAGGAGAACAAATTAAACACATACGTAGCATATGAATTTGTAAAGAAATACTTACATAAGTTATTTATTCTTCACGTAATAGTACCTCAAGTGAAAGTTTTCAACCAATGAAAATAAATTTATAAAACAAATTTAACCCTGATTTAATTTTTCTGATTTGGATTCAAAATTTGGCTCTCGTCTTCTCCTTTGGGGTGATAGTTCGGAAGAATGTCATTCCAGTTTCGCGGGATTATCTTAATGGTTGTTTTTAATAATATTAATAAGACTTGAACAGCTACTTTGTTGTTTTTGCGGAACTTTTAAAAGTCCTTTTAATTTTTTCGAGACTTTTCTTTTGTCACTTTTGTATGACGGTTGTTACGAAAAGTGCCTACCTCTGATAAGTGTGAAGATGGATTAGTTTTTTTAATGCAAGATAGATTGGTGCTTTTTCACCAACTCACTTACCATCGTCTCGTCTAAACCTACCACAGGGTAGTACAGCTACTGTTTGTAAACTCTGCTTTCTTTGCAATGCCTTCTTTCAGCAGTGGGTTATACGTTTATATTAACACAGAAGTAAGTTTAGCTATTGTTATGGAGTGTCAAAATAGATTAGTTGAAAACCCTGTGGTTTATAATACGCAAATAGAATGGTTGGTTTTTGATAAACCAGTGTTATTTGGCGTCATAATCGTAATCGAAACCACGAAATCTCAATTAGATTAGATTTTTTTAACCTTAAACATGGTCACTAATCTCCTTAGCGAGATTAGCTCGGAATTACAAAGGGCAATTAAGGGTCGAGGTCCGAGAGCCGAACTAAATGGCGCCATTACTTGGCGCTTTCGCATTATGCGGCAAATGTGCTCGAGTGCAATACGATTTGTTACATAACACCCGCCACAGTTATGGCAACAATCCGACCATTGCTTATAGCCGAATGTAACATTGCCTCTAGTATTGCTCTATTTTCGGGCAGTTATAATTAGTTGTGAGGGTAGGTCTTGGCAACTTAACGTTAAGAAGCTAATTGCGTGTCACAAAACTAATGACCGAGTTAGCGATCGTGTCGCATTATAAATTACGATTATAAAGAAATCCGCCAGTAGTGACCTCGCAGTGGTTCTCGATGGCGTGAACCGTCTGTTTCGGACGCTGCCACCTATTTCAGTCCGCCTCGTCCGCAGCTCTGTTATACTTCGAAACAATGAACCGTGAGCGTTGGAATAGGAAAGGCATATGTCCAGGTCGCGAGCCTGAGCGGGACAAGAAATCGCCCGCCCGCGTCACAGGGAACTCGCGGTACTATACCGCTGCGTTCTATTTCTGCACGTCGCAAAACATGTCTCGGAATTCGTTTCTATGTGTCTGGGAACATCAAGAATCATGTGACTAATGATCGCTGAGCTAAAATCGTGCGGATTACCACGCGGCAGCATACTTGAGAACAGCGGTGGCTACTAGAGCCCCACTTGCTGAACACGCCGCCGCTATTACAGCTCAATTTCAGCAAAGATATGTCGTACACTATAAAAACGTGCGACTCGCGTGGTATTCCTATTAACTGTTATGACATGGAGATGATGAATTTAGGCCAATTACCTTAAGTGACATCACGCCGCTAATGTAACGTTGTTATAATAATTGGCAACTTAATTGGATAAATGCATCGATGGGTACGTCGTAACTCGAAGCGGTATACTGTATCGTTTCAGGCGATTATTTCGCATATAACGGTATAAATAGCGCTCGCAAGGCATTTAATTGAGCAACGTATGCAATCTGCACAGTGGCACGTATAGGGTTTTATTAACTTCTTCAGCTGGTTATATCTAGTGTTCGTGTAAACAGGCCCGAAATACCACGATTGTTTTATTCAGTTTACCGTGCAGGCCACATTAACCTGCAACAGCTGTAAATAAAATGATGTAGCACCTCAATAACGGGTGTGCGGAGAACATATTGGTTATTTGTTTTAAGCAGTCGGCAGTGCGCCGGTCGTCCGTCTTTCGTTGGTTGATCTTATAGTATTAATATGAGAAACGAAAATATCTGTGCGTGTTAAATCATAAGTTTGTACCTGGTTTGTTTCTGTTGCGCGAGCGCACGCTTTTGGATCGTTTTCGGCGTTAGTTTACTCTTCGTGTTTCCGTTACTGTATTACGTTGCTTAATGCACCTATGTGTGCTTATAAATTTCTCGTAGTTTTTTAAGTATCTAGTTCGTCTTACTTAAAATCAATGAACTTGAGAATGAGGAATATTTAGAACATTCGGTTCAGTTACAAGAGGACGGGTAATTATGTCACTTTTAATAGTGACAACAGTTTAAATCACTCTGGCGACTACAATCATACATTAAATGGTCGTCAACTATAAATCAGCGAATCATGTCTGGGAGAATGTGAGAAAATATTGCCTGCGGAACGACAAGGGCGTGTATTCTTTGAAGAGAGAAAAAGCGTATAAAGCTGTGTAAGACAAAACAAAATGGAAAGGCTATGTAAGAAGCGGAAATAGCCGTATCCCTGTTTCTAGTGAGTATGACGGCGGGGCGTGGGGTTGCGACCGGGGTGTGCGGGAGGAGACGGTGACGTCATCGTGGAAATTGATTCGAGGGCGAAAAACGAGGCCGCAACAAAGCCGGCGCCGCGTCCGCCGACGTAGCATAAATTACTGCTTTATTTGTTAAGTCGGATGGAGACCGTCTTTATTCTACTTAATGGTTTTCCAGATTCATTCCGTCGATAGCTTATTATGTCACTGCTCTGTCGTGGCCTTGGCTTCGATAGCTACGAGAGTAATCGTAGTAGTGGCTATTTATTGCTTGACTATGTTATGAGAATGAAAGTTTGTATGCTAATTAGAGGTATAAACAAAGAAATATGCGTCTTAATTTATTGATTAATTAGCAGAAGATCTTATTGCGAGGTTTACGTTTCAATAACGTCATATAGTTTTTCTCTTGCGTCTTATAACGATGACGTCACGATTAACGTTTAAGTTTTAAAGTAAAAGTTGACTTTTGGTTTCGTAAACAAGAAAGATAAATGCATCTTTCTCTGTTCTTACCTATATCAGGAGGAAAAGGACAGGTAAACTCATTTTAAGTTTGAGCGGTGAAGTTGCCGGTGGCCCCTATAATTTGGCAGATTTAAATTAAAATTAAAAGTCCTGTCCTTTTCTTAGTGATAACGAATAAAACAGATGTAATGAGTTTGCACTAGGACGTACCAATGATTTACTTTCAATGAGAAGGCGTGGTAGCTTAATGTCTTGACCTACTGCATCTCAAGCAGAGCCCGTGGGTTCGAATCCAGCCTCGCACCTCTGAGTTTTTCGGCATTTCTGTGCGAAATTTAATTTGAAATTTATTACGAACTTTTCGAAAAACATCGTGATGAAATTTGCACGTCGAAGAAGGTTCATAAACCTCACTTGAGAGAAGATCCGTGCCCAGACGTGTGACGTATTAATGGGCTGATGTCCAATGATTCACCTATATGACTACTGTTAGTAAAAGAAAATGTACGAATGATTTGTTTACAACTTGTGATTCATGTTATACGTTAATCTACTGTTATTTTTCTTATTACACATGAATTCAAGGAAAACTTCAACAGAACTTCTGCTAATAAAATCGGAACCGCAGTTTTCATTTAATAATCATGTAGCAACTTTATTACAAATATAATGTGCAAACATTCGAGACGAGTGCATCGGAAGGCCACAAAACAATAGATACTTCAATTATCGACTGGAATGACATCATTCTGACGTCATGACTTGCTTAACTTTATACCGGTCTCTTGACCTAATCGAGTGATGTTATATTGACATAACTTTGCGTGTATGTTCTTAGGTTAGGTTAGCATGTTAGGTTCTATCTAAGCAAGATTCCTTGTCAATTATCATATTGTATCATATGATATTGTTTTTCATAAGTTTTGATCAACAAAATTTGTTGGGATAACGCTTGTTGGAGGCCCAGTATTCGTTTTCTACATCATCTGTAGTTTAGTTACATATTATCAGGATTCGAAATTATCAAGATATTTATTTTCTTTGATAATTATCGTTATAATTATCTGATAACTATTCGATACTTATTCACGCGGGTTCATAAATTTGTCTCTTTAATTTTTGACTAAAAATGGCAAATTGTGAGAAAGAAATACGAAAAAAAATGTGAAAACAATTTGGTCTGTGATTTTTTCTTTATTGACGTTTGACACGTTTGGATATATCTCTGATACAAATATATTCCACGATATTTCCAGCGGTAGTTTTTTGTTTCAATTAATTTTATACCAAAATTATTGTAATAATTATTGTGACAATAATATTTATAATTATCACTTCGAACCCTGCATATTATTTTTTGCTTTACTTGCGGAGAAAGTTAAAAAAAACTGAATATCGGTGAAGCGGTGAAGTCCCTTCCTCGCATTGGGTTATTATGGGTGGTGATTATGGAATAAAACATTTCTTCGAGAAGATTCGCGTCCAGCAGTGAGAAGTATGAAACGTGAAATAATTATTTATGAACTTCACATTGTTGATTATCTTGACCTCAAAAGATGACGTTAGTTCTTCACCTTGTATTTTTTCTAATATGCTCCTTTAGGTAGTTAAATGAATATAATTGCCTTATTAACCTATATGCTTGTCAGTACTGAGTATGGCTTTTCTCTAAGCAGAGTTAACCACATTGTTTTTTTTTAATGATACTAAATGACGGGATGAACAAGTTGTGCGGCTAAGTGACACGCCTGTCCGTAACAGTTGCCTTGTCGCTTAGAGCTTGAAATCGAAAAGATCGGAGGGGCACGCAAAAGTCGCATGTGCCTTATAATTGTGCTTATAAAAAGTCGCATGTGCCTAATTATTTCACCGGCACCCTTACACTTCAGTACCCATCTATCACTTGGGACTTTGCAATTTGTGTTCAAATGTGCTCGAACGTTTTGTTTGTACCAACAAACTATAATAAGCATTTTTAGACAACTATTTTCTTTTACTGGTAACACAAGCTGTACGGCTAGCACGATAGGGCACGACTAGCGCGAGATACTGTTATTCTCGCATAGAGATCTCTCGCTTTATGTCGCTCTCGCAATTGCGCATATAGCACGATATGGCGCAAGTCGCGCCATATCGTGCTAGTCCTGCTGATGGAAAATGTGCACTTGCGCCATCAATTCAATATTCAAAATTGGATTATTAAAATTTATTAAAAAAATAAGAAGCACAGAAGTATTATTCTACTATAATAGTATCTGACAATTTATATCAATAACCAGAACGTTTAAATCGTAAACTATTGCGTGTATTTCAATTAGTAATTTTCTAGTTACTACGAAAAAATGTTACTCCGTCATGGCGTCACACATGACATACGAGTGTGTCTTAGTAGACATACATCAACATTGTCATTGAATTACTTCCTGAGTGATTCATAATTTACGTTTTTATTTATTTAACTATACTGGTCTTTATTATGTTAAAGGCAAGATTTTTATTTTGTTTTATCGAATACAAACCCTCCAATAGCCCTACGTGATAGAAACCGTTGCCTATACTTCGGATACGCAAATATTGTCCAATTATTTGCAAAAAGTTTAACGTAAATTGTTTGTTTGAATGATAGGCATGTCATGTTTCGGACTTATTGAAAATGACCACAGAACAATAAATACAGCAGAAGTGGTTAGTTAGCGTGCCAACATTAGGTCTCGAAAGACCTACTTGAGTTCAGTCCGCCATTTCAACTTTGCACGGTATGGTTGTGTCATTCTTTCGCGCAAATTCTGTAAAATCGCTACAAATTCTTTATGGTGCTGGTTTCGAGCACAAAAATGATAGCCGCACCAAAAATAGTACCGGCAATAGTATTTCACATCATCGGTAAGTCCAATTAAAAAAAAATCAATTTTCTGTTTAACGAATTGACTCAGATGTTAATCGTTTGGCGTAGTTCAGCTACTAGCCGCAAAATGCCAGCACGTTAAATAATATTTTAATATAAATTCAAAACGTCGTAACTTGCAATAAAGGTATTGAACTTTCAACGATATAGCGACTGGGTAAAGTTTAAATTATATTAACAATCCAGAATTTGTTACATCTTTTCAAACTAGAAACTATGAACAATAATTATCAAGATTTCATAGTGTTTATCATTTTGTTTGTGTGCGTTTTGGCCACATCGGTTCCGATAGTAATCGAGGCTTATAGCACTTCCATTGTTTTTTTCTTATGTGAAAAGTACCACCACCATGCTTATATATTGAGTAACCGTCGAACATAACGATCTTCTAACATTGGTCTAGTTAATATAACCGAAAGTAAACAGTAAACTGTACACGATTACACATTGCAAATTACGCAAGTACTAAAACCTGGTAAGGTTGAGCTGTGAATACATCTATTGTAGAAACTTTAGAGGTAATTTGACAGGTCTGATTATATTGGGCCGCGGTCACAGTATGTCAGCTTCCTTGTTATGTCATTGTCAATGTTTGACCTTCCGATAGGAACGGTTATCGGTAACTGGACGGTTTGTGTGAGAATATTTAACTTCAAAGAAACCTCATTTTTGTGTTTTTTCCTTCAGTGTGTCTCGTAGTAATTGATTAAGGATAAACACAATGGCAAAAAACAGTACAGCCTGAAGTAGCGTAATCATATACAGATATACACTACACGCGTTTTCCGTCTTCGTTTCCTTTTACCTATAAATTCAGTAATACACAATTATACACTGTTAATAAAGAGGGATTTTCAGTAACTTAAAGATTTCTCATATCGAGATGACACTTTAAAATGTACTAAGCCCAATGAAAAACACAAGTCTAAAGTCAGAAAAATTTCAACAAGGTCGTTGACCAGACGAACATTAAAAAATATAAGTTGTTCATAGGACGTAGGGCACGAAGTAATTGGGAAAAAAGCTCTTTATCAGCATCAGGATTTTGTATACTATAATTAATGATGCATCGAACCTTGGGGTCTTTTGTACTGGTGTAGTACCAGGCACCAACAGCGCCGCATGTTTTGTATAAAATATATATTGTGTAGTGTACACGTTTGGGGTTGAAATAATTGAATTACACTATGATTTCGTATTCCGATGTTTATATAGTCTCGTGTACTATTTTAAGGAATGATCGTCTCACTACACTATAGGTACACGAAACTTTTCTGAGTTATATTAAAATAATCAGACTTCTTGTTGTATATTATAATGATCAATACAAAGTTCGAAACACTCAGAAAAAATTCCTTCGATCCGGCCGGTTTCGAACCGACGTCTTCTAGCATACTGTGCCAGACGATACACCAACTAAGCCGACGACGAAATACTTAGATTTCTCATCATTGACTTACAAATAAATGGACGACGGGTCTAATAAAGGTCTAAAGTCCCAAGTCAACCTATTCGAAATTTAAATTCTTATGTCATCGCAGTATCGCGCTGTCCGTAGAACAAATGAAGACTAAAGCGGAGTGTCGCGCTCTGTATACGATTTTAGCGCCTTACAAGTGCGGACACTTTTAAGCGCGGACCCGACGTCCATATAATTGTAAGTCAATGTTTCTCATAGATGGCGCTACGGATAAAAAGTCGTTGAAAAACCAAATACAAAGACATGACTATAAGTACATAGAAAAATTCGTGAGGTCCGCCGCTGGTTCGTTCCGTAGTTTACTTGGCGTCTGGCATGGTATGCTAAAGAATAATTTTTTCTGAGTGTTTGAACTTTGTATTAATAATTATAACAAACTAGTGGAGTAATTTCACGTTAAAATAATTGAACATCAATTCAATAAAAATTTAAAATTCTTGTTGTATAAATAAATATAAATATTAGACAACACCACATACGTTGCTCTGATCCTAAAGTCGGAAACAACCATTTACAACAAGCACCCAGCGAGTCTACTCCCGTTCTCCGTCCGACATCCGTCCGAAACAAATGCTGTCAAATAAGTAATACACCACCAAATGAAAAGACAATGCCATGTATAAAGCTTCACTCGCATCATGCGTCATTTAATTTGGTCGAGTATTACTTATTTGACAGTAATTGTTTCGGACAGAATACGGGAATAGACCCCAGACCTATGACAATATAGAAAACAATATAGAACAGAAAAGTTTCTAGATTGACGCATAGAAAAATTAGTAAGGTCTGCTGACTCAATTTGTAGTTCAGTTGGTAGAGCGATCGACATGGTATAGCACAGACGTAGGTTCGTCATGTTCGATCTAACGAAATTTTCCTCGTGTCCGATCGTTGTATTAATAATTATAACAAACTAGTGGAGTAATTTTACAAAAAATAAATGAATATTACGGTAGTAAAATAACAAAACATTCATTACAATCAATACTGTAGTTATGGAAAATTTATTAAAATTATGCAACTAGTAGATAGGTGTTTTATTGCTATTGAGACGCACCTTGATTTATACAGATTGCCTATAGCATGTGGTAATATAAAATAAAACAGTTTATTGGACATTCAGTACAATGCAAAGAAGAGAAAATAATAATAATAAAAAAAACACTCGTCAAATGGGTCTATGACTCGGCTACAGAGGAAAATGAAGTACATTGTCTTCGCCTTAATGGTCAGAACACACAATAAATATATATAATTAATCATATACACACACATACGCGTCAGAATATTATTATACTTATTTCCAAATTATTGAAAACAAGTATAACATCACACACGACGAATTATCTTCTTATCTTGTCGACAGTTCTTCTTTTATTTTAGGAATATATTGACCCAGGGGATCTACTCTCCATGTCCGTCCGACATCCGTCCGAAACAATTATTGTCAAATAAGTAATATTCGACAAAATTAAACGACAAGTATCAGGTATGAAGCTTCATTCGCATCACGCGTCTTTTCATTTGGTCAAGTATTGCTTATTTGGCAGTAATTGTTTCGGACGGATGTCGGACGGAGATCGAAATTAGACCCCCTGATTAGTACGTTGCTACCTTGACTGCGCTGTCCGTGGCCGCGTAGAGATCTTCCCTCGGGCACAACAGCAAGTGCTGTAAGGACTGTGTTGAGTGTATGAAAAGAGCCTCCTCGCGGCTACCGGTAACAGCTAGGTACGGTAACGCAGTGCCTTGGATGGCTGATCTTTTCAACACGATGCTTCAACCGACTTACGGTACGAATTATAAGAAACCTGTAGTCCGTGACTGCTTGTCGAATAGCCATGGAGAGCATTTACGTTTCAATGTCCGTAACAATAAAGACTCTGCCGCTCTTGGAGGAGGAGGTAGATCATAGCATATTATGATATATCTAAAGACTTTATTCAATCAACCTGAATATCCACAGACAGTGGGATGTCTTTCACTATGGAAAACAAAAGCGCTCATAGCAATAGGTTTCGTCAAATTGCGGGTACATTACAAGGGTATGTTATTTGTGTCATCTGTCAGCTACAGATGCTCGTATGTTAGGAATCGTAAAATGGATGACGTCAATGAATCTGTCTATTAATATTTCGATTATTGAAGGTTATGCCTTGTTCAAATATTTAGCAGGTTTCGAAATTATCAAGACATTTATTTTTTTTAATAATTATCATGACCATTATCCAATATATATGTGATAATTATCCTTGCTGATTCATAATATTGTCTCTTAAATCTTGACTAAAAATTACAAACAGTGAGAAAAGTTTGTTTATTTAAACACGAAGAAAAGTCTGTGGTAAAACGATTTGGTTTGGGACTTTATTGGGATTGACATTTGACATGTTTGTAACGTCTCTGATACAAACATATGTCACGACATTTCTAGTGGAAGCATTCTGTTGTTGTAATTTTATATATGTCAATATATAAAATGATAATTTCAACCCTGATGTCTAGAGGGTCATCCTGTAATGGGAAATCTTTAAATTTCGTCTGCCAACGCGATCTATCACCTAATGGGCTTTAGAATATCTAAAACGATTTTTGCAGTTAACAAATATGTGAAGACGTGGGTTTAGTCAGCGGAGTATAAGACTACATGCACAACTCTTCAACTACCCCTTGACATTATCAATGACTTAGTAACCGGCCCTAACCGGAATGTGGGCAAGGCGAGTCAAATCGCATTAGCGGTAATCGAGGGCCGATGCAGTGCGTGTTCTGACCACTTCCTACTATCGTCAAGGTCTACTGAGGTATACTGAGTAACGTTAGGACAGAATTACTAAAATAGATTATTATGCAATTTAATGTTTTCATGAAGAACTTAGAAAGCACTGTGAAGAATCAAAGAAAAATATGGTAATACTAAATGAGAGTCCTCCTCAGAACGATGCAGTGACGAGACTTGTAGCTCTGAAAATATTGTAGCAAGCTATGACAGATGAACAAATAAAGACGAAATCTAACGCGGAGACAGAAACCGATTTGTTCAGTCGCAGAAAAGTAAGTACGTAGGCATGTAGATAACAAAATACGGTAATAAAGAAAGTGATGTTGGAGACCTTGAACATGGAGCGGTAGTTTTTGGCTCGTGACTTTGAAGCTAGTAACAAAAAGGTCACATCGGGCCAAGGTTATGGACAAACTCATATAACTGGATCGAAATAAAAAAGTAAAGACGCAGGAGTTAGTGGCTATTATGAGCTTGACAGAATGAATGATGATGCAAATAGTGAGATTAAATTTCATTCTTCTAGACTCATTCCAATTGTAGTACAAGGCCCGTATAAATCGAGACGTGACGACGTTTAGCAGTATTTTATTCATAGAGAAGTACAAGGGTCATTATTTGATGCAAAGTCAATGGTACCGTAGACTTTAACTTCGTCTTTTCATGTCATTTTAGTAATGATAACAGTAGATTTAAAACCATCATTCATATAGTATTGCGAATTACCTTACCAATAAACCTAAAGAGTTTTTGAATTCTTTGAATTCGTCACTGATTACATCATGACATCCTGAACGTGATTTCCTTTTCCTGTACCAAACTTTTGTCTCAGCGTATCCGTAAGAGTAAACGAGTTATCCACGATACACATCTACGTAGGGTTAAACATAGCACAGCTGAAAAGGTCGCACCCGGATAATGGCTTTGGTAATGTTTCGAACTAATTTATACGCGAGGACTCGGGCCGTAATTAGATGCTTTGATAAATTGTTCGGAACACGTAGAGCTCACTTCGATGGGTCGTGTTTATATTACACCTGTCAAGGGTAGGTATATATTATCCCGCAACCGAACGGTAATTGTATGGGACGGGTTAAAACTTGATGATATATTTTGGGTCATAAATTTCGATCAAGAAGAAAATTTGGGTCCGCGAAAAAAAAAAAGATTGCACGAAAAAGCACTGTTAACTGTGTTTACAAAAAAGAAATGGAAAGTTATTCTCAATGAGAGAAAAGGGGTAAAGGAGTGGAGCTATTCATAAAAAATTCTTTAAAAATTCAGCAATTCATTTTACCTGTAAAACACGACGTTCATCATCAAAGAATAACTTAGAATTATTAATTACAATATCAGACTTGGCACCGTTCCACACGCTTTAAATTCACACCGTGCTTTTAATTTAGTTGAACGGTCTAAAGTGTTTTTAAACTTGTAGGAAAGATGAGTAATACGACGTTTTGCGCTTGCGTTTTGATAAAGACATTATTTCGCCGAGAAAGCATTAAACAACATTTTTCGTGGTAATACGCTGCCATTTTAACAAGAACCAAGAATACTGTCGCGGCTTTGCCATTAGTAGTTTTTTAAAAACAAGTGGCCGAAAAAATTCAGAGCGGCGAAGTTGTGGAAACTGACGGCTCATTTTATAGTTGCCAGTTTATGCGCTACGTTCCTTGGCGAACGGTTGACAGGGACTATCTATCAGCAGCAAAGAATACTAACGAAGGAGTCACACGAATTTCTACTCTACGCAGCTACATACAAGTCCAAATTTCCCATTGTACAAGTTGGTTTAGTAATCAACCTGAATGCTTCTTGGAATAGCACGGTCTAAAGAGGTTGTGCATAATTTCTAGTTCAATCTGTTTGAAATTCATTCAAGCTTTCCGGATTGTAATTTCAGCTGGTAATACGGTTTGAAACCATGCTAAAATAAATTTTATGCTTGAACGGGTACTATAATATATAATAATGAATAAGTTTCGTGACTGCAACGTTCTATAATTATGCTAATTTTTTAAATGAAAGGTTGCATAATAATATATTTACTTGCAAATATTATATTTATTTGCAAAGTCTGTCATATGGCACGAAATTCGCACAAGGAAAGGTTTGGACCTGCCTTATGTGCAAGAGTAGAAAACATGTGAAATATTCATAGCATAGCCACCTCGACCCGCGACAATCCGGGTGTGTTTAGGGCTCTTGCTTCGACCCATCACTAAATAATTTGCAACCAATCTATTTGTGTGAAATTTATAGGGTGCAATTAGAGATTTTTCATTTGCTCTAACTATAGTAGCTTTAGTTATATTTATATTGAATCGATTATGTTAAATACCATCAATCTTTGGTCAACTATGATTAAGCTTCCAGTCTTTAATAGAGCCTTAAACGCCAAGGTTAGGGGTGCTGCTGTATTAAAAGGTAATGCTGGTTTATTGACTCACGTTATTATAAACATTTATGATTTTACGGATCGAACGATAGATTAGTTTAGGTATTGCGTGACTAAAGCTCGATTTTCATCGGCGTTATATTTCATAGTGAAATAGTTCACTCGCTATTAGCTCATTAGTGACAAGCTGCTGCAGGTCGTATTTGGAATAAAACCACACCCCGGACACTCCATACAAGGGTGGACAGTTATTTACCTACTACTACAAGTACAGCAAGGCGTTGTCTGCATACGCGCAAATGTGTGCGTGACGCGGGTTACATATCACTTTCTCGTACTACCGTAGGTACGTGGTCAGAGCGGAAAAAATAGCGAGAATAGTAACGCGAATTTGTTATCTATAATTCTATTAATAGAATCCTAATACGAGAATAGAATCTGAAATAGTTAGGTATTATATACATGTAAGGTGAAAGTATATTTTGTATTAATGCATTAACAAACACCAATAACTTTACTTTTTTATCCGGCTCGCGGTGGTGCCGGCAAAGTTGGAAAACTCTCAGTTTTGAAATGTTTATAAAAACCTTCCATCCACTGAGACATTATTTAGATAGGCCGCTGATAAAGTTGTGGTCGGACTTCATTTTGTTAACTTTTCATTGAAGGAAGTTCCATTATCTGAAGAATGTTCTTGAAAGTTGTTTACTTTTTAACCGCCTTCAAAAAACGGAGGAGCTTCCTAATTCTGGTGTATTTTTTGTGTGTATAGTAGGCGATTACTTCGACATTTGTGAATAGATTTTGATGATTCTTTTTTCTTTATTGGATAGGGATACCTCAGTTGTGGCTCCATTTAAATTTGAATATTTCACCTCTACGAGTGGAATATTACCTAAATCGGATTCATCCTTTCAATTTGCCAATTAGAGGATGAATCCGGTTTGTTGGATTTACTCTGTTTCCGCTAACCGATTTCAATAAAACTTGGCAAATAGATATGATTTCGTAAACTTTTAAGGTGGGTTTTTTATATACAAAGTTATAATTATATATGACTAGTCTGCGAGAGAATTTTCTTACCACAAGGATATTTTTTATTTACTATAAGCATCTACTACATACGTCGGTGTTTCGTATTAAGGGCGTAAGAGCCTTTCGAAATGTTTTTCTGAGGAGCAAGTTTTAGTTTTTTTCATGACTGTTTTAAAATATTTACTATTAAATAGTTCTGTTTTCTAATTTAAAACTTAAACTTAATTACAGTACCGGCACGCTATAACGGCCGTTTTGGCAGATTACAATAATGAGGTTAAAAATCAATTCATTGTCGAAAAAAATATAATCAAATGCGAGTAGCATCTATAAGCTCTTAGATTTATAACAAGTATTGTAAGGGGTAGTTGATTAATAAGTTTTAATAAAACAAAAGTAAAAATGTATACTTAATATATCGTCAATTCGAAACTGCTTTGTTTTGCATTGAGCTATGACGCGAGCTTGCCGGAGGTAGAAGTTGTGATGGACAGCGATCCTATAAGTGACGATCGAAGTAGATTTCATTGTGTCGTAAAATTATACGTCCACAAAGTTTTGTGCACGCCACTATTGACAAAGAATGTTCATCAATTAACTCCTTCAACGTAGTTATGAATCAATACGAAACTTAATGAGCGGACGAACGTCAAAACGGCCATCATAGCATGCCGTAGTACTTTAAAACCAAAATCGTATTTTAAAACAGGACGTAGATATTTTAAAATATTCTATAAAACTTTAAAAAATATTTCCAAATGTAGCTAACGCCCTTCCTACAAAATACCAACGGTGTGTCTAAAGTTGCTTACAGTATATAATATTCGGGATAGAAATTAAGAATTTCTTCAAAAACTAAGTAATATAATATCATTATACTCACTCGCCTTCAAGCATACAAAGGCACTAAAACAAATCTATACGGCCTCGTGTGAAATTTTCAGCGTTCCTCGGCTAAGTTCAAAAGATACCTTCCGCGTATCGATCTGGGCGGTTCGTTGAACCAAAGCCTGAAAAAAGGGTATGGATTTTATATTTCGGCTCTGGAACATGATTACCCTGTGTTAACATGAAAATGTAATTGCTTTAGCACCGCGTTTGTGAATAAATTATTAAATGAAAAGGGTCGCTCGCTTCCCACACCGTTGTCCTCAGCGTCAGCGGTTTTTACTTTCTATTCTTTATTGTGTATGTTCTAGGAATCATGGTTGTTTACGGTTAAAACGAAATTCGGGTACCTAGGTGTTTTATAAGGCAAATTATCCATTTTCAGGTAACGTTAACATTGAACATGAAACACGTAACATTGAAATTGAACACGGTAAGCTAGAAGACGTCGGTTCGAATCCGGCCGGATCGAAGGATTTCTTTCTGATTTGATCTTTGTATTAATAATTATTAAACATGAAACTTATTTTTTCGGATCTAAATCGCGTTTTTTTCAAACAAACCAACGAACTAGAACGAGAAACGAGAGCACAGGGCTAGTATTCAACATAACTTCAATACTTTGCCAGATTGAACTCTATTGCTATCATAATATGGTCTCATTATGCTCAAAAAGATTCCCCTAACAGGTTATACGTATTTTCCTTTTACAGGTTATACGTACACTTCACGCCCTTTTCTCATGCAGCATTCCATTTGTTGCTGTCTTGACACACATCATTTGTCTCATCAATACCCACCAGGATATCATCATCAACCCATTTATACGTTCCACTGCTGGGCACGGGTCTTCTTTCAGGCGAGGGTTTTAAGCCATAGTCCGCCAGGCTGGCCCAATACGGGTTAGGGACTTCACACGTATTAAGAGGGTTGTGAACCTTCTTTGATATGCAGGTTTCAAACACGATGCTTTCCTTCACCGAAAAGCTCATAATAAATTAAATTTCCCAGATAAATTCCGAAAAACTCTAGAGGTGCGAGACTGGATTAGAGCCCACGGCCTCTGTTTGAAAGGCGGTAGGTCAAACCATTAGGCATTTAGTTGCAGTAGAGCTCCTTGTGAAAGAGTTCGTCCAGGGTAGTACTGCCACCTTACCTATTTCTGCCGCCAAGCAGTAATGTCAGCGTTACTGTGTTCCGGTTTTGAAGGGTAAGGGTGCTGGTGAAATTACAGCCACAAAGGACTTGTCGACTTATGTCTATGTTAGTGTCCCTCAGATCTTTACGATTTAAAGCTCTGAGTGGCACTGCAACTGTTATGGACATCGTTTAGCTTATCATCAGGCGCACGACTTATTCGTCCCGTCACTTGATATTATAAAAAAGCGGCTTTTTTTAGAACAAGAATAACTAATAAATGGTTGTTAATTTTACCATCTCACTCAGCCGTGACTATGGGATCTGTAAGGGGCCTAAAACGTTGATTTGTTTGAAAAAAAAAAAAAAAAAAAAAACAAATATAATTTAGATCCGAAAAAATTGAACCTAAGAACTCGATATAAGGTCGTCATAAAAGTTTCTTTATACACAATTGTTGTTATTATTCAATGTCATTTAGTCCATGTTGTATAGTATACACAATTATTCCTAAAAGCGTTTAGATAAAAGATCACAAGCGTGTTCAAGCTAGAATGGTCAAGGTGTGGTCCGACAGTCAATATTGACTGAACAAACACACCCCGATTACCAAATCAAGTACGTTTCACATTCCCTACTTTATTGGTGAGAGGTCATTGGGCCCTTTAGCTATTATTTGGGTTCTTACTAAAATAAACTAAAATTATTTATTCATCACATATTACAGGACATACTTATAAATTAAAAGACGATACTAATAATAATAATAATAAAAATACTACCTCATCCCGAATTCAAATTTTTCCCGTACTAATACGGTTCATTTTGCTTGGGTGAGCGGCAGAGACAGTGGATTTATTCCAGAATTTTTTTACAAACGAAATTAAAGCCATTTGAAGATATACGTGTTCTATTTAGTTCAGATGATATAAAAAAAATCATTGGCATATGTAAAGTACTTATTGAATACAGCGGTTTTTTTTTCTATCGTAAAAATGTTTAGGAATCGTGTATATCCTCAACTTAACTATATATTTTTTCCAAAGTGATTGATTGGACACTTTCACTTAGACATGAGCGCCGCCGCCGCCGCCGCCGCCGACAAATGCAATCGGCGCGCTGTTCAATTCGATCAGGCGCTCCGATCGCACGCGCACGCTTCCGTATTGTATATGTGAAAATGGCGACGCCGGAAAATGACTTTTCTAAGATACATTTTTATTTTATAAAACGTAAGTTCGCATTTGACCTTCATCTCACCGGATGGAAAGTCACGATGAGGTCGACGATAGATGAATGCCTATTCACTTTTGCCATGAAAAGGTCCAAGTTATAACGTGCAGGGAACAAGTCTGCAGGCACGGAATACCACCACTCCATAGCCGTTCGCCAATATAAATGTGGAAGCGTAACGCTTCGTGCGAATCTTTGGAATATCCACAACCGGCCTCAGCAGAGGTGACATAGATAGGCGACAAAAGTTAGTTAGTGATTTTATATTTAAAGATGTTTTGTTTAAAAATTTATTTGTCAATTTCTGGCGTATCCATACAATACGCATACACAATATGGAAGCGTGCGCGTGCGCATGATCGGAGCACCTGATCGAAGTTATAAAAATTTTATTACTATAGAAAATACGTTATTTATATTTTTTCCTTTGAAAAACTATTTGTATAACGGTTTTTGTAAAAACAAACACCGATATACAAATTCGTTTTAGGGTCGTGCTCGCGCCGCTGAAACGCCGCCGACACCGACACTTTTTTGTCGGCGCGTCGTCGCCGTTTGGTCTATTATCGGCGCTCATGTCTACTTTCACTGTTATACGGCATCAAACAAAGCCATTGGAGGTTGTATCGACTATTAAGAGCTACTCTGATTTTCATTAGTAGTATGTAGATGAAAAAAGGCAGCGTTTTAACATATTGCTGTTTTTTTCAGCATACGCCAGTGTTCTCTGTCGGACATAAATAAATAAAATAAAAAATCTCTATTCACCAACACAAAACGTACAAAATTTAAGTTAAATAATTGGGTTTTTTTTTATGAAACCAAGTAACGGGACAAACAAGTCGTGCGCCCGCTCCATAGCAGTTGCAAACATTTAAGGGGCATTGCATCCGTCACTCTTAGTAACAAGCCTCGTGTGATTTCACGAGGACCCTTCTTACACTTCAAAACCGGAACACAGTTAGGCTCAACTCACACTGGCGAAGGGTCGAACCGTCGCGACGCATCATGTTTTATAGTAGCATATTCATCTCTATTTTCCCATTATTAAGGTACAAAGTTGTGTTATGCAAATATGGCAAACGCGAGTCGCCGCGCGTTATTGGGTGCAGTGAGGCATCAGACGCCGACCACACTGTGATCCGTGCGTACTAACGCGCGTCGACAGGCGTTGTAGTTGAAAAACCTTAATGCTCACATTACCGCTTGGCGGCAGAAATAGGTAAGATAGCATCTTCCCTGAGCTCTACTGTTACTACAATAGTGTTCTGTGTTGTCCTTGTAAATGTTTATTACGTGCAATAAAGAATATTTATTTTTATTCATTAATTCCTTTATTCATACCGACAATACTGCTAAGTGTGTAAGATTATTTTACTGTTACAAAGAATAGAACACAGTCATAATATAACTGTTAAAACACAAAACAAAAGTGCTACTACAAAAACAATCATCAGTACCCTCACTTAAATTTAACTATTTATTTGCTCGTTACGAGCAAAACTGTTAACTGTACAGGCATAGTTAACATCTTCAGATTAAATATGCAATATACAAATAAAAGAAAAATATTCTTTTTTTCATGATATCAACGCGACGCACGCGTATCATAGCGACGGCACGAATAAATCATGCGCCTGTTGGTAAGCGACACGCCTGTCCATGGATCTGAGGAGCACTGCCACTGCACCGGTCACCCTGAGATATAACGTTGATAAGTCCCATGTGCCTATAATTTGCTACTGCCTCCGTGGCCGAACGGTTACCGTGCTGGTTTGCGACGCAGAGGTTCCAGTATCGATTCCCGGCCGAAGAAATATTTGTGTGGCCTACATTTATTTCTCTCGGGAGTTTGTGTGTAATTTATGGTTGTCTATGTTTGTTTCCATGGCATCTGTGACACAGGGTTTCCCTACTGAGGGACAATGAGTGCGTGTGTTAAAAAAAATGTCATCAGCACACTTATCCTCGCAGTAATGTGAGCATTACTGCTTGGCGGCAGAAATAGGTAAGATGGCAGAACTTCCCTGCATGAACTCTTTCACAAAGAGCTCTACCGCTAGGCTACTAAAATGTGTCAGAATTATTGTAACGATCTCAACAGAAATCATCAGAATTTGAACGTTCTGCGTGGTTAAAAAATTAAAAACTTTCAAAACAATACTGCCCTCGTACTTTATACAGCAGTTGTGCATTTTTTTCATCCCGAAGGCAGAATAAATAGTCCGTTTTCAGCGGTAGTTTATCAGATGTTGCTGGACTTTATAATCACTATGTCAGATTACAGTTTAGATCCTACTGAAGACTTTCACAAGATGTACAGCCAACAGCACACCAAGCTATACTTTTGGTAGAACATCGCCTCCAGTGCAACGGAACAAGATCCATCAATGTCTAGTTTGAGTGCTGCCGTCTGTATGGTTTTATTAGGCTTGGATGTCATAAAAACAAAGCGAAACTTAAAACTCATTTACAAAGTTATTAGCGCCGCTAAAAATTTTACTGTAACTCCTACAATGTATGTTCCATTTATAAATGAATAAGATTATTTTCCATCTATCTTGTTACCGTGTTGCTCTGTCTCTTTAAAACAAACTGTACCGGTAGTTGCCCTGTAATGATTAGAATTATAACCAGAAATTGGATTAAGAAGTAGCACACATAGAGTGGTTAATACCTCCCTCCAAATCTACGAATTATTGTATCGTAGTTTGTGTTTATATTTTGGAATACGGATATACAAGATTCATTGAAAAATCAAGATACAACGTAGGTGTTATTTTGGATCGTTCTTCCGAAAGTGTCCTGCACCGTAAATTGAAGTAATAATTTGCTAAATGATAAGAGAATAAAAACAATTATGTCCTTTAATTATTGTCTAGTTGCTTGAATTGACTTGAACATGTCAAAAATTAATCCGATTAATCGTTTTTTGATAACACAGTTAATATCAAACATTTTAATGGTCAAACTTAGTGAATTCTTTGTCTTAGAGAAACGGTAACCATTATGGTTGTGATGCCGTAAACAAGTATTGTCGGCATTTTCGAACATCGTTTTGAATGCCTTTAAAAGATTCCTTAATGAACAAAAGTTAGTAAAATTAATAAAAGACTACGAGTTGGTAGTGTGTGTGTGGTGTAATACCAATTCTGTTTTCACGTTTTAAACACTGGTGAAGTATTGAATGAACTTATCAAAGAAATATATACCACGTTGAAAACAATGCAGACACTAAACAAATTTAAACTTAATTTCAGAAACTTTAATGACCATTTCGTACAAATCGACTTGTACTTTTTTGTTTAGTGGCGGTATCGATTTCAAAGTATGATATCCCATTTTTTATTCAATAATCGCTATAATGCTTACGCTAAACTACGAGAACAATATTGCATAACAAAATTACGGTATACTATTCTATCGTACTATGTAATCCATGCACGTGCTATTTTCAACATTATAACCCAAACAATATCAGAAGGCCTGAGAAACTCATAACAAAATTAGTCTTCCTTTGTTATAATAAACTGTCGGGTAATACCGTCACTGTTAGTCATAGCGTATTTTAGCGGTGCTAAGGTACTAATTACTTTCTGATGAGCTGTATGACCAACCATTATGAGATAGATACAATACACCCATCTCGTTAGAAGAGTTTTTTAATGGTGAAATGTAGTGACACTTTTCGACCCGTCTGCCAGAGGAGGGTAACGTTTCTTTGGGTATGGAAGTATATCTCACGTATTAAACAAAAAGTTTCTTTGGGTCATCTTGCAGCTTAAATGGAATTACGGAGATTAGTGTATGAAGTATCGTTATATTCGTTTTGATCACCGGAATGTCAAAGGATATATTTTTTGTCAAAAAATAAATGTCGCGGGCGGCGTTTTGTTGTTTTTCTGTTTGAGATGTTTACACAGGTGGGAATAGAGGGCTATTTCAAAAGCATATGATTCATCAGGAAGATGGCTTAAAAAATTGAGACCCTTCTGCCGCACAAATTTGACGAATCGTAAACCATCCCAATGTTGTCACGTGATTATTCTGACCAATGAAAAGCTACGAAATCCAATCACAATAAAATTTAGAATTTCCTGAATACATTTCAGTAAAATTTTAATAAAGGATCAATTTAGGATTGAGCAACTATTGTTGTTTCATGTAAATATTTACAAATTTTGTTGTTTTTCCTTAATAATAAATTTGTGATTAATCCCTAGTTAAAACCTTTAATGTTACGTTGGACAAAATGTAGCTGAGGGGAACATGATAATTTTACATCTGACGGAGGACCTGCTGTCCTGAAATATACTGGATTATTCTACATACCGTTCAGCTGAAGTATAGGCATGCATTTTGATTTCTTTATTTTGTTCCAAGTATTCAGAGTACCTCTTTATGTATATTATTATTGGCTTCAAAGGTGAAAAGAAATATAAAGAAACGAGTTTTTCCAGAAAAATGTCAGTAATTAAAAAAGCCGCATTAGACCAGTTTGTTAATTAATGGATGACCTGAAATACAAGAAACATGTCGCAACACAGGCTACTCGTGCTCAGTCATGGCACAACTTAATAAAACAGTGAAACTTCTCTAAATTCCCGTATGACATTTAGATCTGAAACCATAAAATGCGATGCAAATGTCAAAGGGCATTGCCTCAGACAATAAAATCTAGAGTAGAAAATAAATGTATGCATTTTACGAGTTAGATCTGCGGTAAAGGAACAGTCACAGATAGAGCTAAATTTGAAATCAAACTGCTGCGCGAAAATAGTGCCTGGCTTTCTCAGTAAACTGTTTAGCATAGGTTTACTCTAAAGATACGATTTCGTTGACAAAGTGCGCGGCGCTAGTCTAATGCGAAGTGCGCATTTCACATTGATTGACGTGGTGATTTTATAGATCTTTAAATAAAAACTTCAAATTTTATTATCAGCCATCATATTATTAAAAAAATAAAAACTTCAAATTTTATCATTACTCAGGTGAACAGAAGATTTCTCTGTAAAGTGTTAAAATCAGGTTTACAATGTTAATTTTGGAAGCAAACGTTGTCTTCCAGTCTCAGATTTCAACTGTTTACTTTTGAAACTTGCAACATTCTCAAATCAGCAGTGTTGTTTAGTAAGTACATCTCAATTAGGATTGTTTGTATTGAGTGCTTTAATGCTTTAGCTACTTTAGGATTAAATTGCTTCGATAGCATTAATGCTCTGGCCACACAGAGGCGGCCGCGGAAGCGTTCCGGGCGCGGGATTTTTTGTAATGTACCAGTTCTTATGAACCCTGCCACACTGAAAGGCGCGGCGGCCGCGGGGCGAGTCGGCGCGGTGCGGGGCCGCACGCCATGACAAACAGGCAGAGCGGGCGCGGGCCGCGGCCGCGGCGTCCGCGGGGCGGGTGCGGTCGCGGGTATTGTAATACATTGAGTTCTATGCAACCGTTCACACAGCGCGTCAGTGGCGGGGCGCGATCCGGGAGCGGGGCTTCAGCGGGCTTGGACGTTGTATTTTTTTACAACTAGGGAATGTGTTTTAATTGATTTTAATCAAGTTTCAAGATGAATTCGACGGAAAAACTTATATCATTGGTGCAATCATACCCCAGTTTATTTAATACAAGTGATAGAAATTATAAAAACATAGAAATTATTTGGGAAACAATTCCAAGGAGCTAAATCAAGATCGTGAGTATATTTTTTATGTTTTTAATAATTATTAAAATAATTGCCAAATTTTTCTCTGATTTCAATTGCATAATCAGACGATCTTTGATTTGTACGAATTGGAAGTAGTTCATTGGCCTCAACTGGTTGAGAATCGCTCTGTTGAACCGCATTGTTACCGTTCTTACTTTAATGAAATTGTGTAAACAACACGTGCCTTTGACAACTTCTATTGTCGCTTCAATATCATATTGCATGAGACGTCTATAGACTTGCCATTTCTGTGTTAGCTGGCCGAATACGTTGTGGAAAACGTCTCCCTCCATCAATAACAATCAACTGTGAGATACCTCTTCTCTTCTCTAAGAAAAAAATATGACGCCGTAGATTATCTGTTCATTAGTTATGCAGAAACATTTAAAAAACTGAAACCCACAATTCAAGTAGAAATCAAATTGAAACTTGCACACATTTTTACAGAAGCTGAACTGAACGACCTAGAAGAAAATCAAATTTCAGTAGCACCGGTACAATCTCCTTAATTTACCGTAATTAGCACAACAAGTAATAACGATCAAGAAAGTATCCCAGTTTCATTGCAACTAATTCCTGAAGACTTGTGTTTCCCATTATGGTACCTATAATATAGTTGATGACTAAACTACACAGGGTAATTCCAAAAGGTATGGTACTGAATTAATGCTGTGATAACATAAAAAATGTAACTAGAAATGATGAATGCTAATTTAATAAACAAAAAGTTAAATAAATAAACAGTTAAGTTTAATAAATAGCAACCAAGGAGTTTTATAATTTTTATTAGAGTATTGAATGGTCTACAAAACACTTCTTGTTTGAATAAGTTTGCATTTTTAGTTCTGAGATGTTGATTTTTATGTTAGTGACTCGGATTCATTGCTCCCGAGTGTATAAGTAGGTATATAAGTTAAGTATAATTGCAATTATGCATTGTTCATAATAATTTAAGTAGGTACATAAAATTAAATAGAATTGTTGTTGATTCTACAAATCTTAGATGCCTGTTATTTGTTAAAATAAAAAATCATGGGCCGTAGGAAGCCAGCATTAGACTGATAGTAAAAGAAGTTTGAATTAATTGTGTTAAGATTGTTGATTGTTCATAATAATGTAACTTTCGATAGGGACCTATTAATTATTTGTTAAAATAAAAATGCCCAGCGAGTTTGTTAGAAATAGAAGTTTTAAGTTAACTATGTTAAAATTGCTCAAAATAATATAAGTAGGTGCATAAGTTAAATACAATTGTTGTTACATAAATCTTAGATAGATACATATTATTAGTTAAGTTTCAAGTTAATTTCAATTGCAATTCAAAATAATCAGATGACAAATAATTTGTCAAAATAAAAATGCCCAGTGAGACAGATAGAAAAAGAAGTTTCAAGTTAACTATGTTAAGATTGTTCAAAATAATGCACTTATGTAGATACATAACTTAAACAAAATAGTTGGTGTTATACAAATCTTAGATAGGTACTTATTATTTATTAAAATAAAAATGCCCATTTGGACTGATAGAAAAAGAAGTTTCAAGTTAATTACGTATATAGATTGTTAATAATAAAGTAAGTAGTTAAATAGGTAGATGAATGCAATTATTATTGTTGATTCTACAAATCTTATATACCTATTATTTGTTATAATGAAAATGCCCAGTGAGTCTCACTGAAAAAATAGTTTCAAGTTAATTGTGTTAAGATTATAGAATTTTTTAAATGTTTTTAAATAAACAATTTCTGTTCATATGAATAGTTTGATTCAAAACCTTCAAAGTAAGTATACAGAGTGTCCCAAAACTCAACGATAACCTGGGAACAGAATGTTGCCTTTGTAACTACCCAGAAAAAAATATTTAAAAAATCGGAGTCATTTTCTTTTTGTAATATAAGCATTTTAATGAAAAATGTTGAAAATGTACGCCCTGTACCCCATTTTTAAGTACTACAATTACAAATTTGCTAATTTTGCTGTTCTAGTTTTTGTAACGGTAACCGGAAACAGCCCAGCTAATGAGCACAATGCCAAAGAAAGCCCGAATTACTCTAGTACACTCTAGTTTCAGCACTAAAAAAATACGTATTTAATTTTTTCTTGAAATTTTTAGCAGATTTTTTTTCAAGGTAACTTTAACACCCCATACAAAAGTTTAAAGATGTTCTTCTACATCACTATCCGATAGTGACATGGACCTTTCTTTATTTGTGTTGAAAATGAAATGTGGCGTGACGCTTTTGGTGTCACACCGGCCGCCTTCGTGCCGCTGTCCCGTCACGAACTACACTCGGGATTGCTGTGTGGCATGCCCCGGCACGCATTCGCTTCCCGCAGGTCCGCCCCCGAAACGCTTTTCCCGCTATACCGCGTCTGTGTGGCCTGACCTTAACAGATGTTTTCATATTTGATGTTTTAAGGTCTAATTCAAGGTTATGTGATACTTAAGACTAATAAGATTAAATGGGGTTTAGAAAGAGAACCATATGATTATATCGCACACCTCATGGAAGAATGGCATAAGTAGAGTTACGACAAACATGTTTATTGCTCTGTTAGATACCGAAAAATATAACCTACATCCTACATTCTCAATTCTTGTAACTCTATGTACAATGTTAGTCGATCGAATTACAAGAATTGGAGAGGATGTGGGTTATATTTTTCCGTGGGTTATACTTATGCCACTTTTCCATGAGGGGTGCGATATGTTGTTTCGTCTTAAGTCTCTATTTTTAAAAGAGGGGAGTTATAAGTTTGTAGCCTTTGTCTGCGTATCTGTCTGTGACATCATGGTTGCCAAACCTATTTTTTTTTAAATAGATTAGATTTATAATTTTTAAAATAAACAATAATTATTAAAAAATATCATATACATTCCTTGGTCTAATCCCAATGTATGTAAAGAAAGCAATTGTGTTATGGAAATCGGAAATTACGACGGTACCACAAATACAATAGAGCTCGTCTCTTTCACACTTCCCTGGGGAAGTACCTCCTTACCTATTTCTACAGCCAAGTAGTAATGTGAGCATTACTGCGTTCTAGTTTTGCAGGGCAAGGGTGCTGGTGAAATTACAGGCACATGGGACTCATCAACTTATATCTCAGGGTGACTGGCAATGCCAATAAGATCTTTATGATTTAAAGCTTGTTCGTCCTGTCACTGGGTAATATTAAAAATATATAAAAAAACACAGTTTTGCATATGGGGATTTTTTACTCTAATTTATGTGTAACAACGCTGAAATTGACTAACTCAGTACTTATGATAAGCGTGTATTAAATTGCCTATGTTGTCACGAACAATCCTTTACAAGCACTAATGGACATAATTATTTATATCGCAACATAAGCAAATTCTAAATTGTACTATATATAATATATAAATAATAGCTTTTTCATCACACTTGCTCGTAAACATTGTCATGACATGCAGGCAAAGTCGACCATAAATTATGCCCACTGGTTTTTTCATTACATTATCGCCTTATGAATATTTTATGTCAAAATTAAGCAAAAGTTTTTATGCTCGAAAAATCTGAACGCATATTTCGCATAAACTTGCAAGTATAAAAATAACTAACCATTTACAATGTAACTAAATTTTACTCAATTTATTTTGCGAATTCAAATTCTGCAGTATTTTCAGAATTTGGAAATTATTTATTTTATATCTAATACATTGTGGCTGCATGTGACTGTGTGTTTTATAACATTTTAGATCGAGTTGTATTTATCTATAAAGAATATTTGGCAATCTGTTTAAAAAAAATACAAAAATCCCGCCGCTTGCAAAATCCAAATGTTGCTTTGTGAAGCGATATTTATTCATACAAAAAATAAATATCGTTGTATTGTATGTATGTCCTCGCAAATGCGATGAAAAATATTATATGTAGCACGGACGGTAAAAATTACAACCTCGAGTTATTAAAGCCATCAGCCTTTGGCTTCGGGTTTATAACAAACTACCGTTAGTAATTTCTTGTTTACCGCTTTTAATATACCTTGTATACTATTTTCCGTGAAAATTGTTACGTCCATTTACGCTAGAGGCTACGAAATACAAAATCCAATAACATAACTGTCTATAACGTAGTATAAATAAAACCAATAGTAAATGTAGGCATAGTAAACCAAAGGGTAAATAAGCTGCCCATCCGAGATACCCATCGTGATATTTCCGCGGTCGACCACCGCGATTGCGTCAGTTACGTATCCAGACTGACGTACTTTGTACGGCTGTTGTTATAACGTAGACGCCTTTCTAGTCTTGTAAGCGGGTAAAGCTTTTATTGGAGGTTAAGCTACAGAAACCAGATCAAAGACAAATTAAAATTCTTTTTTTTTTTTACTTCTCTGTTTATACATCAACTATAATCACTTAATTGCTGTTATAACCTTTTTTACTTTTTTCTATTATTATACAAATCAAAATTTAACATAATTAAAAGTGTTAACGTAAAATTGTGTATGTAGTGGCACACAAAAATGTCACTGCTTTTTTTGCCCTAGTGCTTATATGGATTATTTTTTTGTTTTCAACTGCCTCCGTGACCGAACGGTTACCAATGCTGGACCACCACACATAGGTCTCTGGTTCGATTCCCGGACCTGCAGAAATATTAGTATGGCCTACATTTATTTTTCTCATGAGTCTGGGTGTAATTTGTGGTTGTGTATGTGTGTGTCTATGACGCCCGCGATACAGGGTTTTCATACTGCAGGGATATAAGTGCGTTAAAAAAAATGCGCAATGCTCAATTGAATTTTGTCAGTGCGTTGTTGATACTTTTCCGTGGAGAAAACTGTAAAGACAGTAGTTAATTTTTTAAGATCCATACAGCGAAACAGGGTACTCCGTACAATCATACTCTGATATTTAATTTTACGGTGAATGCAGTTACTGTCCATGAGCCCTACTCCCGAAGCACGAAATTTTTCCCTCTATGGATGACCAACAGACTTGAGTTTCGATCGGGGCTAGAATTAAGAATATATGACAACGCGATTCGATAGTTTCGGGTCCGTCTTTTCGTTGACGAACTTCCGAGAGTAGTTTCGTAGGTCATCCATAGTGGGAAAACGGTCGTAATTACGGATTTCGTGCATTGAGAGTAGGGACCCATGAACGGGTTAAGAGTAATTTTTGAAGAATATTTTAGAAGTTATTTTAGACATTTAAATTACTTAAAATGCAATAATAAAACATTTTATTTTAATAAACATCATAATGGTAACTACTTAAGAATAATAGTCAAATGTTGAAGTCAAATAGAATTCTTTTTATGGATGAGGTATGTACGTGTGTACTTTAAGTTCGTACTAAAAGCAATAAATACCAATTGACAACCATTTGCTTTCACATTAGAACTAAATATGACTTAATTATATAATGAATAAATTTAGGTAAAATTAAGGTACAATAGTTCAATAAAAAACACATTTCAGGGTTATACATATAGACAATGTAGTTTCTTTCGAAAGAAAGACGAAAAAGGGAAATTATTTCCGCCTTTAGTGAAGTTGTTACAAAGCCAACTAAATCCACGTTTAAATATTTGGGTTACCCGTATTCATGACGAATGACGCATAGCGTGAAACGTATAAAGTGATATAGCGTTCCTATCTGCAATTTGTCTTCTACAATTCCGGTGTCAAAAAACATACGCGAGTATTTTTCACCGATAAACGCACGATATCCATCAACCAGGGCCGGACGAAGATAAAGCTGAGCAATGTATCCCGGGAGCCGACTACGTGCCGGGATCCCGGGACATCCCGCGGGATTTACCCACGTCAGTTCCCGTTCGCGATTGCGGCCCCTTTATCCGATGAGATTGTCGGGAAAAGAAAATTTTCTCGCTGACTTGTATTGAGGCAATAAATGCATAAAGTACATAGTTACATTTTTATACAGGCTGTATTTATCAGCATAATGCCGTTACATCCGAAAAGGCTGATTCTTCATATTTTACTATGGCGACCCTTCTGAATTCGCGAAAAATAAACAGCTGTTGTATGCTAAATGTTCATATTCACTCACAACACAGTGTTATTTTTATAAAACAGGCGACTTGCTTTCGCTATTTCGCAGGAGTCCCCTTGGTAAAAGTTGTTTGTATTAATGGGTGGCATCACTCCCTTTCGGCTCTAACGCAATTATGTAAACACCCTGTACAGTTGGCATAACAAACTCTATTTCCTAGAATGAATTTCGATTTTCGCAGAAATTTTTCGCTTGACATAACGCGTATTCTACTCGTGCCGACTTGTTTTCAAATATTCATGCCTTATTTACTTCCCCTAAGTTCTATATTGGTATGAAAATGTTACGGTATATTTTCTTTCAGCATAGGTGCCCAGTGAGTTGGGTAAGTTAACGAGTTAGAACAGAAGGTAGACAGTTTGAAATAAAGTATAACGTTTATTATTAAGTTCTCGGATTTTCACATCGATTCTGCCGCAAAGGGTATATTAAAAGCATTAAAACGAGGGACAAGAGAGCAAGCAATGAATTTTGACTTTTTGCTCGTATCATTATTATCAACTCATTTTATACGTCCTGCTGCTGGGCACGACTCTTTTCCTAGGCAAGGGTTTAGGCCATTGGACTTCACATGTTTTCCGAGTGTTGTGAACCTTCAGGTTTCCCCACGATGTTTTCTAAAGATCATGGTAAATTTCAAATTAAACTTCGCACACAAATTCTGAAAAGAGGTGCGAGTCCGGATTTGAACCCACGGTCTCTGCTTGAGAGGCGGTACGTCAAACCATTAAGCTGCTATGGCTCGTGTATTATAGACCATATAAAATGTACTAGAGAAACTGAATGCAAACAAGATAATACGAGCTAAGATTGAATCAAGCATCACATACATTGGTGACTGCGCAATAGAAAACTGTTTCTAGTGCCCGACCCACTCAATTTCGAGTACCAGCAGGCAGATAAAATACAGGTAAATTATTAATACCGTCAAACTCAAAATAGGTTAGCGTAGGAGTCAGCATTATCGCTATAAATATTGAGTGCTCAGGTATTTTATGATTATTTTAGAAATAATTTCATATTATTCTAGATTCCGACAGTGAATTTCACTCTTTTGCTGTACGGGTCAGAAAAGATAGGTAGGTTTGTAACATCTGAACTCGGGGTTGATTTAAAGTTGGAACAGGGGGTTTACTCCTGTTTTTCGTCCGATATCCGTCCGAAACAATTACTGTCAAATAAGTAATACTAGACCAAGTCATGCGTCTTTTATGATGCGAATGAAGCTTCATATTTCACATCGTCTTTTGATTTGGTCGGGTATTACTTATATGTCAGTCACTATTTCCCCAGAATCCTAATGAGCCTAAATGAAACGCGTATCGTGTGATCCCGGGACTGGTTGCTTGACAAAAATAATTAAATTTGAGTCGCATCCAGTCCCGGGAGCTCAGCTGCACCTCGAGAGACGATATTAAATTTGTGGGTCTCAAAGCACTTTGTGTGAATGTGTGGTGAAGTTAATTAGAAATATTGGAACAATCCATCCTTATGTCATTATATGGATGGATTGTTCCAGTCTTTCTAATCCAAAGGTTGTAAAGTTCCTACGTACAACTTTTACTTGCGTTGGTCTTGCAGGTGTACTATTAGCTCCTTATAATGTCCGACTTCTTGACCTTTATTTCTATATTTCTGCCTACTTTATAATAATTAACGACACTAACGTAATCGAGATGTATAACGAGATTTTTTTTATATTGAAAGAATTACATAATAAATAACGCGCACACTCAAAGCCCCGCACTAATGCTCTGGCCACATAGACGGGTACATTCCGGGCGCGGCGCGGGTCGAGGCCGAACGCTATGACAAACAGGCGGACCGGGTGCGGGGCGGACCTGGGGCGAACTCAGGGCGGTTACGGGCGTACGAGTTGTATTCTATTGAGTTCTATGCAACAGTCCACTTATCCCAAAATTTGAAAATTACCCAACGACACGCCGCGCCACCCCCTGCCTTACAGTCGACATCGGGCGCTTGTCAACGTCAGATCTGTGTCACGTTTTTTCTGCCTGTTCTTATTTCATTCATATTACTTTTAAGCGCACGGATTGTGGAACGCAAGGGGCGGCCCTCCATACCTCATTTCCTAAAATCCAGGCTCGCGTCGCCAACTGCCTCGCCTTAAAAGCTCATTTAATAAATTAACTGAATGTATTGGCAGGTGTCGAAAAGACTATCCAACGCCAATGAATTTCTATCAAATAACGGACGGTCGATGGCACTGTGAGTCAATGACTTCATATTAACCTTTATTGTAGTACAATTAGTTGACACGCCGCCGTGATTTTGTCATTTTGGTCCTAGTAAGGAATATGACGACTTGATATTAAGGGACATGATCAGGGATCGGAATAGGTGGGAGTTATTTTACCTAAACTTCGAGGAACATAGACAGAAAATGGATAGAACAATATTTTTCAGGTCCTGGACCTGTTCGGGATTAACAATTGGGGAAAGGCAGGTACACTAAATTTATCTTAATTTTGCGACGCACAGTGGGTCGGATTGCGATATTGAGGACATTGGATTTTTTTTCACGATACCTCTCTAAAAAATGCCAATCGAGAGGTCCTATTTATTGTCCTAATTAAATACTGTCACATCACATTTTGCCATAAATGTAATAGTTTAGTAGGAAAAAATAAAATGTGTATTTTTTGTATGGGACCATACCTTTAGTGCCCCATCGTTACAAAGTCTTAGTCGATACAGTGTTGGAATCACTACAGACGTATTATTGGACCTATTTTCTATAGATTTGCATACTAACCGCGCGCGCATCCACTACTTATACGCGTTAGAAAATATCCTGGGACCTAAAGAATATTGTCATAAGGCAGTCTCCATTTTCTGTCACTCTTACCCTTCAAAACCGAAACGCAGTAACGCTCATATTGATTGCTCATATTGAAATCGTCATATTGATTAAACTGTACTACTTATTCGTAAGGCAGATTCCCCTGAGTGGAATGAGTATGAAACACTATGTGTTGCTCTTTGTAAATAAAAAGTTGTATACATTTATTATCTATTATTTATTTCAAATATCACAGATTAAATTCAAGAGATGGACATTAGCATCTCCGTGCGCAACAGACCGCTGCGCTTACTTCGGCAAATTCTTATCAAAGACTGTAAAGCAGCCTGTACTGATAAATTCAATCCTGCCTAAAATGAATATTGGTGTAAGAAAATATGTCCAAGAAATTTGCATGTCAGAGGTTCTCAGCTGTTAAGCAACTTTAGGCCTTCGGAACCTAACTTAAATCCATTAGTGGAATATACTTTCCAACTTCATGTCAATGCACCATAAGTCGTTGACTTCCTTAAGTCCTTAAATGTATTGCCAACGAATAAACAATAACGTAACTGTCGTTGGTTACACGGGGCCCATATGATGAGGCTATTAAGGTACAATTACACGTCCGTGCTTTGGTACTAACTCGCTATCGACGAAGGAAAACGAACATAATGAAACCTGCAAGTCGAACAAGGTTCACAACCTTTGGAGCACGTTTGAAGTGCCCAACCCGTATTGAGTCAGCGTGGCAGACTACGGCTTATTGAACCTTCTCTTTAAAGAAAACAATGATCGTGAAACGTAGAAGATAGAATTTATTATATTATATAAAACTTTTAATGTCAGGGAAGTTCATAAGTAATATACACGCATACACCCCTACAAACGCAAATTATTTTACATAGTCTGAACATAAATACATACATTTTGAAATGTGGTTATAACTATCTTGCAACATAAAATATTGATATAAACGCACGTATGCACATACCCAAGCACTCACACACACACATTTTATCATATTGTTTTACTCATAAAAAAAAATATATATATAATCTTTATTTAATTAAATGATAAAGCCAGAGGACTATCTGGGATGATGAGACGTTTCTTTAAAAACGGTTCTGGCAGAATACCAGGGTCGTAGGAAACCGCGTCATTTATGTTGAGCCAGCGCCCTTTCACTGCTATAACTTCCAAATTATTTACTTTAATTAGTTATACGTTTCTTTTGTTATAACAAGGTGTTATTTTAAGTGGTTCTATATAAAAATAATTTTATGGGGTTCGTTTTAGTGGATCTTATGTAAATAAGTTGTCATGGAAGTGAATAATGTTTTTATCTATCTAATTCGTTTGTATGGAATTATATGAATGAGTTGTCTTAACATTAATGTAAGGAAAATATTAATTCCTTACGTCAGTAAATCGAGGAATTTAAAAGTAATGTAAACATTACCGCGTTTCGGTTTTGAAGTGTAAGGTGCTAATGAAATTACAGGCTCCTGGGTCTTGTTAACTAATGTCTCGGAGTGCCAGGCGCAGTAGATCTTCGCAATTTAAAGCTCTAAGTGGCACAGCAAGTGGCATGACTTGCATGTCGCTTAACACCAGGCGCTAGGTTTTTTTTCGCCCCGTTACTAGGATCATAAAAAAGTAATTCTGAGGTCCATTTTGGAGTGTGCACATCTAAATAATGCTTATTAACTCTCGCTTTGAAAAGGCCCAAGTTATAGCGTTCAGGGATTAAGTACGTAAAAATAAATAGCCGAACGCCATATTAATGTGCAAGCGGAACGCTTCATGCGAATCCTTAATATATCCACAACATAGGGGTAGACACCCCAGCCTACGGCTAATCCCCCGATGATGGAAAGGTGAATCGCACACTCTGCGTGATATATCCTGTAGAATAAGTAGACGATTTTACGGCGGTGTTCAAGCCTCTGCAGCTTCACGACTTATCAGATTCCAAGATGGCCAGTCCAATATCTTTCTACTAAGTTTTGATTACAGTGACCCTATCAATTTCTTGGTTATACGGGAAGGGCACTATAACCTGTGTAAGCACGGGGACCTTATAAGTTCAGGTCTTGACCCCGGTCAGGCCGTGGACAGGGTTGTCACAGACCGTTGCCGTTGATTTAGGGACTTCATTCGGTTCTTAAAATGCTAGGACTTTTGAGATCTGTTCCTTTCCAAGATGGTCAGTTGATATTTAGCAGATTCATGACCATGATCTCGTAGATGGCAGTACACAACCGGTCTTGGACTTTATAAAACAGAAACACTGTCTCGATGTGAAGTAACGTTGTGATTGTAAATAAAATATAACTATTTTGTTCCGATTATTTGCCGTTTATTTTTAATCAGAATTCAGTGAGAGGTTTTATCTACTCTGAATGTATTTCATGAAACTTACGTAAATAAACTTCATTATACCGCTGTGAAGTTACAAGTTACACTTATAGTATAATTATAAACATACTTTTTAGCTCGCGGTATCGGTACTAACGTGTTTAATTTTAATTACGAAATTAACTAACATAATATCAGAAAAATTCTTTTTTGTTATATTGTATTAAGTATTTTCAACTTATAAGCGACAGGTACTTAAGTTCTTGACAAGGAAACGTGTTCAAGTCACGCACAGGCCGTGAAGGTTTAAAAAATACACTCTAATTTCCTTCGTTTATTAACATTATGTCTAGGACATTACGACATGACAGAAGAATCGTTCGTAAATATTTATTGCTTCGTATTAGGTTGCAAATACAATTGAAGACATCTGTTATTACAACTGTCTATCAAAGAGATTATTAGTTTATTTACATTTTGTATGTGTCTATGGTTTATTTAAACGTTTTTGTTAGCTGTTTTAATAACAATAATGTGCCACATAACCATACAAATCACCTAGTCGTGTCGTGCTACGACGCGGCATCGCTTCACAATGCGACGTCGTATCGTGGAAATCGACGACGAGCAACATAAAAATTCACGACACGACATTGCAACGTGGGTGACAGATGAGGTTGATTATTTAATAACCCTAGTCGAGGAGCATCCTGTACTATGGGACAAAACATCAGAAGAAACAAAGTCATCTTTGAATATTGAATAACAAATGAATGCGGGAGTGAACCGTGAGTTTCTACGATACGACGTTGTGCCGAGCGTCGTGACACGTTGCGATGTCGTGTCGTGAATTTTTACGTTGCTCGTCGTACATTTCCACGATATGACGTCGCATCGTGAAACGATGCCGCGTCGTAGCACGATGCGACGTCGTATTGTGTTTATGTGTAAGAGCCCGAATAAGTAATACTCGACCAAATTAAAAGACGCACGATGCGAATGAAGCTTCATACTTGACATTGTGTTTTAACAAGATCAAATATTACTTATTTCACAATAATTGTTTCGGACGGATGTCGGACGGAGAACGGGACAAAAGTCTTAGAACAGCCAGACAAGAATCATAGAATAGTTCGATTCCAAATTGGTCCTATCGGGAATCGAACTTGAGACCTCAACATTCAGCGCTCCTAAATTTACATTTGTTGTTTAAATAGTTACGGAAAGTTTTTTTTAAATTAATGATATAATAAATTATTGATATAACTGCCCATATAACTGCCTCTTTGGCTGAACGGTTATCAAGCTGGACTACCATGCAGAGGTCCCGGCCTACAATTATTTCTCTCGTGAGTTTGGGTGTAATTTGTGATTGTCTATGTGTGTGTCCACGGCACCCGCGATACAGGGTTTCCTTAGTGCGGGGCGATGAGTGTGTACGTTATTATTGTAATTATTATTATATTAAATGTAAGAGTTTGAATTCCATTAAATATTTCATAAAAGTATGTGCCAACAAGATGCGGCGTAAATTTTTTTTTTCTTCTCTGTCCAGTTTTACTTCATGGTAGTATTACTAATTACGCATATCTCGCCGCAGTTGGAGGACATCATATCATGCTCATCGAATGTGTTAAGGAGTCTCCAACTCTGTACAACTTCGTAAGAAGAATTTTAACTGGTTCTTGTCTCGACAAACTTTGGATATAGGCATTGTAATGTAGTTTGTATGTGGTGCTCTGGGTATAATTCTATAATCTATATAGCAATTCATTACTTTTTCTTAAGTTTTTGTTTATTAATCTGATGGGAATCTTAAAACTGGGATAATATGTATGTTAGTCCTTTTGTTTTGAACATGGCAGTCTGTAAAAGAATATCAGAGGCGCTGAGAAACAGGCCGGCATCGTGCTGATTGATCTACACACCTCTTTATCTCCCATCACTATCTGTTACTAAACTCATTACATGAAGCAGCTTATATTCACTTATTGATGTGTTGAGATAAAGAAACGATTTTATTATTATTATGAATGGAGAAAAAAATTTTTATAACATCACATACGTTGTTCTGATCCCGAAGTAAGCAGCTAAAGCTAAGACAAATGTGTTATGAAATCGGAGACAACGACCGTAGCACAAACACACAGACCCGAAACAATATAGAAAAGTTAGTGTTCCTACACTGACCAGGCCGGGATAGAAGCCACGGAGGTCATCCATATTAACTTAACACAAAAAATTACAAGGAAAAAAAATGTATAAGTAGTGTAGTTTATATAGATAATTTAGGTTTTTTTTTTTCAAATGCGGTAGAACCCTTTGGACTGCAGCAACGTCCCTCAATTGCTTCCGAGGCTCTTACCGCCCTAGGACTCTTCAGCGCCCACTGGGGGGTGGTAGGAACCACTTTGGAAAACGATGCATAGAATAATAAACATTTGGTAAACATTACACAGAACTACTTCTGAAACACTAGAATTTACTCAAGTCATAATGAAAGTTTGAGGTTTCTGTTTTGTTTTGATTCTTTTGTAAGAAAAGTTGTCGTAAAAAGTAACTTTTGCAAAATGATTAAGCATTACATCTTTTGATGTGACCGATACCTACGTCTGATACACGTAAAAGGCCTGTTAAAAACGCCCGTGTCGTTAGGTGTCATAATGAAAGTATGAGGAAATACATCTAGTACTGACCATCTGTGGGCGATGTGTAGAGTTTTTTGCATATGTCCTGCGACCCGCCGAGCGCGTTGATCTTGGCCAGCCCCTCGGCGCCGCGCGTCTCCATGAGCTCGCGCAGCTGCCGCAGCGTGACGCCATACTGCGCCGGCCGCCCCTCCACAGTCGCCATGGTGCCGGGCCCGCGGCCGCCGCCCGCACCACGCCCGACAACCCTCTAGCTCTGAAACAATATCATACACGAAGGTTAGATTTGCCGATGGTCAAGGTTGACGAAAGATTCCTTTTCGAAAGCAAAGAATTTCGTTTCGGGTAAAATTTCTGAGTAGTTAGAGTACCTAATTTAAGATCAAGCAATGTGGGTAGATGACTAATGTCCCTCTGAGTGTGCTCTCGCACATTGTAAGCTGCTGTCTTAAAATCCGAAATTTACGTTCAAAACTTACTTAATTTTCAGGTTAATTTCTGTACCTAATACCGGTGGCAATATTTATTAAATATTCAAGAGTATTATCATGAAGTATTACTTAATATTCGAGAGTAGTATCTTGAAATATTATTTAATATTTCACAATAATATACTCAAATAGTTAAATAGTAAAAATTGCCAACGAAATTAGGTAGAGATAACTGTACGCATAGTTGGTATACTTTTAAATCAACTGTTCCATTATCTTGTATCGGAATATGAACTACTGTTGAAAAAATTCCAATAAAAAAAGCATACGTCAGTCATTTCCAGTTTTACTTCCCCTTTTGGAGTAAACGAAGTGCTATTCGTATTGGCTTAGGACACAAAACCACCTAAAACATCTATGAAACTATTCATATAATATGTACATAATATATACACAATAAGTCACCAGCAGACAAACATCATCGTGTTAAATATTTAAAGCATTTTCGGAAAATGTCACAGGTAGCGGTGGTGGGTTATTTACCGGCCCATAAACTTCCCGTCCGCTGCACTTCATGTCCACGGTGCATAATTAAACAAGGTTGTTTCGCACCCCACCGGCACTTTGTCAAGTTCCTTGTGTTTCTATTATTTGTGTAGATTCTTTACTAAATCAGACCGTAAATGCTTGGCGGGCTTTTATTAGTGATGCAACAGAAGTGTCATAACGGCAACAGATGTCAAAAGTAAATCTTACCGGAAACGGATGCGGAAGTGGAAATGTAAATACTATAGAGAACTCAACAAAACAGTTTCATAATTTCAGTGCAACTATTACTAAAAAACGCGCGCTTCACCGTCAAGTGATCCGCACCAGCAGCGCCTGATCCGTCGCAAACGTTGTAAACTTCTAATTAAAGTTCCGTCATAAATGTTGCGGAAGCAGAAACAGAAGTGAAAAAGCGTGCGGAACTACCGCAGTTGTGGAAGCAGAAGCACAGGTCTGTTGCATCACTAGCTTTTATCAAGGGAGGTTTTCGAACAGAATTAATGGTTATTACACTAACTTCAGAACGCTGCGTAAAAGGTGTCGGTAGACAAAAGTCGCAAACATATTTACGAGTGAAATGCCTTCGTCTTTGAATCTACGTTAATTTAATAAATAATGAGTAATGATATTGCGAAGAAACTTAAGTTAAAAGGTCAATGAAGTAAATGCGCTACGTTACCGAAGTTTGCTAATTTCAAAGAAGTTAACTATGGTAATTATGACACAAAACTTAATTTTAATTCTACATGCCACAAGTTCCACGAAGAACAAAAATTATAAATCAAAAACCGATACATTATAAATATTTAGTATCAGTAGAGCTCCTTGTGAAGGATGTCGTCCAGAATAGTACTGCCACCTTACCTATTTCTGTCGGAATTACATGGGACTTGTCAAGTTATGTCTCATGGTGACGGGCGCTGTGGCAGTGCCTCTCAGATCTTTTTGATTTAAATTTCGCTTAACACCAGACGCACTTAGTATCATAAAAAAACATTCTAGTAAACCTTCCTATAACTTAAAGCTTATAAATATTACTTGATCTGTTATCTGTTATCTTGTTGATTAATATTACAAAGACTACTGCATTTGTATATTAACTATGCATACGAGGTGCAACACGTTTTACTGTTTTTCCAAAGGAAATGTGCTGTAAAACTGTAGAATGAATTTCCCTTCACGTTGAATTAATATGCAAATTGAAATTTCCACAGGGAATTGTGGCGTAAAATACGTAGTTCATTTCTAAAGATTTTTATGTGGCTTAACATTTCAATATTGTTTTACATTGCACAGATTTAGTGTAAAATGATGTCTAGCCCATGGCAAAAATAGTCTGTGTTTCCGACGCAGAGATGCCGTTAAAAATGAACACTCTTGCGACATAAGAAGACATCACATAGATGTTAATAGTAAATACTTTATTTTGCTGTGAAGGTCTCTGAAGGTTTCTTTTTAAATTAAAATTGCGGCTTTTGAACGTTCAGACAAGGTTTAATATACAGTGATCATACCATCACCGCTAACACAGAAATTATGCATATATATGTATTACCACAGGACTAACAAGTCGTGCGCCTTGTGATAAGCGACACGCTTATCCATAACAATTGCAGTGCCAGGGAGAGCGTTTAATCGCAAAGATCTTACGGGCACTGCCACTGTGCCCGTCTGAGACATATGTTGACAAGTCCCACGTGCCTGTAGTTTCACTAGCACTCTTACCCTTCGAAAACGGAACGCAGTAATGTTCACATTACAGCATGGCGGCTGAAATAGGTAAGGTGGCAGCATTTTTCTGGACGAACTCTATCACATATTGTAAAAATGGATAAAATTTTCATGAGTGGGCACGCCCACGCCCGCAAGTCTCTAAAGTAGACGCCACTCTGGGTACGGGTCTCCACTAAGAGTGTTGGAGGATATCTCCATTCGGGTACATTACTTATTCTTATTTTATAAATGTAACGAGGAAGAGAAATACATAGGAAATGAAACTATTTTTCCGGATTTAAATCGCGTATATTTGTTTTTGAGTCAACCGTGACCATGGGACCTGTAAAGGGCCCGAAACGTCGGTTTGTTTGAAAAAACAAATATACGCGATTTAAATCCGGAAAAATAGTTTCATTTCCTATGTGTAACAATCGCGAAAACCTAAGAACTCGATAAGAGAAATACACCTTTTTAGCGGCAAAGACAAAATGACATTTTTATTTCTTTAAATACAGATTAGGTTATATATTTATCATACACTGTAAAAGATGAAGTCATAGTGGAGTGCAAAAAAAACAAATAAAATTAATATTAGGCCATATTTTGCAGAGCTAAACGACAAACAGTACAGCTAGTATTTCATAAAAATAATGCATAGACATAAAAATAGGGGTTCAGTAACTACAGAATGACTGAATTTTATATTTATTATGTTTAATAAATATATATACCGCCTGCAAAGCAATACGCACGTTGACATGCTTATGAATGCTAAGTACCTCTCGTTTCCTACACTCCCATCAGCTATTACACGCTCATTTCTTCTAGGTATTTTTAACTCTATTGCAAAGGACAGAAAGGACAGTTTAGTTTATTTGTTATAATAATAGTTTATTCCTCAATCAACGAGATTGCGGGCATATAGATATAAATAATTAGTAGAATTGAAAAGAACATCCGTTTCGGATGTTATTGCAAACGTTAAATAATCAACAACCGTATCGGAAAAACGTAACAATTTCATATTATGAACTTTTTTTTATTTATCAATACATTTTAAAGGCACTGGACGGCCGGGTCAATGTAGAAAAACTAACTTTTCTATATTGTCTCGGTTCTGGGTGTTTGTGGTACCGTCGTGGTTTCCGAGTTCCATAACACAAGTGTTTTGAAGTTACTTTGGGATCACAGCAACATTTATGATGTTGTATAATGTTTATTTGTTTGTTTCGTATATTAAAAATTTAACATTCTGCGTATCAATTGGGTGTAACCTGTACAGACATGACGTGTTGCATTAAATCGTGTAGGTTATCATCAAACTCATTAACCCGGATTCGTCTTGATGTGATCGTGTTTATCCATACTTGTCGCGTTAAGCCGATTCGCCGTTAACGCGGCCGTACGCGCGCCGTTTCGAAAGTTGTTTCTAAACGAGGATCAAGCGTGAAATACTCAGAGCGCAGGTGCGGATCGGGTGCGTGTCGGGTCGGGTGTGCGGCGACTGTCTCGCACCAGCGCGTGGTGTGTTGTCCATATAAACACACGGAGTTAGACCCGCCGCGTTCCCGACTCGACATACACCCGCCCCGCACCCGCTCTCTGTGTGTTTCACGCTGTGGCGAGCCGCGTTCGTACAAACCGATGCGAAACGCTCGTCCTTTTTCGCTCTTATGTTCATGGACACAAAGCCTTTTCTGCGTTAATAAGTGTGTCGACTCCTAAGTTGTAACTCAGTCAAGTTCTTGATTATGTAAATGACGATGGTTCGCTGCTGTCGCTATGATTTAGTAAACACAATAAGTACTTTTTTTCCAAAAGTACCAGGGAAGAAGAAAACAAAAGAGATGGCCACTCGGCCGACCTAATTGCCGTCCGTTCGACGACACTCAACCCGGATGCTCTGCCAAGCTGAGGGGAGGAAAGGCATCATACCCCTCTTCTGCAAGGGTTAAAAGCTAGCATGTACTTGAGATGTTTAATTGTGTTATTGCTGGGAATCTGAATTTTTAAATCTAATTTAGCAATGTTATGACGAGAGTAAATTAGAATCAGATTTAATGGTTAGGATTTTTACTAGTGATGAATTTTTTATAAAATATTTAAGACTTTCGTGATTATTCACTAACATCGAGTATATAACCAGAAATAGAGACGAAATATGGGCCATACATTGCTGCTAACTCATCAGTTATCACTGATATATCCATCACTTATAAATATCAACTCTCGTTTGCACTGAAATATAGACAGCGCCAACGACTACTACTAAAGGGGGTTCTTCGGTAAATATTATATATAAATCATTGACTTACAAATAAATGGACGACGGGTCTAATACAAAAACCACGAAAAAAATGTCCCAAGTCAACCTATTTAAACGTAATGACATGTAAAGGAACATGAAAAGGCTAAAACGTTGAATTTAAATTGCAATGTCATCGAAGTACTGTCTAATTTTGCTTGCTTCGCTGTCAGTCGAACAAACGAAGACTAAAGCGTGAAGACGCTCTGTATACGATTTTAACGCCCTATAAGTTCGGACACTTTTTAGCGCGGACCCGACGTCCATATAATTGTAAGTCAATGATATAAATAGTAAATATTCGACCTCTAAGGGTAGCAAACTAGGGGATGAATCCGGTATATTATATTTTACCCACTTTCTGTTAGCCGATTTCCATAAAACAGATGTAATTACACAAGCATTTGAGGCTATAAGTTATAATCATTTACATGTTTATTTCCTACACTAATAAATCAAACATTATCACTGTGACGTGTGTCGTCTTCAAAGAAAAAATTACAGTAGTCGACAAATTCAAATCGTTACCTCCCTCCGCATACCATTTATCAACGGCGTAGCAGCTATTATGGAATTTCCAAATTACGCCACGTTCCAATGTCGTTTCAGACAAACACATCGATCGTTGGGGAGCAATTATTTGATAAACAACAGAGTATCATTTGGGAAATCGAGTTTGTAGCATACAAATGGGACTTTGGTAAAAAATTGCCATCGAAATTCATATCTATGCTTCTAACTTTTATTCAAATTTGAATTCAAATTTCGAATTGCAATATGTTTATTTTTATAAACAAATAAAAAACTTCATAATGCATAATACTGGACGTTCATTGGTCCTGTGAGGACCAATTTGAAAAATGAACTTTTCTTAATTGTTTCAGGTCTGGGTGTTTTGGGTAATGTTCCGTTTGTTACTTTGATATCAGGTATTTTCAAAAAATATTATCTCCACCGATGAATAACATCGCTTAGAACGGTTTATTCTTTCTATTGACGATGGGGTAATAAAACCATTAACACTTCTTTCACTTAAAGCTTACAAAGTTTTTTAACCTATTTCAAAAAAAGGAGGAGGTTCACAATTCGACTGTACTTTTTTCGATTTTTGATAATTCTTTTTTGTTGGAAATAGGGTACCTCAGTAGTGTTTCCATTTTAACTTGAAGAATATATTCCACCTCTAAGGGTGGCAAACCAGGGGAAACTTTTGAGGTCGGTTTTGTAGTACGCTTTATTGAGATTATTATAATACCAAGTGACGAGAGGAAGGTCATGTGCCTGGTGTTAAGACACGCCTGACCATAGCAGTTACAGTGCCACTGCACCCGTCACCCTGAGACATAAGTTGACAAGTCCCGTGCAGAGATGAGCCCAGATTTAAAACCCATTAACGCACGAAATTGAAGGCAAACACTATTTACAATTAAATCGACTCATCCGAAGAACAGAGTCCGTTGTGATTATATAGCGAAAAGCGAATAGGTGCATTACGAGAATAATTTCGTTATTCAAGCTAAGGCCCATTTAAAGGTGTTTTGGGAATTTATGTACCTTATTTCTTTTCGGAAATATAAAATCAGACAACAGTCAATCGGATATCCACAGCGAAGAAGAACGAACGAAATGTACTATGTCCTGAGAACAAGTAGTCTTGCACATAGATCTTTATTCTACGGATGAGTAGAAATGTTTGTTGTAAATCGAGTTGACAAGTCTCATTTGCCTGTAATATAACCAGCACCTTGAAAATCAGAACACAGTAATGCTAACATTGTGGCTTGGCGGCAGAACTTCCCTGGACGAACTCTTTCACAAGGAATTTTATTGCTACTGCATCATTTGTAATAGATAGATGTGGTTATCTGGCATGATATTATTATTACTAAGAAATTCGAAATATACAGAGCGTAAATAGAATAATAAAGATCTCCTATAAAACTATTAATTTACTGATGACAAGTCAAGGTTGTTTGAAAAAGGCTTATAATAATCGTATACGTCAGTTATTGCACTTTGAAACTATAAAATATTATCGTCATAATGGAGCTTAACAGAACATAAATAAAGTTTATCAATTAAAGTGAAATGTGAAAGTGAATTCGAAAAAGAAACTGACAAAATAGATTGTATTGAAACAATTTATTCGGATCTAAATCGGGTTTTTTTGGTTTTCAAATACACCAAACGTTTCAGTTTCCTCGCAGGTTCTGTGGTCAAGGCTTATTGACGAAGAAACATACATATTTATGCCATTTAAATTTACCGAAAGTAAGTTTTATTTCCAGTGTGTAACAATGGAGCGAAAAAGACTTTTAAAACTAACATGTCACGGGACTTTGGCAAAATATGGCAAATATCTATTTAATATGAAAAACTATTTTTAACGAGTTTTATTTGGTACTTCTTAAATTATTCTGTCAAGTTCTCAAATATGTCACTTATTGAATATTATACATATATATTTTCGCCTAGTGAACACCATGGTGTTGTAATTGTAATTGTAATTGGGTGTTGTAGTATACCCTGTAGTATACCCTACAGGGTATACTACAACACCCAATTACACTACAAGCACTAGTTTTTCATCGAAGATGACGTAGACACAGAAATATGGAGGGTAAGATATCTTTCTCTCGTAGGAAGAAGTAATCATTCAATTCAATTCATTCGAACATTCCAATTGTTCTGGAGCTCCAAAAGCTCGGTTCTAGTTAGCGTAATTTCCGGCCTAAATTCTCACAATGTTGTTTGTGAAACAAGACAAGCCGCGTACTGCTTTCTGTTTCCCCACTTTATGAGTGTACTTAACCCTTCTTTTTGGGGCACTTATTGTGAGTCCTGCTCGCCTTGTATCTTTGTGTTTTATAGCTCGAATAGTCTTTATTCTAAAGTGCAAAAGTTGGGATTTGTGTAAAAACTCCGATGCTCGCTAGCAAAGTTTGTCATCATCTTTGAGTACTCTGACTACAAGTCAAAAAACAATGCTAGGGAAATATCATCGAGTATATAATCAGAAATAGAGACGAAATGTCATTTAATTTGTTTGAAAACTATTCCGCCAAATCATTACGGTGACAACTGCACTCCGATTGGCCAGCCCGAATTCGAAACAATTGACGGGTGTCGTCAATTATTTCACTTCAAATCGACTTTAAACAGGTCGAGTCTTGAGCTTTGCTACAATGGACGAAAATTGAAAAATTACACATTTAATATTTAATTAGCCATGAAATGTGATTCCGTTTGTTTTGTATGGAACAGCCCCCCATTGTTAGAGATATTATCTTTATTACAGTAAATACAGAATATTTTTGGAATATACGGAGACGTACACATTATGCCGTACATATTATTGGCGCTGTACTATTTCAGCTTTCTAATTTGTGATTTAAGTGCATACGAGAGTTGATATTTAAAAGTGATATAAGGCCCATTTGCCTGATGAGCTGCCAGGGATGGATGGCCCGTATTTCGTCTCTATTTCAGGTTATACCTACACTCGATGGGAAATATTAACTCGTTTGTAGCCTAGCCAGCGAGATAAGAATGCTAAAGGCTCGGTCCACAAGATTTATTGTAAGAAATGTTAAAAGAGGAAAGAAAAGGCTGTAATAAATAAACAGATATAAAGAAAAGGTACAATTAACACTCCCTATAAAACTACTAACATAACACACAACACTCACCCCAAAAGGGCCTATATAAGTATATAATTTCAATAGTAATGGATGTGGTGTTAAACAAAACGAAAGTGGTAGATTCTTTTTTTCAGTGTTCGACCATTGCTATTAATAATTATAACAAACTAGTGGAGCAATTTCACAAATTAAATTGAATATCATGGTAGTAAAAGCCCATACTAAATTACAATGATTAAAGCGACATCTCTAGTCAGTGATGGTAGCTGTAAAGGTACCTCTCTGAGTGAAGAAATAAATTTCTCACAGATGGCGCTACGGCATAAAAAGTCATTAAAAACAAAGATCTGTAACAAGCAAGTAACAAAAAATCGTAAAGTTCGTTCGGTGTCTTAGTTGGCATAGCGTCTGTCACGGTTTGCTAGAAGACACCGGTTCGAATCCGGTCGGATCAAATTTTTGTAAGTGTTCGATTTTTCTTATTAATAATTAAAACGAAGGTGACTTATGATTTATGGGCACGTCCTTTCGTTTCAAGAATTTTGACAACGAATAGAACAAAAGTTACGAAAAGGAATTCGAGAACGATTCAAAATTTCAAAAAGAAGTGGCCAGGAACCAGAAAAGAAAATGATAAAAAGGTGGAATGACGACGAAGGAGGTCAGCATCGTTACACGTTTAGGTGCTGTAAGATTATTTGGAATGCAATCACAGTTGGAAAGTTTCTCTTAATATTACTAAGACCATTGCGTTTATGTACATGAAGGAAGTTTTGACTCATGTACAGCATACGTAACATACCTGTGTGTAATATTCTCAGAATCTAATTGTCTTTTTCCAGTTTGGCATCCAAGTATTCCATTATTCTGATATCCAAGTCCACTTAACTTATAATATTTTAATTGAATAGTAATCTCCACGCAAGTCATGCAATAAAAGCTTGCGTTTCCGTGCAATCAACCGAATTGCACCCATAACTCGTGTTACGTCCTGTTTACGATTCTATCGTGTTCGGCGCCACTTCCAATCAATCCATGGGCTTAATGCAATCCGTAATTAGAACTCCTTGGCTTCTATTATATGAATGCTATTCTCGAATAGTAGGTACTTGACTTGAAATTGGAGACAAATCTAGCGGAAAAAACGCAGCTGAAACCACGCTCGGTCATGATAAGTTGAAATGCATCGCAAGCATTGTTATCTGTGCGTCGGCATCGTACATTATTATACTTCGTCAATAAAATCTATACCAGGTTTTGTTTTACATACCAAGTGACGAGACGCACAAGTCGTGTACCTAGCGGTAAGCGACACGCCTGTCCTTAGCAGTTGCAGTGCCATTCAGAGCTTTAAATCGCAAAAATAGGAGAGGCAAAGTCACTGCGGCCGTCGTCACCCGGAGACAAAAATTGATAAGTCTCATTTGCCTGTAATTTCACCAGCACCCTTTCAAAATTGGAACATGGTAATGCTCATATTACTGCTTGGCGGCAGAAATAGGTAAGGTTAAGGCAGTGCTTTAATGGACGCATTCTTTCACATGGAGCCAAGTATTAATTCCAGTAATTAACCAATTACCGTATACTTAATCAAAAGCCACTTTGAACAGGCGAGAGAGAATACACAGTTGACAGTTGAACTATGGCTGCAACATAGCAGCTGCAATTAACCATTTGTCAGATATGTACGCTGTCATTCACCTCAGAGTAGTACAGAGTGATATAGTTTGTCACAAAGAGAGAAAATCCAGTGCTATTGAAAATAGTTACGAGTTTGGCATCAGCACTGCTCCTTGTTGAATTGATTGCAGCTGAACTGCGTTGTCGTCTCTTAGCGCTTGCTTTACGTAACTTTTCTAGAAACTTTAGAACGGAAAACTGATCATAAATGGCGATAAAAGAAGACACATATAAATGCTGTTCCGAAAATTATTAGTAGTAGCACTAGAGCTCCTTGTGAAAGAATTTGTCGAGGTAAGTACTACCACTTTACTTATTTCTGCCGCCAAGATACCGCGTGAGCCTTACTGAAGCTGACGCGGGATTACAGGCACATGGGACTTGTCAATTTATGTCTCAGGGTGACGGGCGCAGCGGCAGTAGCACCAGGCGCACGACTTGTTCGTCTCGACACTTGGTATTATAAAAAAACAATGTCACAGCGGTTTTGTAATGACAGTGTGAATTCTGTTGATCTGGTACTCAAAGTACTCGGAATTCCAAAGTTTTGGATCAACTAAATGGTGTATAAACAATCGGCTACATTATTATATTATACAAAAGCTTCATAATTTAGCGTCATTGCCATCTTTGACCGTTTATTTTAATGCATTATGAAATTCTCGTTTTACTAAGACTACCTTTATAATATATTTAGAATCGTTCGAAGTAGAAGTTATTACCACTTACCAGAACGTAACTGCTGGCAGAAAATAGGCCTCGACAATAGAAAGGCGTCCTACACAGCTCGTGGTGGGTAATCAAAATGAACGGACGGAACGTCATGCGGAAAATCAAGTTCGTTTATTACCCTTGACACATTTACTATTGCTCAATCGGTTGAGTCTAAAGAAATGAAGAATAATAACAGAAGAAGGAACAGAAGAAAATATACCTCGTACATGTCTGTCCTTTTGTCACCCATTATCGGTAAATAATACAATTCAACTGTAGACCTATGCTCGGAGTTTCTCTGAAGGACAAGTTACGGAACGAGGTTATCCGACAGAGAACCAAGGTCGCCGACATAGCTGGTAGTAGCAAGCTAAAGTGGCAGTGGGCTGGCCATATCTGTCGAAGAATCGACAATAGATGGGGGAAGCGAGTTCTTGAGTGGAGGCCACGTCTCGGCAAATGTAATGTAATGTAATGTAATGGACGCCCTCTAGCTAGATGGAATGGTGTTTAGCAAAAGGCTGTTTTCAGCAGATCGTTGCGACGAGCTGAAGACCGGGCGAAATGGCGCGCATTGGGAGAGGCCTATGTCCAGCGGTGGATTGCGATAGGCTGATGATGATAACTATACGCATTGGGGCGCCACATCAAGCGGAATAAAGAAAGTGAAGATATAAATTAATAAATATAATAGACAACATCAAATACGTTGTTCTGATCTCAAAGTAAGTAGCTAAAGCACCTGAGTTATGGAAATCAGAAAAACGACAGTACCACAAACACTCAGACCCGAGATAATATAGAAAAGTTGCTTTTCTACACTGACCCGGCCGGGAATAGAACCCCGGACCGTAGAGATGGCGACACTACGAAAACCGTTGTGTAAACCGCTCTACCACGGAGGTCGTCAAACGTAAAATAGTAACACTAATATTAAAAAGAAATAACAATTAGACCAGGTGAAAAATAAATTAACGTCTTTAAACATCGGTTTTGTAGAACAATGTTTTTTTATTACGAATAAATACATCGAGAAACTTTGTTGGAAATTAAATAAAATGTAACTGTTTACCATTAATTAACTCTAATGAATAAACAACGCATCGAAATAAATTTTAGAAAATTTACATGAATGCAAAGTCACGTCGAACCATTCGATAAACCTGTATTATTAAGAAATTAAAATATGAACGAAAAAAAAATTACTAACCAATTTTTAAAATACGAAACAGTGAAATAACTGGTCACTTTTGAAAAAAAGACAACATTATTTAAAGGTTTTTATAAAATAATTACGTTTGTGGTACAAATTAAAATTTCTTACAAATGCCATTAAGTGTATATTTAGAAACAATTATTTAAATCGATACACGATAGTTACGCGTTATCAAAACACAGGTGTTGCTTTCCTACAGAAATAGGTAGACCTACATAACATCAAAAGTGGCCCGGTGAGACATGAGAACCAATATCTGGTTACAGAAACGATTATGCATACGTAAATGCTAGAATATGTGAAACAAAACAATATACAATAATTAGGTAAAAAATTATCCCTGTAGCCAGCTGTTATTTACGTGCAAGTGGGTGTAAAAAGTGCGAACGTCATTCCCCTCCTGGCCTATTAACAATAGAATTCAGTTTACGTTAACCTGTTGTTAAGTTTGAAATAAAATCCATAAAGAACGCGCTATAAATCTCTCGTAACCATTGTTATTTTAAAAAGTTTGTGGATTCTTTTTTATATTTAAGAAGCTTTATCGTGTAAGTAGATGGTAATGTCGCTCCGTAATGCTACTTATTTTTATTCATCTAACCTATTCATATTTAAGTAGTCTTAAAGACTACTTAAATATCGCACACTGCGAATGACAACGTCACTAAACAAAATACTTTTTTTTTAACGTCATCATGCAAAAACACCCGTGTACGTTGCTTGCCTAGAATTTGCTACATGACGTAATGACGTTATGCTGTATAAGGGGCATAAGAGACAGAGCGGTACTGAATTTTTTTTTGGTAATGACAGAGATTGCTGAGTTGTGAAACAATTTACTAGTAACTCCGTGAAGAATATTGTCATTTTTTGGATGTGTCGTTTTGCATTAAGACATAGTACAGGATTGCTAAGCCAGATCTACACTGGCTAGTGGATAAGTTATAGAGCAATTTTTTCGAAATTTAACATAAAATTTCATGGCATAATTTGTTTTTATTAATCCTTTGTGACGATTATGAGAAATAGTGATACTAAATGAAATTCTCAAAAAAATATACTTATTTTATTGTGGTAGGTGAACATTTTTATAACACTTCTAAAACTATCTACAGATTCCCTTTTATTTTAGCTGAAAACCGCATTCAAAATCTTCATTGAGTAAGAAATTGCAATTATTACAATTTTCAGAACTTTAATTGCTCATTACTCAAAATAAAAAAAATTGCATTGTGCCACTGTCATTCTCAGTGTGCGATACCTTTTGTATTAGGCTCTCTACGTTCGACGAAGGGACGGCCAACATACAGTTACACCACCCAGTCTGTCGTGTGCTGACCACACCGCCCGACTGTCTCTTGAGCCTCTCGTTCCGAAACACATTCCATCAAAACGTGGTAAACGTCTTTAGGAATTACATTTATTTGCCAAGTTTTATTGAAATTGGTTAATGAAAAGTGCAAGAAATCTAATAAACCGGAATCATCTCCTAATTCGCCACCTTTACAGGTGGAATATTTTATTTAAATTTGAATGGGACTGCCACTGAGGCACCCACTTTATAACAAAAAAAGAATCATTGAAAAATATTCACAAAAGTCGGAGTAACATACACACAAAAGCTTTCGAACTGGGAAACTTCTCCTTTTTTGAAGTCGGTTAAAAATAATTGCCAATGAAGGTCGAATAGTATTTAGAAACGGTAAAACATCTCAACGCAAGTTACTGTATTGTCTATGCATTTGTCAAACGCATTACTAGGACCTGTTAAGTTCTACAAACAACATTAAGTTTTAGTCTTTGCATAGCGTGTGGCAATAACTGCGTTTGTTTACTCAATATAAGGCGTATGTTTAATCGTGTTCGGTTGATGATAGATATTTATTATTTCTTTTTGTAACTGCTTAAATGTTGAAAATTCAGATGTTTGGTTGCGTAGTTATACCGAAAAAATAATGGCACATTTACATAAATTAAGTTGCATAGAATTTAGAATGAGACCGTCCTATTTACAACAAAGTTGTTAAAGATTTTTCTCTGTAAGATTTTCTGTACAGGCGTAGTTGTTCAATATTTCATATATATAGACAATAGTTTTTCAGACAAAAAGCAGCCTATGAAAACGCCTTCAATGGTGATGTACGGGGACCTCGCGTGAGTAAGGGGCTTTATCTCGACAGCACCTGGCCTTTCCTAACTATTAGCAAGGCTAATTGTCCAGTTTAACAGTTCATTTATGTACTCGTTTAGATACACCATAGACCTGTCTTATAAATTTACACGCAATGCGTTATGCTATACTGGCGGAATGTACATATGTTAAAGGAATAAAATTTCATAATTCCTATTATAACATTCCATTTTCCGCAACTCGAATCTACGAGTGTTTTAAATGTTTGTTTCAGGTGAGTAATGGTGATGTAAAAAGATGTTTTGACCTCTGTATTTTTAGGCTTTATATTCGGAACAACAACAGCTATAAATAACGATTTACAATGAATATTTTTATGTAGGTACCTAAATTGCCGTAAAAATAACAACATAAAAAATAAAATATAAATATAAAAGTACCTTCACAAATAACAAGAAAATAATCCAATTCTGTAAGTGGCACTTCGCACTATTTTCAAATTTCAGTCTTTTTCAAGTAAGACTGATTCCATTTTTTAACCGACTTTAAAAAAGGAGGAGACTCTCAATTCGACTGTATGTTGTTTTTGTATGTATGTTACGCAATAACTCCGGTGTTTGTGAACCGATTTTCATGATTCTTTTTTGTTGGAAAGAGGGTACCTACATAGAGCTCCCATTTAATTTTGAAGAAAATCATCCACCTCTGGGTGTCTGTTCACGCATGAAGGTTCATTTTTATAAATAGCGCCTAAATTTTATTATAAGGAGCAATTATTTTAATGGTTGATTTGGCTATTCTCCAATTCAAGGTGTTTTTCTCTCAAATATACTTTGAGTAGTGAGAACCAATTTTTATTATCTCCTGTGTCAAATCCCGTATACTGGCGAACTAGGGGATGAATCCGGATTTGCGGAGTTTTGAGGTCGGTTTTTTTAGTACTCTGTACTGAGGTTATTTAAAGTGAACTTAGATCCTACAAACGGATCCCGTACATAAAATTTTTGATTAAATATATAATTCGCATAAGCACACTATTCACGTCATAATTAGTGGAATTATAAGTACAATAAGCTTAGAAAGGGGCTAGGGAATGGATATTTCTGCTTGCGGATTTGTTTCCAAGGCGAGAATGAATAGGCATTATTTAGGTGTGCATGCTACATCCTCGACCTCTTCGTGACTTTCCATCACGTGAGATGGAGGTCAAATGTTCGCTTATATTTTATATATATATATATATATATATATATATAAAACAAATTGTCCCGTATTTAGGTGTACTAACATCTATTATATACTATAAAGGCTTAAGTAATTGATTCAATGTAAAATTATAACGAACTTTTTGAAAATAGTTCTAAACGTATGATAATATTCTCAGGTAACAGACAACATTTCAAACTACCTATCTAAAATAGTACTAATTAATATATAATACAAATATAATATTTAAATAACACATATCACAACTTCTTTTAGGGTAGTAAACAACCTAAAATCCTGCCTTTATAAAGATGACAGCTGATAATGTTATATCGTCGTATTACTGCTGTACAGTGTAGTACAGCAGTAATACGACGTACGAAACTTATTACTAAATATTGCATTTGACCGGTTAATCAAGTGACAGCGGAAGTTTGGTTACTTTAGTTAAATACCTAAACCTTTATATTATGTGGATCGTATCGTTTCTTGTTCTTTGCGCGCCTCCGTCTAAAGTACCGCAAATCTACTATATCACGCCGAAAATTTTCCATTGTTTTACAATTCAAGCAACAATTTTCTCACAATAAAAATCAAAACAAATTTGCTTAACTCATTGACGTTTTCTAACCTGCTAACAGCTGATTAATGTCAGTCATCTTGTTAGTCAGCGAGTTAAACAAAGTTCCTAGGGTGTTTAAGTTGACAGCTATTTAAGCAACAAATTAATCAATCATTTAGCACTAATCAATGTTTATAGGTTTTTTTTTTAAACATTGTTTAAAGCGTTATTTAAAGTTAAGTAGTGTTCATAAGTTAGGCTGTCTGTTGCAAAGAGACGGTTAAACATACGTACATACTCCTTAACGAGGGGTGAGGGTTATCGAGTTAACTTGATAACCTCAGTGGCGCACCGGCTAGCACTCACGGTTCATGATGAGGTGCCAGGTAGGTTAAATTAATTTAGAAAATGAACTTTTGTAAATTGGTACTGGTCTGATAGGCAATGGTTGCTTTTGACGCTTTGATTGACGCTTCGTTTCTCTTGTATTATTGACATGTGATATAATTGGAAATGGAATTATTTTGATTTTTAATACAAAGATCGAACACATAGAAAAACTTTTTCGAGTAAATGGGACTTGAACCCTCGACCATATTGCACCGGAGTATTGCTTATCTCAACTGAGCTACAGATCAACTTGAGTATAATAGTATCGGCATTCTGCTCCCCTAGAAGCATCTACTGAGAGATTTTAGAACCTTCTTGACCGCAGCATCTAGTCTATGTTTTCGAATTTGAAATGGCTCTGCAACTGTTATGCACAGGCGTGTAGCTGGTGGTCGACGGGCGTGACGATATGTATGTACGTATTTTAAACCGACTTAAAAAAAGGAGGTTCTCAATTCGACTGTATTGTTTTTTGTTACGCGATTATCTTGTGAACCAATTTTGATAATTCTTTTATTGTTGGAAAGAGAGTACCTCAGTATTAGGTCTCATTTAAATTCGAAGGAGATATTCCACCTCCAAAAGTGGCAAACTAGGGGATGAACACGGTTTCGCTCACTTTCTTAAACTTAAAACTTAATGGCAACCCATTTTAATAAAACTTGGCAAATAGATATAATTCCACGAACTTTTGAAGTCGGTATTTTTTAATAAAAAAGTTACAATTATTTACTGTACCTTTGGGCATAATAAAAGCTCTCAATTATAGTTGTATTATGAAAACCGTTTACAAATTGCAAGAAACCAAGCCTTATACATCAAAAGTTGGTAGAGTCATGCGGAAATTGGCAGGACAAGTTTAAATAACCGATAGGCAACTACGGGAAGCATTTAGGGAGATAGTTCCATGTGCTGGTAACTCCTAACTATCGCTGTTGATAATTACATTTGGGTAGTTAGGAGGTGGCACGGTTAGTTTAACACTTCAAGAGAGATTGGGTAATGCGTTCTTGGGGAACTATACAAATGTATAGTTGCAAATGCAACAATAAAAAAAGGTGTAGTATTTAGAAAAAAAGCTTCGAAAATTTACAAAGCGTTAAAAACCAACAAAATATTTTTTTTAAACTGCTTTGTCTTTGTTCCTTTTCTTTACTCCACGTGAGTTAGCTATGCGCTAATGTGAGCACGTTGCGTTTAACTTTTGAAGGTAGCTTCTGAAATTACAGGCACACGAGACTTATCGGCGTATGTCAGTGCCCTTCAAATCTTTGTGTTATGGAGAGGCACAAAACTTGTTCGCACTGCCACTTGGCATCATAAAAAAACCAACAGGGAAGGGAAACAACGGGATGAAACCTACATGTCGACATCGGTGTCGGTTCCCAACCTTTGAATAATCTCAGTACAGAGTGCAAAAAAACCGACCTCAAAAGTCATTCATCCCCTAGTTTACTACCCTTAGAGGTCGAATATTTTCTTCAAATTTAAATGGAATCACTACTGATGTACCCTCTTTCCAACAAAAAAAGAATCACTAAAATCAGTTTACAAATGCCAGAATTACCGCGTAACAAACATACAAAAAAAAACACATTCGAATTGAAAACCTCCTTTTTCGTGTCCAGGTGAAAATAAAGAAAAATACCTCTAATCATTTATTTATGATTAAATTATAAATCCAAAATAAATCCCAAACTTCTTCACCTATAAAGGGGCCTAACGTAACCACATACCTTATATTTAGCAAGTAATATTCACAAGGTGGCCAATTTTCGTAGAAACCACGCCAGTACAAACACGAACGTGAGACTAGCGCGTGACACGTTTTTATTCCAACCACGTACTATGCCCACACTTTATCTTGAGGCATATACGAAAGACGACGCTTTATAGATGCTTTATAATGCATGAATTCTTATCTTTGTTTTAGAAGACTGAAGGCGGAAAATAAGTTACTATAGTAGGTACGGTACAATTTACTACGTTTCGATTATGTTATAATGTGACAAGGTTGCCATAAATTGGATTCAACTGGCGACAATAACATTTAACTGGTAGTTATTTCAGATTTCACATTTCTGTGCTCAGATTGATTTATTTTTTATTTTCATTTATTTATTTATTTGGTTCTCCAAAATGAGTACAATATACATAATAAACTGCCTCCTTGGCCGAACGGTTCCCATGCCGAACTGCCACGCAGAGGTCCCAGGTTCGATTCTCGGGTCGGGAGAAATATTTATTGGTCTACATTTATTTCTCTCGTGAGTTTGGGTGTAATTTGTGGTTGTCTATATGTGTGTCCATGGCACCCGCGACACAGGGTTTCCCTAGTGCGGGGCTATGTTGAGTGTGTGCGTTATTATTATTACAATAAGATATATAAAACATATACAAATATAATAATTGCCCCATTACTTAGAGAATAACACCGCATGCAGAATGTTCTGTTTTTTTTTTTAATGTCAGTAGGGAAGTACTGCCACCTTGCCTATTACAGCCGCGAAGCAGTAATGTGAGTATTATTGCATTCCGGTTTTGAAGAGTAAGGGTGCTGGTAAAACTACAGGCACATGGGACTGGTCAACTTATGTCTCAGGGTGACTGACGGGCGCAGTGACAGTACCCCTGAGATCTTTGCGGTTTAAAGCTCTGAGTGGCACTGCAACTGTTATGGACAAGCGTGTCACTTAACACCAGGCGCACACCTTGTTCGTCCTGTCACTTGATATTATAAAAAAAATAAAAACAACGACAATACCACAAACACCCACACCCGAGACAATGTAGAAAAATGAGTTTTCTGCATTGACTCCACCGGGGAGCGAACCCGGGACCTCAGGGACGGCGACACCATAAAAACCGGTGTGCAAGTCGCTCGACCACGGAGATCGTCAAGCTCTTTTGAAAGGTACAAAACTTATTTATTGCAATATGGAATTGTAGTGTACCAATAAGTCGTCCCTCAATATCAAGTTTCTAAGTAACCCACCACTTTATCTTTATTCGATGATATGAAACGGAAGCCCCAGGGGCGGAAACAAAGCGTTTTTTGACGACCTCCGTGACTAACGGTTAGCACTACGGGTAAGGGTTCGATTCTCGGCGAAAAATGTCCTTTTTTTAAATTAGTTGAGGACCCCGATTCCGAACTCTTCGATATTTTAACCGAATCGTTCGATTGGATATCGTTCTCGAATTGAAGGGCGCTTTCCGAGCTATTCAGAACATTCGAGTTACAACATTCGATTCCGATTTTCGGATACGATATCGTTATCCAACAACGTTTACGGAGTTAGTCGGTGAAATAGATTATACGAAAAATGAAAATCCTTTTATATACATTTTTATGACTTTAAAGGCCTACAATATAGAAATACATAAGTCTTGCATTATAATAAATTAATAAAATTTAACAAAATCCAGACTGTGTAATCGTACGGGTGTGACGTCATTTCGGGTCAGTTTCGAATGCGACAGTTTAACATTCGATTCGGGTATTGTGAATAAAAATGAAAAGAAATCGGTCGACAACTGAGTTATCGTAAGGTTCTGAATCGACCCCCTGGCCGGCTAGATGTCACGGAGTAAATTCCGTTACTCTTGTATTCATAGTACAGGTAATTCCCTAGTTTGAAACTAGGTAAGTGTGGTTGTTTAGTACATTATTATTATTTACTAGTCATGTTATCGTATCGATGGCACACACTACAATATCGCGGCCCTAAACTGAGCCATTAGTTGCTGCCATGATGAGCCGTGGTAGCCTAATGGTTTTGACTTACCCCTTCTAAGGTAGAGGCCATGGGTCGAATCAAGGCTCGAATCGGGCATTTTTCGAATTTTATGTGGGAAATTTAATTTCAAATTTAGCATGAGCTTTTACGCGTATATTAGGACTTGGCCTATAGCGGCGTTAAATCGCGAAGAGTGGAAAATGGGAAGGGAGACCTTTGCCCTACTGTGGGACAGTAATGGCTGAAAAATGAAAATGAGCTCTTCGTTGAAGGAAACATCGATATTAATCGCAAAACGCATCGGGACGTATAAATGGCATTGACCTACCAGATCAATATGAATGGGACAGTATATTTTTATAATGTAAAGTGACGGAATGATTGCCATCGTGGTGAAAGGATCTGCCAATCGACGACGTAGGGTAGGTATTCATCGATTGTTGCCCAGGGATGCACCAGACACCCTCGGAATAAGATTTATATGTCATTGCGAGAAGGTCGTTCGTGCGCCGCGTATTAGTCAATGAGTAACGATACAAAGAGAATTTTATAGCTAAATAATACGCCAACTTATCTCTATGAATGGTATGTTAGCTATTTGCATTTTTCATTTGCTTTGGAACCAAACGATTTGTCATATGACTGATTAAAATGAGCGATCATATTATACAATATTTCAACTGCTTTTCAAGCAGGATTTTACATAAGAAAAGAAGTTATTTTTTTCGGATATACATCGCGTCTAATTGTTTTCTTTTCAAGGAAATCGTTTCGTTACAGATTATTCAATAGTTACTACGTAACAGATACATCACTCTCATACAAAATCGAAAATACCTATGATATAATAGCCTACTAAATCTGACTAATGAATCCAGGCGCTCACTGCGACGAAAAAGGAACCTAAGCCCGCGCTCAGAAAGGTGAAAACAATGATGCCTGTCGTGCGCAGTAGTGGTGGGGTTGTATAAGGATTGTAACGTAAATGAAAGGCTTGTCTGAGCGCGTATACTGTTGGCGATACATTCAGCCGTGGGCACTTATCGCATAACCTCGAGCGAGTGACGGAGCCCTGATATCGGGCCCTGTACAGGTCACGGCTTTTAAAACCAGTTTAATATAAATTTTTAAACATTGCTTCTGAAAAACCGTAAATGCATTGAGAAATACAGAAAAATACGGTCTGACTTTTGCCACGTCTCGTCAGTTAAATAACTAACGCCTTGCACTACAGTTTCAAAGGCGTCTTTAGAATTCAGATGGTGTGCGTGCTTCTAGGAGACCAGATTAAGTATGAACGCACCTGACTGGAAAGTAATTGAACGAAATATATTCATAATAGAAGCGGAACGTACCTAATGTTATAGGTGAAACTTTTGCGTCTGGATCGAGGACATATTGAGGAATATTGGAATTTGACAATTGTATTTCAGTGTAAGGCAGCTACATAGCGCGTAGCGATGTACCTATAGTTGGCTAAGAAGTTGATCAAAAAAACTGTATCAAATTTCTTGAAAAATTATAGAAACGTACATTTTATTTACATTTTATAACGTACATTTAAAGTTACGGATGGAGTCGGTAGATGATTTGTTTTTGTTTATGATATCAAGTGACGGGACGAAGAAGTTGTGCGCCTGGTGTTAAGAGACACACTTATCCACAACACTTGTAGTAATGGTGAGAAGTACTGCCAATGCGCCAGTCACCCTGAGACATAAAATTGACAAGTCCCACGTGCCTGCAGTTTCATCAGCAACCCATACCCTTTAAAATCGAAACGCAGTAATGCACACATTACTGTTTGACGGCAGAAATAGGTATAGTGGCAGTACTTCAATTAGAGGTCTTGAGTCCTGTCAAGAAACGCAAACTACAGTACTTTGGTCATATAATGCGTAATGATAAATACGACGAACGAATTATGCAAGGAAAGTTACAGGGAAAACGACCACCTGCAAGAAGGCATATTTCATCGTTTAAGAAACTCTGGACATGGTTCAACCTGAGCCCTAGATCCTTGTATCGTGCTGCTGTGTCTAAAATACAGGTAGCCCTAATGATAGCTGACCTCCGGTAGGTACCTCAAGAAGAACAAGGATGTATACTGGTATTAAAATATTACGAATATGTTTATATGCTTGTTGCAGATTTTTTTTTTTTGGATTTTAGACTATGAAAAACATTAATTTTTTCCCCTTAAGATCGACTCCAAATATCAAAAGCTCGAAAGCACAACTTAACAATTTGTAGAATTTATTTTTATCGCAGGTCTTAGAAAACTACCCACTTTCCGCTGCCTGTACATGCACACGACTGGAATGCATAATGTTACGTGTGATTGGAAATGGCCAAGTGTAACTGCAGCTAGAAACACAGCAAGTACGTGCGAAAAATATTAGAACCGCCACTATCGAGGCTATTTCCGCTAGAAAGACACCATGTACAACGCGACGAAGGTAACTTGAGACTTGCATTTTAGGGTTATGTGGGTAGAAAAATTTCATTTGCGGAATATAAAAAGAAAGATATGTAACTGAAAAATTTAAAAATAATTCCTTATAAAAAATGTGAATGTTGTGGTTTTACAAAAATCTACCGCCTCCTCCTTTTCTTATAAACTAATTTTTCGGCTTCGTTTCTATGTAATATTAAAGTTTCTTTACAGTATGGCTATTTCTTTATCTCCTTGTGCCAAGAAATTCATAAAATATTATGTTGTTGTTTTCATCCACTTGGCTATATTATAATTATATTGGCTATATTTAAAGATGCTTGGTTTCGCTAGATATAACCCAACAATAATTCATACTGCTAGAAGAAAAGAAGTAAATAAAAAACCAAGTAAGAATGTTTTACATGGGCCTACAATAAAATTGTTCTTGTCATTAGTTACCAGGCAAGCAGAAACCAAAGGGGATTGATTGCGTATTCATTGCACGGTTGCCTACCTTGGATAGTCACCGCTAATCAGGCTATCTCGTGACCTGCGGCCTGAATGTGTTGATAGCCAAGAAAAACGGGTAACATTATGAGTACTTAAAAATGAGGAAGAGGTACGAGTCTAATATAATTTTTTTCTATTGGTATAACCGTGTCATCTTAACTGATGGTAAATATCGATGTAGTCGACGATGTTCCCTTGCTTCACTCTCGTCTATTTTGTTTTTATTAGGAAATAAAACCACAGGTAGAAAGCTCTGCTCCTTGGGTGTCCGCAACACAAAAAGGAAGCAAAGCACTTCTGAAAATACACAGGTTAGGATATCTACAACTTAAGGATGTGACCCCTACGTCTGGTTCCCCGGAGATGGAAAGGGGAATATAATTTGTTGGCTGTATATCGAGTTCTTAGGCTTGTTGGCTGTATTTACTTTCACTAATCTAAATTGTAATTTTATAGCAATATTATGTCTGGAAAATCTACATGTTTACAATCCCTGTGTAAATGTTCTTGTAAGTGCAGGTATTTCATTCAAAATACAACAACACCGGTCACGCCTATAAAACATCTGTTTCCTTCTTTCAACTACTTCTGCATTCATATAGCGTTCTGCACAAGTCGCCGAAGTTACTAATTGGGAGGTGGTTTCGATTTACTTTTTCTCGGCAAGTTGTTTAGTGTACAATTGTTTAAGTGAAGCATTTTGGAGTGTTATTTTATATAACTTATTGTTAGTATGCTGCAAACATAGACACCATTTATATATGGTATTCAGCTTCAGTGCTAGAACAAGCCACGTTTTGTTGTTTATGATTGTACCAATTTACAATGCCGAACTTAAAAGCCGAAACTACTCAGAAACCCTGAATACGACTTTCGATCAGTCTTATGGCCTTTATAATGATAGCGTTATTATCAGTGGCCAAACATGTATATTGTCAATACGCTCGTTCAAAAATTGTATTAACCGTAATCCGTAATGCAGCCTTTATTTTTAAAACAAACGTTCGTTTTTTTTCTAAAAATCATCATGGTAGCAGAGAGTAGTTTATAAATAACACAAACCAATCGTTTGTGACAGATTCGGCGAAAAAGGTTGTTTTAAAAGTGCATATTACCGGTGAGAGTACGATAAATTAATCGACAGGCGGTCGAGTAGTTTCAAAAAAGTTAGTGACTACATCAACTCCAGTTCTTTGGCTTCTCAAAATCTTTTGCAAACACACACAACAGGGTTATCAGAATATTCTAGATTTCAAGACTGATTCTATCACGGTCAACCCGAGCCCGAGACCATAGAGCTTGTAACCGTTTCGAAATAGAGACTTATACCGTGGTAAGAAACCTGTAGTTAGTGACAATCATTTATCAGAGTATTCCGCCACGTGTCCTCTTTTGCAATTTGATGTTGTCTCTCTGTTATCACTTTTTTACTCTGCGTGTATTATATAAATTTGATTGTAACAATTGTCGGGAGCCCTTAAAATTAAATTAGTCCCATTATCCTGTATCATACTCGTAATATTATATTTACTTAATTATTGATGCTTTTTCGTTACTGTGTTTTCCTGTTATTTCAATTCACACAACACTCTCTCTCCGCGCAATGCAAGACACGTACTCCGGTTAACTAATGCGGAGTTGGTACAGTTAGTGGCGGAAGTTAGCTTTAATTAAACTTGGGCGTATTGGGCGAATATTGTCACAAATATTGGCGCGCATATTATTGTTTGTCCATCGCTATTGTTTCAATTTTTGCGTATGTTTTTGTCGCGAACATCGAGTTCAACATAGACATAGTTATTTTTTAACTAGTTATTACTTTGTATTATTAAAATTGCTTTTTTTTATTTCAGGAGTTTATTGAATTTGATTGTTATCACCGTGATTGCAAAATCCGTGACCGCGTTGAGATTTTTTTATAACATGAAGTAATGGGACGAACAAGTCGTCCGCCTGATGGTAAGCTACACGCCTCTCCATAAGAGTTACAGTGCCACTCAGAGCCTTAAATTGCAAAGATCTGAGCGGCACTACCACTGCGCCCGTCACCCTAAGACATAAGTTGACAAGTCCCATGTGCCTGTAATTTGCCAACAACTGCCTCCGTGGCCGAACGGTTACCATGCCGGACTGCCACGCAGAGGTCCCAGGTTCGATTCCCGGGCCGGGAGAAATGTTTGTATGGCCTACATTTATTTCTCTCGTGAGTTTGGGTGTAATTTGTGGTTGTCTATATGTGTGTCCATGGCACCCGCGACACAGGGTTTCCCTAGTGCGGGGCTATGTTGAGTGTGTGCGTTATTTATTTATTTAATTTCATCAGCACCCTTACCCTTCAAAACCGGAACACAATAATGCTGACACTACTGCTTGGTGGGAGAAATAGGTAAGGTGGCAGTACTACCCTGGACGAGTTCTTTCACAAGGAGCTCTACTGCTACTAAGATATTTCCTCGTGCGATACCAGCAAGTGCTGCGTGGGCTGTGTTGGACAGAACCCGCATTGGGCAAGCATAACGGCTATTGATTAAATGCGCACTGAAGAGTCCTAGGGTAGGCGGTAGAGGCCTCGGAAGCAATTGGGGGCGTTGATGCTGTTCATTAGGGCTAGCACGATAACGCGCGACTTGCACGAGAGTGACAAATAAAGCCCGAGATGTCTATGCGAGAATAGCAGTAAACCGCGCTACAGGGGGTGCTATTGCATTTGAAAATAAAAACCTGAATTATCTACAAAAACTACACCACATATTTGTTTTCCTTCTGATTTTTTGTATTAAGTTAATGTAAAAAAATGTGTGTGTGGGCCAGGTGTAGTCCATACATGCACTGTAGTTGTAAGTTAGTTGTAGTAGTAGAGTAGCACGAAGAGAAAGATTGCTTGAAAGTTCAAAGTATATTTTCGTAATAAGTTATAAGTGTTAGGTGGCAAATCTTTCCTTAAGTAGTGTCTTTGTGGACAGTTGGTGACGTACTGAGTTAAAATTAAAGATTAATTAGTTATATAAAACAAAGAGCTGCGCGCGGCCTAAGTAGGTTGCCGCGTGCGCAGATTTGTATTTAAGTATGTAGGATGAGACCATACAATGTCTTTTCAATTATTTTTCGTGGTGGTGGGCGTCGAAATCTTTTCATCTTGCCCGAATAGGCGGCGAGCGAAAAAGTTTTGGAGCCTGTGGATTAAACCTATCTTTCGAAAAGCTCCGTGCTTAACATTGGTAGGTATAATGAGTCAATGATGATTGATTTAAACCCAAGCTGATGTTATTATTATATTTATTTTTATCTCAACAAATTTGACAGAATTTTATTTTTTTATTGATATGACAATGCCTTCCTATTATAAAATGTCAATAACTCTCTTTACTTAAGAGGAATTACTTCAAAGTTATTTAGGTGCCAAAATGTAGATGACAACTGGTGGTGATGAGGACTGTGTTATGTATATTTGTACCAACTTAATTAAACCATATTTTAAGCAAATGAATGTAATTAATTAATACGTTCATAAAACTTTGTGTTAACCCTTCAAAAACTAACTTTTAAATTTCTTCCCTAATTTGCATAGCTTCCAATTGTATAAACTGAGAAACGAAGGAAGAATATTAAATAAAATAATTGTCGTTTTACGCAATTTGATAAGATAATTACGCGGTCAGAATTCCGATCAAGAATTTAATGCGGAACGTGTCTTATTTCTTAAGACATTTAGCACAATATAATAAGACAAATAGTGTAATGCCATACTTACGTAGCAGCGCGCCTTATATGTGTGCGCGCCCACCGCGTGCCGTGTGCGGACGCACAGATTCGCATAATCTCCCGGTGCACTCGAGTGGCACAGCGCGGGGGGCACGCGCCATTCATTGTGGAATTGGTTAGTTAGAAATTCATTATTACACATATTTATTTAGTTAGTTATTTTGTTTTTAATGTTTACTTTTTTAATGACAGTAATTCATTCACTGTTGCTATTGTTATTATTTAAGTTAGGGTTTATTTTAAGTTATCTTTTTTTTATTTCATTTTCTTCAGACGTGTCCATATTTGCATACGGTGGCGACGTTTTAATTAAGGCAGAATTTAGTATAAGTCTGGGCATCACTGTTTCTACATTGTAACTTCATTCATGTCTTCTTGGTTGTTTTAAAAATAAATGATTAAATAATTTGATTCTAATCTATACATATTTTATATTGACATCTAATCCGCGATTCTGGTATATAAATATTGAAAAGTAAGACTGCATTTAACGAAGATTATTTTAATAAAATTAAATTATGTTTACAACCTGTACGTACAACTGGAATAATAATGTATAACCTTACGCTCCAAGCGACTTGTCTTATTCTATTTTATTTTAAAGAAACACAAACAATGTATTCGTAACATGATAATAAATACAGTTTGATACATTAATAGACTACACCACATTCCAAAACAGTAACAAAATATTATATAAATAAAATTTATCTTAGTAACAAGTTAGTGAAAAGTTACGCTCTTTTAAACGAAAAAACAGAGTGTAAAAAAATATAGTACATTATTGCAGAGGCCGGGAAGTAAGGGATTGCAGGATGTGTATGAGTTACAAGGCCGAGCGCGATCAAGGCCTTGTATTAATACGAGTCAAGCAATCGCCGCGCCGTTCCCGCCGAGGCTTATGCAGTGATTTTCCCAAACAATGTGAGGAAATAATAGAAGACTAAAGAGAATATGTATAATAGAGAAAGTAAAGAATAATGTTAATTAAAATTAGAGCTAATATTTAATATAGTATTTGTAGGCAGTTTCGTTATCGCTCTTCTCACTAGAACTTATTTCCGCGACGAACATAGAAAAAAGGTCCAAAAAAAGCAAACGAATACCCAAGCACTTTAGTCATCGAGTTTATGTACTCGATGACTTTAGTTTATTTTACCGCCTTTTAAAAAAATAAATACGATGCAACTACGAACATTCGGCAGTGGGCTGTATGAGTTACCCTTTTGCCTGCTTACATAGTTCATCTAGTAGGTAGATTTAAAAGTTTAGAGAAGTGGACAGTAATGAATTTACTTTGCAGGCCTTGGCCGGGAAGAAGTCACACGGTCCTTAAATGACAAATAAGCGCAGTAGAGAGTACTAAAAAAACCGACCTCAAAACTACGTGGAATTACATCTATTTGCCAAGTTTTATTGAAATTGGTTACCGGAAAGTGCCCTAGTTGGCCACTATACGGAACTTGACACAGGAGATAATAAAAATCGGTTCTCATTACTCAAAATATATTGAGAGAGAAAAACGCCTTGAATTGAAGAATAGCAAAATCAACCATTAAAATAATTGCTACTTATAATAAAATTAAGGCGCTATTTATAAAAATGAATCTTCATGCGTGAACAGCCACCTTAAGAGGTCGATGATTTTCTTCAAAATTAAACGGGACCACTATGGCGGTACCCTCTTTCCAACAAAAAAAGAATCATCAAAATCGGTTCACAAATACCGGAGATATCGCGTAACATACAAAAAAAACATACAGTCGAACTGAGAACCTCCTCCTTTTTTGAAGTCGGCTAATTAGTAATGTTAAACATAAAAGTGCTATCTGTGATACAAAACTCGGTAATTTTCAAATTATCACGCACTTAACATTGTTATGAAACTTTAAAATGCCCAAAACCAGGCGAATTTTATCGAATAGCAGAGTATCTTAATTAAGTCGGATTCGAACGGTAGCCGTTTAAATTATTTTAAATCCTTAATAAACGACCGTAAGCTTTTAGCCATTGCGTGAATTGCATTGTAGCTTTTTGCCAGTGAGAATTCGATTCAAAATGTGATAATGAGTGGATAAATTGCGATAGTGACATTTTTACAAACGGCACTGTTAACTTCAATCGTGGTTGCGTTAAAATACGCTTTACAGAATTTATTACATGGTTTAACGTTGATATATATATACCTAATTCTGCCTCCAAGCAGTAAAGTGAGTATTACTGCGTTCTGGTTTTGAAGGAAAATATGCTGAAATTACAGGGACTTATCAGCTTTGAATCTTAGGGTAACGGGTGCAGTGACAGTGCCCCTTTCAGCTTTGCAATTTAAAACTCTTAGGGTCGTATTCTAGAACTCTACTCAATGCTCAAGTCAGGATTTGAGTATGGTTTAAAGCACTCGAAATCATACTCAAGTCCCTGCCATTAGGGTCGTATTTCCAGTGCTTGTGTTTCAATTGCAATCCTGGCATTGAGTAGAGTTCTAGAATACGACCCTTAGTGCCATTGGAACTGTTATAGATAGGCGTGTTGGTTACCACCAGGTGTAAGACTGAGGTTCAATTTATATTGCGGCGGAACGGAATGAAAGCGAATTTTTGTACATAGCATAATGAACTTTATGGTCAATTGTGTAACGCACAAACTAGAGATACGAGTAACTTGGTATCATCGCGTATCATCGCGCCCACGAAACGTGGTCTCACGTTGCTAAATTGTCGGGTTGTTGAAGTCCAGGATGCCGACATCTCTTACGACAATATGACAAACTAATTTGTAAAGCAAACCTAGCATATCAAATATGTATGTAGTATAAGTAATTAGCATGTAAGCGTATTGGTTATTACTGTAAGTTTAGATTTTAGGTTTATAAATAAATAAATAATAATAAAATGAAATAATCGGGAAGACTTATAGATAGGTTTAGAAAGGTAGAAGACATGTGTCATAAATTTGAGACACAGCCCTGCATTGGATCTGAGGAGACGTGGAGAGGTAATGGACCATATTGTGACTCCCCATTAGGTGGGATTGTGGACAAACGTGAGCACGTATGTAATAAAATAAATAAAGAAAACTGCCTAAGCCTACCTATTCTCAGGATGAGGCCTATTACCTAACTTTAGTTGTACGTTTTCATTTATATATTGCGGCCTAGTCTTAGACAAATGAGAATGCAGAAGGCGCGCTCCACAAGATTTACTGTAAGAGATGATGAAAGAGGAAAAGGTAAGAAATAATAAAATTATATGCAAAAATATATATCGAGTTCTTAGGTTTTCGCGATTGTTACACATAGGAAATGAAACTACTTTTTCCGGATTTAAATCGCGTATATTTGTTTTTTCAACCGTGACCATGTGACATGTAAAGGGCCCGAAACGTCGGTTTGTTTGAAAAAACAAATACACGCGATTTAAATCCGGAAAAATAGTTTCATTTCCTACAAAAATATAATTATGATAAAACACTGCTATAAAACTAAATAACACTATACACAATACTCACTCCAAAATAGTCTATAAAATTATTATTATATATATAATTTTAATAGTAATCGACGTGAAGTTGAAAAATAAGGAAACATAGGTGATTTGTGATTTATGAGCACGACCACTAGTTTCAAGAATTTTGATGGAAGTGAGGACGAATCGAAGAACATTAATATATAGTGAAGAATAAGGGAATTCAAAATTTTAAAATTGAATTTGTGCCTATCATTACTAACCTAATAAAAGGGTGGGATGACGATGATGGAGGTCAGCATCGTCACTATATGTTACGCCACCGTGCACGGGTCGTCTTTAAGGATTGAGTTGATGTAAAACATAACGAATAGAATAAATAATATGAATCACTCTTTCAACAATTAAGCCTACCATTACGTACCAATAACGTATAAATGATAACATATTGATTTTATTTCAGGTAATCACTTAAAACTCTATGAATTAGAAATAGGAATGGTATATGACTTTTTTTTTAATTTGAGCTATTTTTTGTGTCAATTATGAATCGTTTAGGATCCCACTGTTTTGTTTTAATTTGAAATATACGTATTTTTTTTATTATACCTAGTGACTGGACGAACAAGTCGTGGGCTTGGTGGTAGCCGACACGCCTCTCCATAACGGTTGCAGTGCCACTCAGAGCTTTAATTAGCAATGATCTTGAAGGGCACTGCCACTGCGCCCATCACCATGAGACATAAGTTGACAAATCCCATGTGCCTGTAATTTCACCAGCACCCTTCCCAATGGTCATATTACTGCTTGGCGGCAGAAATAGGTAAAGTCGCAGTACTTCCCTGGACGAACTTTTTCAGAAGCTACCTCTATTACTACTAAAACAAGCGTATTTTGAAGTGAGCGAAATTATGAAATAGAATTTTCAGTATTAAATGCATTAACTTATACAATAACCGTCTCCTCCATATATGTCCTTCAAAATATGAATTTATTAATCTCGGGGAAAAATTTTTCTTCACTGATAATTAATATTTTTGTATTCTAGCTCTTTAAGAGTAAAAATTGCCAGAACTATGTAGCCAGCAGGCTTAGCATGAGTCCGAAGATAAAAGTTATCTCTTCTTCGAACTGTCAATTTTCAAGAGTTCGAAGAACAGATAACTTTTGTCTTCGGGCTCACGCTAGGGTTAGCGTCAGCTGGAGTTAATTTTTATTTTATTTTTTATTAAAACATGCTGTGTCAGTTTCGCGTTGCGAGAAAAATTAGAAATGCGACGTACTTTAAGAAGGAAAAGAGTAGCCTTACAATATATTTAACGAGCTGTGTAGCCTCGGCCTGCGGGTGTGGTCGGACATACCCGGAGCTCGACAAGCCGGCAGTAACGAATAGTATGTTCAATAAATGAACAAATGTCGAATTCAACAATTGAAATAGCATATAATATCATATATCAAACATCATATATCATATACGCAATATACAATTGAGTGATGTGGACAAAAAGGATTCAATTGTTTTTTTCTATTCCTTTTTAAGTATTGTTTCTTATGTTTTGTGGAGAAATAAATGCCTTATTTTTATTATTTAGCGTTTGTATAAATTTTAATTACTGTTTGTGCCTATCATTATTAATATTCTATAGTATAATGATACGTTACAATTTTATATACAATTGTATACTACACGCTTTTACATAATCATCTACATCATTTACTGGAAATGGCGAAGATTGAACAAGGAAAGCGAATGCGGGGAACAAGTTACATAGACCAAATAAAAGGGAAGGTAAAGTTGGAACGCACAAGGATGTCCAGGAAAGAGCTTATGGCAGTAAATCTTAAAGGGCGTTATACCGAGAAGAGCAAAGCATACAACACAAAAAAATTATTTCTGACTTCGCAATTTCTCTTTGTCTCTCAATCTCGTTAATTGTTAAAGTTTGAAAGAGACAGCGATATTTTGAAACTGCATTATCCCAATTACTTCTTTGCTTTCTACGTAAGTATTGTACGTAGTTATACATATAGCTAGATCTTATATTCCGTTCGTAAGACCAACTTGATATTACAAGTACATAATCTTTTTATAGTTTGTACAATAAACACAATTACAGTTTTTCAACATATGATCCTATTACGTTAGAGGAAGATCTTTTGGGTTTCTTTTTTTTATAAAAAGTGAGCATTTGACTTCACCTCACCTGATGGAAAGTGACGATGAGGTCGACGATGTAGCATGCAAACCTAAATAATGCCTATTCACTGTCATCTTGAAAAGGTCCAAGTTATAGCGTTCGGGGGACAAGTCCCCAACATAGAGGTGGAACCCCAGTCAACGTCTAGTCCCCCGATAATGGAAAGGGGAAGGCGGAATCAAATTATGCAATTCCATCGCACACTCTCCGTGATATACCCTGTAGAATACCGATAAGCAGGCAACTCTACGGCGATGTTCAAGGCTCTGCAGCTTCGCCTCTACTAATTTCGAGTCACCAATATGCCTCTTGACACTTTTGTCTATTGAATTATGATATTTTCTTATGTTGTATTGAATATCTTGACTTGCACTGCCCTATTCAGGGTCATGTACGACACTCCAGTCGTAATGTAAGACATTTGTAACACCTGACTATGTACATGTGACAATAAATGCAAAAAAAAGAATCCAAGGTGGCCAGCGTTGTCATATAGACCAAATAAAGAAATTCGCCAAAAATGTACACCTCGCAAAATCTATTTTAGTGTATATTATTTAATTTTAATGATGTTGTTAACGTACGTTTTACTTTATCTATCTATAGATAAAAGGCAAGAAAATAAAAGTCTAAGTTATTGGAGGGCGTCAGGAATTCGTTCAATGAACTTTCGAAAAATCAGTAACGCGTGACATTTCTCATTGTATATGGTGTTTTTGTCACCTCGTCGGTTGTAGATCGAAATTGGTTTAAAAAGTAGCGATGGAAGTTGTGTGAACCAACACAGTTTGTTGACTTCTTAGTTTTTATTGTCGGTGAAAATGTTGTAAATAATAATATCAGTTACTACCGCAAGGTTAATGGTAATACAGAGCTACTTGGTACTTGGTACTTGGTGTAACGGGCTGGTGTCCGCAACTCGACGACAAGGCGCCTATAATACAGAGCTAATACGCATAACACACTTTGTTCTTGAACCTGCGTCCGTGACCCCGGTCGACTGTGCCATTGTCTCGGAATAACGCCTCTACCGTTTAACAATTTTCCTTTTAGACAATAGGTTCTGAAACTTTTAGACTTAACACGTATTTCTTATATTAACGTATCACAAAAAATCAAAAGGAAAAAAATTGTAAGTACATATTTGCAGTCTAGCTTATATTGTCGTGTAGCGACAAAAATAATGGATGAAATGAAAACAAAGATAAGCCAAGAAGCCAAGTACAGGCGCGCAGCGCCGAGTTTTGCAGTGATAGGATGCGTAGGATGAGGTTCGCAGAGGCAGCGGTAGACGGGCCGAAGGGTACAGATAAGTTTGTACGTTAATTTCATCTTCTAGGAGAGCTCTTGCGGAAGATTCGGTTTGTGCATAGTAATACAGTTAGTATTTCCGCTGTCACTTCTGATCCAAGACTGTTCGCTCTTAGGCGCGTGATGAGCTTTCATAGATTCATCAATTTGGGTAAATTTCAAAAGTTCCAATTTCAGATCAATGAATAATATGGCGCCAGGTCGAAATGAGGCTATTAGCGAAAGATTTAATTCAGAAAATCTCAATAGGGCCATGTCCGAAAGAAAAATCGCCATAGTAACGGAATAACAAACATCAAAATATATCAAAAATGTGAAAAATTTAATTTAGAGTTCGAATTTAAGTAATTAATGGAGAAAAGTAAACAAGAGTTGGAAAAAGTGTGTGATATCGAACAAGTTATAGCGCCGAAATCTGTGATGTGTATAGAAGATAGTAAAAAGGGCGATTGAAGATGAGGTATGTCAAGCAATAGATTTTGAGAGCTCGTAACCAGAAAACCAATGGATGTAGATGACCAAAATGGTGATAAGAGACAATGAAGCTTGCCCACCGCCACAAAAATGGATGTGAATATGTAGAATAGAATAGAATAGAAATTGTTTATTCACGAAAACAACACAGTACACATATAATTAAATTGTACGATACATAACATAAGACGGAAAGAAAGACTAAAGCATAACATTTAAATATTACACGTGCACATATTACACAAATAAGAAATATTAATATTGTAACAAATAAACAAGTAACAAGCCATAAAAAGTGCGTGCTGTGCTGTTACGGAATCCGCCATCCACTCAGCTTGGTGTCGTCTCACTGGAAGTGCTACGACGCTGATTTTCAGTGGATCCGGCAACAGAGAACACATGTAGGATGAACTGTGAGTAACATGATAACACTACAATATGTATAGATAATTCAGTTTTTTATTCTAATGCGGTAGGACCCACTGAACAGCATCAACTCCCTTCAGCGCCCACTGGGCGGTAGGGATCACTTTGGGAGATTATGTTTTAGACCATTGGAGAAGCCTGACTGTTTTGATTTTAAAACTACTTAATATAAAGAAACTCCTTTTACGTATAGTAATGAATATGAGAGACGGAAGTCCGTGTTAGCTAACATTCAACACAAGAGCAGCAACTTAACACGATGTAACCTTTACAGTCGTTGCATATGAACCGCATATAGGTGTTAAACTTTTAAACAAAAGTGTTTAAAATATTTCGAATCCACATTATGTACATATAGATACATGCTATATACAGTTTAGCAATGTACCTACTGTGAATTTGTGATATATTTTTGGTATAGATTTGAGTTGTGTTATCAAACATTTTATCACATGCGTTACCAATAATCTCGCTGTTATAAATGTAAATATTCGCAATAAAATTCTTTTAACACTAACAAAGATGAAAAAGCGGACAAAAGCTTTCATAACTTACGCAGAAAAATATCTACGAACAATTCGTAGAAATTGGCTGAATCACTTGCTTTCAAGGTGAAAGGAAATATGTAAAGCAAATTTGTAGGTAGTGAAAAGGAGTAAAAAAATGGTCGACACGGAGTCTAATGTCTTAAGAGAAAAATGAAGAAAGCCCTGAGAGATATACAACTATAGACACCGTGAGTGTGAGTTAAAAGAAAAAAGAATTCTGCGTCACTAAATATCGGCAAATCAAGACCTAGATCTTTTATCCATTAAGTATTATACGAGCAATTACTCGTATAATTTTGTAGTCCGAAGAGGGACCATACTGCCCCAATAACGTTTGGGGACTTTGCACCTCGTGGTAAACTTTTGCAAACCAACTCCAACTCCCACGTGCAGGTTTCATCAGAATCATGTGTTTTTTCATGGTTTAAGCAAGCAATGTTTTGTAAACTAAGTAGCATTTCGTTAGTTGCTGAAAAATGGATTGTATATACAAATTTTGCTGGCTGATTTCACATTACATTTCCTTCATATTCACAGACTGGCTTTTACCTATTCTCAATGTAATGCATTCAAATGCTATGCGAAGGGTCTATAATTCCTTAAAGCGATACCAAATCACAACAGCAACCACGCAACTCATTTGGACAGTAACAAATCAGAGCTACAAGTCGCGAGAGTACAGTTGCAATCAATTAAGCACACTCCGAGTGTGCCAGTCGAGGGCCTGTTATGCTTAGAGGGCTTGACTTTACACTGCTCTAGTTACAGGTCAACTATGGATGACTGTATGGTTTATTTTGTCGGTCGGTTTAGGTGGTGATTTGACATGAACTTTCTGTCAAAATGTCTCTGTTACGTTCAAATTTATATGCTTTCGGCTGCTAATCATGGGGACCATACGTAAGACCGCAAAACCAGAAAAGGTGTTTTTGCTAGACAAGCTTTGAAATATCGATCAAGACAAAGAAAGTAGCAGTTTCAGTAGCAGTAGAGGTCCCTGTAAAAGAGGTCGTCCAGGGAAGTAGTGACACCATACCTATTTCTCCCGCCAAGCAGTAATGTCAACATTACTGTGTTCCGGTTTTGAAGGGTAAGGGTGCTGGTGAAATTACAGGCATATGGGACTTGTCAACTTATGTCTCATGAGACACTTGGCATGGGACAGATCAGATCTTTGATGTTTAAAGCTCTGAGTGGCACTGCAACTATTATGGACAGGCATATAGCTTACCATTAGGCGAGACTTGTTCATCACGTCACAGTGACAAAAAAAGTTTTTAAAACCTCGTATTTCTACGTTTGTTTTACTAAATATAATATTAAAATTCGCTCGTGTTATACTGATAATAAGTTTACTTTTATTACCTTCATCATTATAAACTTGAAAGCTAGCTAACGTCCTAGTAGTAAACTCCCTTCTGCCCTTTAAAGAACTTTTTCTAAACCCTTTTAGTAAGTAGCAGTAGAGTTCCTTGTCAAAGAGTTTTGTCCGGGGTAGTACTGCCACCTTATCTATTTCTGCTGCTAAGCAGTAATGTCAGCATTACTCTGTTCCGGTTTTCAAGGGTTAGGATGTTGGTGAAATTACAGGTATATGGGACTTGTCAACTATGTCTCAGGGTGACGGGCGCAGTGGTAGTGCCCCTCAGATATTTGCAATTTGAAGCTCTGAGTGGCACTGTAACTGTTATGGATAGGCGTATAGCTTACCATCAGGCGCACGACCTGTTCGTTCCGTCACTTGTCGTTATAACAAAAAAAAACCATGTACGATACGGCAATCACTTTTTTCTTTTTATCCGGTCAAAATTGTCTTCTCAATCTCACTCGACCTCGGTGAGTCCACGGTTTGAAACTAGGTTTGTGGTTAGGGAAATGAACTTTTCCAAATTGGATCTGGAATGGGTGTTTCGTGTTGTGTTCAAGAGTGAATTCCGTTGCTATGGTTTTAATAGTACAAGGAATTTACTAGTTTGAGACCACGTTATTGGCGTAATTGTGTGGCAGATTATTATACTATTATTATTCACGTTTATCTTCGCTTACGTCTGCCCGCCCTCCACTTTACCGTCACTCAGATTTCAAACACGCTATCATAAAGTATCTCAGATTTTCAATAGACTGTATGATTTTTCTGCTGTCTTTTACTCTTCCTAGTGCTCCAAAGTTATTTATTCTGACCAGCTTATCCTAGCAGCTTATCAAGCATATCATCTGCAACACCACACCTTTTAGTTTCCAAATATTCCCTGTTGCATATTATTTTGTTTCCTACCAAATTTAAGTTTTTTTTTTATAATACCAAGTGACGGGGCGACCAAGTCGTGCCTGGTGATAAGCGACACGCCTATCCATTACAGTTGCAGTGCCACTCAGAGCTTTAAATCGCAAAGATCTTAGGATCACTGCCACTGCGCCCGACACTCTGAAACATAACAAGTCCCATGTGCCCGTAATTTAACCAACACCCTTTCCCTTCAAACCCGGAATGGAATAATGATTACATTTACATTACAATACTACTTGGTGGCAGGAATGAAAAGTAGGTAAGGTGGCAGTAATTCCCTGGACGAACTTCTTCGCAAGGAGCTCTACTGCTGTTATATATAATAATAGTTAACCATGTTATAGAAACTGTCTGCTAGAACGTGTTATCTATAGTATAAACACTACAAGCGAATAAAGCAGAATCCCTATATGACAGTAGATAATCGAATAAAACTGCAGCCCGCACCTCAATTGTCTCGAATGTGCCGACTAATAAATAAGCTTAGCTGCATATTCATGGAGTCTGATTAAAATGGATGTTTCTAAAGTGTCAGGATTTTGTGAATTGTTTTTGTATATTTGTGAATTGACTGAATACGGAAAATCGTTATAATTAATCATACAAAATTCGAGCACACAGAAAATTTCATTCGAAATTATTATAGATATTTCATAGATGGCGCCACGGCAAAAAGTCGTTAAAAACCAAACATAAAGATCTCACCTGACATATTACATACATGAGACTTGTCAATTTATGTCTTTGGGTGATATTTGTGATTTAAAGTCCTGAGTGGTACTGCAACTGTTATGGACAGGCTTATCACTTAACACCATGCGTACGATTTGTTCGCCCTTTCACTTGGTATCATAAAATAACTTAGCTTTTTATATCTAAATTAAAATAACGGTTATCATGATAAAAATAAATTAAAACTCGAACAATCTTCATTAAACGTTACCACGCTGGACTGCCACGCCAGAGGTCTCGGGTTCGATGCCCAGGCCGGGAGAAATATTTGTATGGCCTACATTTATTTCTTTCGTGAGTTTGGGTGTAAAATGTGGTTGTCTATGTGTGTCTCCATGGCACCCGTGAAACAGGGTTTCCTTGGTGCGGGGCTATGACTGTATGCGTTATTATCGACTCATCCGCAGAGACCTAAGTACAAGACTGCTTATTCTCGGGTCACTGTACATTTCTATCGTTGTTCTTAGCTGTGGACATGAGATCGACCGTTGTTCTATTTTATATCTCCGAAAAGAAATAACATATAAAAAAACTGTATACACAGATAGATAGGCCTCAGTTTGAATAACAACGTTATGTATGTATCGTCTTTTCGCTGTATAATCACATCGGACTCTGTTTTTCGGATGAGTCGTTATTATTATTGTTTCATAAGTAATCAAACTACACTTGAAAACGTCACATTGATGAAACTCTACTACTCATTCGTAAGGCAGTTTTCCCTAAGAATGAGTAAGAAACTTTAGGGTTCGCTCTTTGTAAATAAACATTTGTGCACATTATTTAAACAATTACGATATTTATTTCAAAGCAAGCAAGAGCTAAATGGGTCTTACTTGCTATCATGATTGCACACTATCATGATTTTTTGTTATCCAAGTACACAGAAGCTGTATAATAATGTACTTCAGTGTAGTCTTTGTATCAATAAAACCTCGAAGTGGCAAATTTCGAATATCGCCCGGAATTGTATTGCAGAAGCGTATACAATGCCCCTTAAATAAATTTGTGACGTTATGAAAACGACTACCAGCCAGTTTATTTTTATTGCTCTTATTAATGTTATGTTTATCACTATATGTCGATACCTCCAATGAATACTACGCCCAGTTAATTTTTAAACCTGTTCTGTTTTTATTTTGATTTTTGTTTGTTTGTTTTTTTTTCTTCACAAAATTCGTTTTTTTGTTTTTTTTTCGAATATTGTGTTTTGTTTCTTTATTTTTTTCCTCACAAAGTTAAGGGAGTATAATATTAGTAAATAAACATGGCCGTTTACAAAAATACCTGAAACTGACCAAAATATAAAGTTCGCATAGTGTTTATTGAAGGTATCGATTTCATAAAAAAAAACCATTCTTTTTACACTAAGCATGTAATTTTTTTTAAACGTCTCAATTGAAAATTATAACCAACCAATAGAGTTTCCTTTTTATATATTAATAGGATACATATAAATGTTTGCGTACATGAATTCGCGGTAACAGCTATTTTTCTAATTAAACAAACCGACCGATATTTCAGCACTTTCATTAATTTACTGCGAAAACAACAAAGACGTACCAAGGGATTTATTTCACTCGATTCCGATCTATAAGTAACTGGATATTTATAGTCCGATCAACATAGACATTCAGTTCTAAGACACAAGTGTCCTAATTCTGCATCAATGCACTTTACTCAGTAATCCAGTAAGTGCAAACCAATCGAAGCTAAATAACGCCCCGGTATCCACCCACTGGCATCCACGTACCAATGGTGAACATCCGGTTTGCTTCATGCGATTGTGTTCTATGGCCTTGTCTACAAGATGAGAATTCGGCGCGATCGTTTCGCGCTTATACGCGCGTACGTTGTGTCCACAAGAAAGTCAAGAGACGTTCGACGCGCGCGCGTTTGAGGGTGGATGAACTTTACGTCAGTATTGAACATGGAGTTGGATGAAACGGCCGAGTTGTGACTAGCTTATCGTCGTTAGATGAATCGCAAACGAAGGGAAAGCAGAATGAACTTCGTACATCCAATTCTTTACGATAGAATGACACATGGTGTGTTATTAACGTTTTAAAATTCTATTAGCGTACTCAGAAGAGTATATCCCACATTGCCGGTTTTTTTTTCTAATTAATTTTATACATTTTATCAAAATTTTGCTGCTCCATTTCCCTAGTAATCAAGAAGTTTCTAGTGTTTCGACTCGTCACGCGCGTTATGCGCGCGATTTGAGAGACTGGCGATTTATGCGCAAATTTTACTTGCGCTTTAAATTCGCGCGATGCTTGTGGACGCGATGTGTAAGCGTCATGGTCTTTAAGTGCATTGCATTGTATAAAATGGTCAGGTTTGTATAGATTAGGCGCTATGTTTTGAGTCGATGGTTCAGGCGCACGATTGTACTTCCAGCAACAAACAGCTTTAGTGAAAAGCTTTTCTATTATTCGCGAAAAGAAAAGACCTCTCTTACTGAATAACCGCGCGCTGTTTGTGGAACAGATTTATTTTTAAAGCAAATATAAAGCATTCGTAGCGATTGTTTGCTTAGGTTTAATAATGCTGGTTGTATTTTTTAGATACTATGCATTTTATCGACAAACATATCAATGAATTAATAAAAATCCCACTCTATTTTATGCATAATGTAAATAGCTAACATGAACCGTCATCGACAAAAATGGTTGAAATGACGGCATGAGTAGTGAATTTAAAATAGATGCCCATAATTTATGCATGCAATGTACTTATGACTAAGCAGTCGAGTTCGATAGACCTATACAAAAAGAGTGACATGTGTTATTATAATGATTATCGATATGTCGATATAATTATTTATATTTACTGTGGTAGGACAATAATTAATTTAATTTAAATTAAATAACTGCCTTCGTGGCCGGACGGTTATCATGCTGGTCTGTCATGCCGAAGTCCCGGATTTGTTTCCCGGGTCGGGAGAAATATTTGTATGGCCTACATTTATTTCTCTCGTGAGTTTTAATGTAATTTGCGGTCTATGTGTGTGTCCACGCTACTAAAGCAAAGAACCAAAAGAATCCATCGGTGGTCTATAGGCGGCTTCCCATGACCCGTGATTCCACAGGCCGCGCCGATTTTTGCGGGCGCGTGCTCGTGGTACAGGCATATACATGCAAGCCCGCGCCCAAGCACGGGCCGCAGTCTTCTCGCAGCGTGAAAGTGAAAGTACACGCCGTGGGAAGCCAACATAATGGTATTATAATATTTTTCTAACAGCTATCAATGTAATGACTCAAAAGTTAAGAAATTTAACAACATCTTCCTTGTATTTCCTATAATTGCATTTGCATTACTTTTTACAGCTATGGGTGATCAAATAATTATTGAAAATTTAATTGTTAAAATTGAAATTAATTAATTAACCGACAAATCTATAAACGCATTGCTATATTAGGAGCTGTTTACGCAGAAAGTAATGTTTATTTTAGTTAATAATGCTTTGACTTTTGAGTCAAAATATTTATACAATCATAGTGGGGTGGTAGCCTAGTGGGAGACCGGTTGCTTCTCAATTGAGAAGTCGAAGGTTCGAATCACTGTGACGGCATATATTCATGAATTTAATTTATGAGTTACGTGTATTTGTGATTGTTTCGAAGCAATACCTCTCATTAATGTTAAGAAAAATATCATGATGAAACCCGCATGTCGAAGAAGTTTGATAACCCTTGGAAAACGTGCGAAGTCCCTGTTAGAAAATATGGGAACAGAGGAAGTGAAATAAACGTATATTAATTGTGTTCTGCTTTATAATGGTTATTTCTTTGGTACATTTTCGAAAACTGCCATTATTACATAATGTCAAAGACTATATAATAGAGCAATTCATCTTAAAAAAATTATACCAGCTTAAGACGGATTACATCAACAAAAACCCAACACGACAAAAAAACGACGTATGATGTACGATGTAGTTTGATAAATAAAATGATATAACGTTTCTGTGGAAAATTATTACAATACAATTTATATCAATTTAGTGAATACATTACTTAACTTTGGAAATAATTGAAGCAGTCATAATTTGTTATTTAAAATATAAAAGTCTTGACTAGAAAAAAAAAATTGGTTGTAATTTAAAAAGGACATACTTTTCCTCACGAGGACCAAAAAGTAAATAGGAAGACAAAGAGCAATCCCTAGAGTTTCTTGCTCATACTTCTCAGGGGAATCTGCCTTACGAATGAGCAGTAGAGCTTACCTGTGAAATAGAGATTATTTGACCTTATATATTTCCGCATTAGGGCGGAAAAATACCACTTTCCGTACGCTTCACCGCTATCGAACTTTTCAAGCAACCATGGTGTTTGCTTTTATTTTATTTTTGCTGTGAATTCTATTTCAGCATTTAAAAGAGCAGTTTATAAAACTTACTTGTTCTCTTTAGTTGAACCTGGCTTGTATGCGAGGCTCTTTAAAGACGACGTTATGAATTATAATTTACTTGTTTATGAAATGAAGAAATTATGACTTTGATTTAGAGACCATCATACACCGGCCGTATAACCGCTGTAACATTACACAATCGTTGTTTTACAAATGAAGAATTCGTATACGCAATACTGAATCCGTACAGCGTATAACGGATGTGTTTTGAGCTTGGCAAATGGGTGTTTGTAATTGTATTTTGGTTAAATTGATTGCGGCCACTGTTTTGATGTACAGTCAGCAGTTGAGTAAGATTGATAGGCGTTTTAATCTTGATCCTGTGCGATTTCTTACTCGATTTTTGCGTTCGTAAGCTCAGGGGTTGAAAAGTCGAAAATTTACTAAATTTAAATTTACGTGGAATGTTTTTTTATTATGATATCAAACAACGGGACGAATAAATCGTGTGACTGGTTGTAAGAAACACGCATATCCATGACAAATGCGTGGCATTCAAAGCTTTAAGGTCTATACTACCTCAAATGGTTTTGGTTGATTCCGCATAACAGTGAAAGTGTTGTAGCAATCACTTTGGAAAAGATATATAGTAAAATTTAGTGCGTATACACTGATTACTATACGGTGTAAAAACAGTATTCCTAAAAATTTTCACTATAGTAAAAAAAGACAAATTTATCTCGAAATTTTACAAGAAAACCGCTGTTTGACAACAGTAACATAAGTACTTTACATATACCAACGATTTTTTTTTAATATAAACTAAAGCAACTAGAACACGTATATACTAATACACGTATAAACAAATAGATTTAATTTCGTTTGTAAAAAAAGAAATTCTTAAATAAAGCCAGTGTTCCCGACCCCTCGACCAGAGCAAAATGAACCGTATTAGTATGGGAAACATTTGAATTTGAGCTGTGGCAGTATAGACTCTTAAATTACAAAATTCAGAGGTGTACTGCCACTGCGCCCGTCACTCAGGTAGATAAGTTATGAAATCCCTTGTGCCTGTAATTGTGGCAACATCTTTACATATTTCACCATACATTCAAGCAAACTCGTTGGGAGTGAGGTACTTCATTTCGACCGCCATGCCAGTTTTCTCACTATGTATGATGATTTCTGTTATTGTATAGAAAATCAGATCTCTCAGTCTCGTCTATTTCGTGAGCAAATGTATAAATTTTCACTTGACTACATTATACATTTAAATGTGAAGGTTCAATTTCAAATACGTTTCAGATTCTACTGCATTGGTTGAAGTAATCGATACGATAATTCTTAGCGTATCACAGTGACAGTGCAACCTAATGGAACCTTCTCGAAACCTATCCCGGAGCGTAATTCGATTTGTGCCCAGCGTGACCGTGGACGTGACACGCATGCCTCTTACGTGTACTCGAGTCGGTTGACGTCGAACGATATAATTTAGAATTTGACTCGGACAAATCGAAAATAGTGTATGTAGGTTAGGAATAGGAAAAGCAGTTTATTCACAAAAACTTTTTTGACAAAGATTGACTACAAAACGCACGCCAGTAAAAAGATTGAAAATCCAATGAATCACCCGACCTGAAAGCGACTTCGACTATCTCGAACCGCTGAAGCGTGACCTCGAATCAGTAAAATCAATGCGAAATAGGTGTGGAAAGAATTCAATTTGTATCGAAAACGGCGCGAAAACATCTACGACTCGACAAACACAAACGACGAAATGGCTTTTTAAACGCGGCATTGTTTCGAAATTCACATTGTATAAAACGGTCAAGGTAGCCATAGTTTTTTTTTAGCCAATTATTCGAAAATTACTTTTTTTCGTTGTTATGTTGTTATTGTTAAATAAAGTATTACATAAATAATGATTTCCGGAAATTCAGTGGAAATTAACTTCGCTGTCGCTTTTAGGTGGGAGAAACTCGATTATGTCGAGGTTAATCATCAGTGCCGCCGCAATTTCGTCTGGCACGTCATAAAGGCCCAGACGTCGAACAATTTGCGACAAAACCGTGTGTCAAGTCGTAAATATTGCACCTACGTAGAAAGAAATTGTCTTTTCCATTTGTGAAGATCCGGGAAAAAATTAATGGTCGTCTCTCGTCACTTTCAGCCTGTTTATGCGACTGTTTGTTACCGAGTGACTATAAATATGAGACAGAATTGTCGCACCTGTTCTGTTAAATATGGTATGTCATTAGAATGACAAATTGCAACAGCGTTTGTGTAAGCTTCATTGATCTTTATTGATGTCGACGCTCTATGTACAAGGTGACATCGCTTGTTAACGGTTGAAAAAATAGCTAATTATAACGGAAATGTTATATTTCAGTATGTGATTAACATAAATATCTCTTGGAAATGACACTATTTTTTTGGATTTAATAACGCGTAGGTATATTTATTTTTATCAAACAAATCAAGGTTTCGGACATTTAAAGGTGCCTACAGATTTGTTAAATTTTTGGGCGGTCTACAAAAATACGATATCGATCGTCTGCTTCTGAAACGTTTACTCTATTTTGCCTGATCACACATTTTCATCGACAAAAAATACGATGTCGATCGTCTGCTTCTTAAAGATTTCCTCGATTTTGTCTGATCACACACGTTGACTGACAAAAAATACAATACCGATAGTCTGATTCTTAGGGTCATATTCCAGATCTCTACTCAATGCTCAAGTCAGGACTTAAGTATGATTTTAAGCACTGGAAATACGACCCTAATGGCAAGGGCTTGAGTATGATTTCTAGTGTTTTAAATCATACTCAAGTCCTGACTAGAGCATTGAGTAGAGTTCTGGAATACGACCCTTAAACTTTTAGTCGATGTTGTCTGATCACACATGTTGATCGACAGAAAATACGATGTCGATCGTCTGTTGCTTACAAATTTACGTGTTTTTTTTTTATCACACCTGTCGATCACCAAAAATCGAACTTATCTGGACATACCTTTACAGATCTCATGGTGATAAAAATGTTCGAAAAATTAGAAATGCGTTTTCATTATACCTTACGTGACATATGGGACCTGTAAAGAGATCGAAACGTTGGTTTGTTTGAAAAATCAAATATACGCGTTTAAGATCTTTGTTTTTGTTTTTATAAAAAATAAGCACACATTTGACCTCAATATTGTTAGAGCATTGATATGCAATCTTTTACATACTGGCCGGTGTGACATTGAGAGTTATTCTTTTTGAAATTTACTTTGTTACCTCGTAGAACTCTCTTCATGTCAAGTTGTGTAATTTTGTTTCTATCAAATCTCACTCTATGTAAATCTCAATGTAATTGTTTCTATCAGTGACGATGCGTGCGCACCTAAATAATGCCTATTCACTCTGGACTTGAAGAGGCCCCAAGTTATAGCGCTCAGGGAATAAGTCTGCAGGCAGCGAATTCCACTTCACAGCTGTTCGCCGTATAAATAAATATCTTTAATTTAAATTCCCTTTTGGGTAACGATTATTTCGAGTCTAATAAAAAACCGAAACCCAACACGCGTCTGAATTGACCTCCGATTCATAAGACTAGAATGGAACACAATATTAAACGACGTATTAGTGCACGTGCCCGATTAAACATTCAAACGATGCCTTCAACGTGATAGTTTGCTAGGCGGTTTAACATCGCACCATCTATTTGCGAATCGATTTGACAACGTCAATGCAATTTTAGTTGAACATCGACGTGACCAGACATTGCCTCGTGTTCATAGCTTGATGAGCAATTCGTAGAATGGAAATATTTCGAAATTATTCGAAACGATGTTGAAGTAAACAGTTCGGAAAACGGGTGCGCCAAAGTATATAACTAAATAAACTAATTTTAATTGATATAACGTCCATTTAATTTTCACTTGGACTATGTACACTTCCCATAACTTAACATCAAATATTCACATTTTATAAGAACATTTTACATGAAGCTCTTTTCATATAAGAATATTTTTTAACCGACTTCAGAAAAGGAGGACGTTCTCAATTCGACTGTATTTATTTGTATGTATGTTACGCGATAACTATGGCCTTTTTTGCCGGCGATTTGGGAACCGATTTTGATGATTCTTTTATTGTTGGAAAGGTAGTGTCCTCAGTAGTGGTCCCATTTAAATTTTAAGAAAATATTCCACCTCTAAGGGTGGCAAACTAGGGGATAAATCCGGTTTCTTGCACTTTCCAGTAACCGATTTCAATAAAACTTGCCAAATGGATGTAATTTCACAAACTTTTGAGGTCGGTATTTTTTTAGTACTCTGTACTGAAATTTTTTATAATGAATAACTGCATTCACAGAATTTTTGCCTGAATCGCATGAAATAAAAAAAAGTCTCAATATTTTATTATACTATTGTATCCAATAGTGCAATAAAATAGTGAGAGTGAGAATGTTATTATGAGCATCCACAACAACACTTTGTAAAGGACTATACTTCGTTTCAATCCATTTTGAACAAAAAGTAAACAAACAAGTCACTGGCCCAACCATAGACGGTTCAGTGATGGCCAATTTAACGCCAACTACAAATCGATTGATTAATTAATTGAATGAATCGATTTGTTCAAATGAGTCATACTAGCGGTTTTCCTCACATAATCTATATAAGCATATTTAAAATTTCAATTTAAATCCTCCTTCAAATCCTTACACTTAGATACTCGTTCGATTGCGATTGAAATGTTCGATTTAATAATCGATTACTAAACTTGAATTGATTGAACCGAATGCATAGGCAAGTCATAGAAGTATAGATGAATAATAACCTCACTTTTGGACTACCATTTTTTAAATACGATTTTACAATGCATATTTTTGGAAAAAGTGATGATATATTAAGTCGAAATCTTCGAAATATACGTGAAAGTGTTATTCGATTTATTGAGTGATTGCTTTAGAATTTTAACCAAACAGGTTTATTTATTTGTTGTTCAAAATCGATTGGAACAGACTATACACGAAGTGAATCTCAAAAGACTAAATAAATCTGTGATTGGAATAATTTCAGTACAGAGTGCTAAAAAACCGACCTCAAAAGTACGTGGAATTACATCTATTTGCCAAGTTTTTTTGAAATCGGTTACCGGAAAGTGCGCAAACCCGGATTCATCCCCTATTTCGCCACTATACGGAACTTGACACAAGAGATAATAAAAATCGGTTCTCACTACTCAAAGTATATTGAGAGAAAAACGCCGTGAATTAGAGAATAGCAAAATCAACCATTAAAATAATTGCTCCTTATTATAAAATTTAGGTGCTATTTATATAAAACCATCCAACCAGCCACTCTTAGAGGCGGATGATTTTCTTCAAAATTAAATGGGACCACTACGGAGGTACCCTCTTTCCAACATAAAGAATTAGGAATTATCGCGTAACATATATACAAAAAAAAAACATACAGTCGAAATGAGAACCTCCTCTTTTTTTTTGAAGTCGGTTAAAAAAATGGGTTTCACTTTGAGCAACTTAAACGTTAATTTATTAAAATGTATACGTCCAATAAAATTATGAGGGTTAATTTTTTTGTATTTTTACTTGGTTCGATTCGAAATTTCTTTTTTTTTTTAATTGTGTAAATGCCATTGACTTACAAATAAAATGCAGTTATTCATATTAAGAGAAATAAAAGAATATTTCTTTTAAATAAAATTAGATATCTTTAGCATTTAAAGTACTTATGGACTGCATGATATGATTCGTCTTCCCCTTTCCATGATCGACGGACTAGACGTGAGCTGGGGTTCTACCCTCATGTTGTGGATATTCACAGGATTCATAGGAAGCGTCTCGGTTCCACATTTACATGGAGAGCAGCTAGGGAGTGGAACTTACTGGTTGCGGACTTATTCCTCGCTATAACTTGAATCTCGTCAAGGCGAGAGTGAATAAGCATTATTTAGGTGTGCATCAGTGGCGAGGCGTCCATATAACTCGATTCCGGCGTGATCAAATATTATAAACTAATTTACTACATTTTATGCTCAATACTATATATATATAACTAGTGCAGTAATTTCACAAAATATAATTGAATACCATGGTACTAAAACATCGTGATATTCAATAAACATAATATTTAGAAAATAGGTTTTTAAAATAGACAATCGATAGCGTCTTTCGTTACGCTTTCTTGTCTTAAATTGGGGTATTTCGAGAACGTAAGTCTATTTATAGCGTTATTAAAATAAAAATACGTGCGTACGTACCACGAGTGCGTGGCGCACCCGTCTTTCCGCCGCGGCGTATGGCTCCCTATTATGCTGCAGGCGACCTGGAACAAGAACAAATTTGCTGATAAACAGGAAAAATACGGCCATAAAGCTAAAAATATTTGGAAGTCAGAATGGGGAAACCAAAAAGCAGTTTAGTTGTACTGATTATTTATTACCTTACGGAAAAATTATTTCAGGAACTACGAATATACTTTCGGTCGGTACAAAGTACATTTACCTAAACATCAAGTAATATATACATATAGAGTGGATAATCCCAGAATTATTAAAATTAAAAGGCAAAAATACGAAACGCCCGAAACGTCGGTTTGTTTGAAAAAACAAATATACGCGATTTAAATCCGGAAAAATAGTTTCATTCCTATGTAACTATTACATTATAACAATCGCGAAAACCTAAGAACTCGAGAACCCAAAATACTTTATTTCCTTATTGTTTTTTATTTTATATATTTGTTTTATAATACCAAGTGATGGAACGGACAAGTCGTGCGCCTGGTGGTAAGCGACACGCCTATCCAGAACAGTTGCAGTGTCACTCAAAGCTTTAAATCGCAAAAATTTTGGGGGCACCATCACTGTGCCCGTCACGCTGACACAAGTCCCATGTGCTTGTAATATCACCAGCACTCTTATCCTTCCAAACCGAAATACAGTAATGCTCACATTACAGCTTGGCGGCAGAAATAGGTAAGGTGGCAGTACTTACTTCCCCGGACGAACTCTTTCACAAGGAGCTATATAATTGCCAGTTACAAATCAAAAATATAGAACAAAATGCAATAAAACAGTTCCGCGATTTCAAAGCGAGATATTTATTATTCACTCTATGTACACATACACATACATAAGTTCCTCAAAGTAGACGGGGCAATCTGGGCCAAAATGTAATAAGTTGAGGTATTGTTTAAAAAAAGGGTTATATTTTTCTAATTAAAAATTTATAAAAATCAACCTAATCTTCAATCTGGAAAATGAGAAATCTTAAGTTAATTGAGTTAACAAATAAAATAGAACATCGATTAATGTGAATGGGTTCAAATAAATAAAAATGGAAAAATGTTATGTATCGGATGATTAATTCAATCAAAATAATTATATCCATTAAAGTTAACATATCCATATAAAATCACATAACAAAAATAAAATTTTAACATCGATTCTTATGTACTAATCGATTCATTAAAGTCGATTTGTTCATCGGTACAGTATTTTTGGTCGATGCTGACAGTGACAGCTATTGAATTATCGATCTTTCGTTTCGTACCTATTTCGTATCATTTTGTGAATTTGTGCACGTTTTGAATGTTCTTCGTTGCTTTATTCCTCTATCACGGCTTTCTACAAACAGCTGATGTTGTTTATTATGTACGAACCTTGTTATCATACCGGACTTAAAGATTCTCGCTAACTTGTTTGACTTGTCCTCGTAATTGTGAATTTGACTGCCGGCTTATTAATTGGATATGGATCGCTATTTGAAATGTGGTATAGCGACTATCCCGTAATGTTCTAGGTCGACGAGCCTTAGATGACAAGACGATACGATCTGTCATTGATTCGTCAATGGCTTGCACCACAACCTGTAAGTACTCACCTCCTATTTGTTAGCTCACCAGGGTCCATCACGCTGACTTACAGGTTTTCCTTACTATGTCTTTCTTTACCGTAACTCTTACAAATAATATTACGTTTAAAAGGTTCGTAAAGATTGTTTACATTTAATTAAATAGGTATTTAAACCAGCATTATAGTACAGTGATCATAATTTGTTGACATTAAAGCATTTCCCATCTTTTAGGAACAGCAGCGACCGTATGTGCCAAGCTTGCTGGGACTTGGCTGGAAGACCACATGTTGATGCAACAATTTGACAACAATTTGACCACGGTTACTACAAATACTTATCTCCGCTGTGGGCGCTCTCTTGTGTCACAAGTCAGTCACAACCACACACAAGTCTTCTTCACACGGACTCATCTAGTGAATTGAGAATTTATAATGTTATAAAAGAATGGATTATGCCTCAAACTGTAAGTTAAATCAGTTTACATGTTTTTTATAACTTCTTTTATTGTAAGCGAAATTAGAATTTTTAAATACTTAAATGATAATGTAGGTTTGTTGCAGGTAAAGGTAGCAAGTCGCATAATGTCATGTGATGCTGACAGAGCTGCTGTCCATATGGTTTTAGGTCCATTCAAAGGCACAAGACCTTCCCACTGAGCCTCCAAATAATAAAGTATGAAACAACCAACCTAAACCTTCTATTGTAATACGAGACTTAATGGGATTAAATATTATATCCTTGGAGTAATCGTCTTTATGATTGACATTTGATTATTAAAGCATGGATCTAGACACGTACAAAATTCCACAGCAAAGCTTACCGAGGACATGATGTTGCTATAAGATGTTCTAGATCTAGGATTACTGCATCTTGAGAGAATAGATTATATGGAAGACCTAGGCGTATATACCTACATGGATTGGCTAGAATAGTCTCATTAACTGCGCAATGAAGATCAGCTATTGGAAATAATATTGTGGAAAACGGTGAACATTTTGAACACTTGCTCCGTACCACGTAAGTGTAAATAAACTGTAAATAACTAAAAAATCAATCATTGTAAATAATTTGATTTCACATTTTTAACTACGCCAAAAACCTCAATTCTTATTAAATGATAACTAGTTTCTAAATCACAACTCTAAAAAAAATTTCAAAATCATTTTACTACGTACAAAACATTTTGATGATAGTTCAAGTAAAAAATAATTAACATAAGCTAAAACGTAAATGTGAAATCATTGTTATTGTTGCTGTCTCACTCGGCGCTCACTTGGTAGTATTCCCATTGCACTCGAAATCAAGCGTAAAGGGAATAGGTTTATTCCTATGTACACTTCAAAACACATTTGTTGATTTATTTTTTGTCCTATCCCATATCCTAATTTTATTTTAGTCTATGTTGTTAAGTTGTAACATGATTTAGTATGACATTTATGAATATGTCTCATTTTCAAATATACAGCCTGTATAAGCTATTAATTGATACCACTTTCACCTTTTTACGTCTTGACCCAAGATTGTATGAAAGCGTATCCGTCTCCTTTAGATAATAAATACATTGCATTCTGATATTTGGTGATGATGTTTATTTATTTTTTGAAGGAGAAATGATTTCATGTATGCATTGACCTATGTATGAGATTTTGTCATCGATAGATGAAGCGACAATTTAATATTTTATATTCGTATGACTATTTCATTCGGCTTTGAAGTTTACTGAAACAGGCGTCACACCTAATCTCGGCTGTAGCATAACTGAGTGGATCCTTTTGCAAATGCATAGCCGCACGTATGATATGTCAAATTATGTTGACTGTTTGATATATTTGCTTTGTTGCTTTTTTATTTATTTTATTTCATGCGTTATGGCGTTGACATAAATGCTATCTAATTCATAACTCATTTATTTGTGAAAAAACAGATTGTATAGAAGTTGACGTGTACAAAATAAGTATAATTTCAACATGTTTGTATGCCAAAAACTAGGCATGCAAACATGTTGAATGTATATTATACATTTATTCATATGCACTTCAACAGACTAAACCAGGTGTAATATGTTTTTAATAACATCACTTAATTTGATTTAACAAGTTTTATGGATCAATTTTGATGATAATAATTGAAAAATGTAACTAGATGTCAAAATAATAATAATAATAATAACAAATTGAATAACGTCAAAATAAATTTACAAATGTAAAAAACTAGAAAGAAGGAAAATTCAGACACTGAATAGTATATTTTATTAGTCAATAAGTTGTCTAACTGTTTTTTTAAATTTTTTAAAGTATTTCTCAGACCATTACAAAAATAGTGTTATACATGAAGGTAGTTTCATAAAGTTTTTACAATTTTCCACTTATTATTTCAAACCAAATCTGTTTTAGCATCCGATACATTTTTTTTGTCTTGATGTATCGCTTGCGATGAACCTGGGCATAATAAAGGAACTTGGCGAAGATTTTAATCTCGATTCCCAGGGACTTCCTTAGAGTTTTCGTCGCAATTCAGGGCAAGAAAGTTTTAAGTAACTTTTCTTAAATAAGCAGTAACTGGTTGGTACATCTAAAAAAGCCCAAAAGTTCTGGGATAATTAAAGTCACCAGCTTATTTTATAATATCGACACGGACGAATAAGTCGTGCGCCTGAAGCGACACGCCTGTTCATAACAGTTGCAGTGCTGCTAAGAGGTTTAAATCGCAAAGAGCGCAGTTGCAGCGCCTGTCTCCATGAGACATAAGTCTCATGGGCCTGTAATTTCACCAGCACTCTTACCTTTCAAAACCGGAACCAGAAATGCTCGCAATACTGCTTGGAGGAAGAAATAAGTAAGGTACGAGGGGTGGCAGAAAAGTAATCTACCTAAGCATGAAATAAAAGACAACCATGGCTACTTTCTTAAACGACTTCAAAAAAGGAGGTTCTCAATTCGACTGTGTTTTTTTTATGCATGTACGTGACAACTTCGGCAAATTTGTGAACCAATTTTGATGATTCTTTTGTTGGAAAGAGGGTACCTCAGAAGTGGCACCAGAAGAAAATATTCCACCTCGAGTGGCAAACTAGGGGATGAATGACTTCTGAGGTCGGTTTTTTTAGTACTCCGTACTGATTTTCAACATGAAATGTACATAGGCAAAGCAAATTAATGAAAAAATGACTGCCTCTGTGGCCGAACGGTTACCATGCCAGACTGCCACGCAGAGGTCCCAGGTTCGATTCCCGGGCCGGGAGAAATATTTATATGGCCTACATTTATATCTCTCGTGAGTTTGGGTGTAATTTGTGGTTGTCTATGTGTGTGTCCATAGCACCCGCGACACAGGGTTCCCCTAGTGCGGGGCTATGTTGAGTATGTGCCTTAAAAAAATAATAATAATAAAAAATGATCTTATACACTTCCTTAAAAAACGTTTAAAAAGGAAATACACTAAATGTCCGTTAAAAAAAATGTTACTCATTTTTAAATATTTTACTTTTTTCGTCCGTAATTTTGTCTATGCAAAGCGAAACGTAATAAACAAATAAGTCACTAATTTTTAAAAAAGAATAAACAATGAATACGTCGCGATAGTGGCCAGTATTAGTTTTGAATTGTAAATAGCCAAAAGCGATTACTTTTCAGTCGTCTCTCGTACTTCTCCGGACGAACTCTTTCACAGGGAGCTCTATTGATACTAAAGCTGGAGTCATTCGGACTAGCGTTTGAAATGAATAAACGATAACTAGTAATGTTAAAAGAAATGAAAATATTCCGAAAGATTTGTTAAAAGTTTAACGCTCTACTGGATAAATCCCAGTGGGTTATTTCCAAATTTTTATTCGAGATAGTCATAACTGCTGACCTTCTAACGTAATCGCAGATGTAATAAAATCTAACCTTTGCAGTGGACTGTAATATGTTCAGTTTTCTTACTATCTCCGACTCCATTTCCGAAGTCGTAACATTTGTAGCACAAGCAAGAATGTATATTTCCATATTGCAGCGTACTGAAGCCCACGAACCCTGTAAAGCAGTCAAACATTCAAATGTGTTTGTTGGAATATAGAGTTTAAAATTTTAATAGTTTTAAGGTTATCATCATCATTTCTTTTATAACTGATGTTATAAAAAATTGCTGACTGAATGAATTGAGACTGCTATGGTCAGGCGTGTCGCTTGCCACCAAGCACACGATTTGTTCGTCCCGTCCCTTTGTATCATAAAAAATAATCCTGTCTCCCAATCCTACCGTTTAAGGTACCTTATTTAATTTAATGGTTTTTGGTAACTCTGCATTCGAAATTTACGGATTCGCTGTCTTGATACCTTTTCCAATAGTGAATTTTCTCAATGTGGAAAAATTTAGTCTTACTAATCTCGAATTATTAATATAAAATCACGAAAATAGATTGCGTTTACTCCTTAAGTTTAAACAAACGAGCAAGCAGCTGAAACAGTAGCGCAAGGTACAGGAATCAAATTCGTGCCGGATGCAATTCCCAGTACGGCGTTTTGTCGGAATGCTTTAAGTGCAGCTGTTGCAAGTTAGTGCGGCTGCAAACATTTGGTCCGTTTTTTATTTCAATCATCATTTGTTGATGCCGATTTGGCATTTTATTTTGTAATGTCAGTGCCTCTACCATGAAATTACAGTGCCAGTTATCGCTAGTAGTATATACAAAATTATGAAGTAATTTACGCGGTAGCTAGCGACATCTGTCACGGTAAACTCGTGGTAGAGGCACTGTAATATAGCATCTTACTTAGTTCATTTGGGAAGATACTAGAGAAAGCTAAGATGGCACTAAGAAAAAAAAAGGTTTTTAAAAGAGCAACGAAATTAACTCAAGACCAGAACCAAATTTAGAAAAAGTTCATTTCCCAAATAGAATATATAAATATAAATACCGGGAACCGAACCTAGGACTTCCTCATCCAGTGGCCAAGTGCAAACCGTTCGGCCACCGAGGTCGTCAAATAGTATCCCAATAGTGTGTGTCATTATCATAAACCATATTTTTCTGCCATGAAACTAGTTTATAATGTAAAAACTTTTTTCGGAGATTTTCATGGACCATCAATAAGGGAAACATGTTTATTTCTGTAGAAATTGAGTTCATTTAAATTGTAAGACTTTCAGAAAGTTATTAGTACCTTTGACCGCTTTATTTGATGCACATAAATACTGATTATAGATAGCTGAAAACGCGGCCGGGAAACGACCACCAGATCGTATACCAAATTTCGCACGGTCGTAAAGGGACGCACGCGCTTGACAGAAGCCGATAGAGGCAAATCATCCGCAGCAGGAGTAGACACGAAGCGTTTCGAGGTTACACGATCCTCAGAAATGAGGGAGTTGCTAGTGAAAGAGAGATAGATGACTTTACTCAGACCCATCCCTTAAAATCATAAACACACAGAAGTCAATATTTATCTTATACAAACTTACACACCTCAAATATATGCTAAGCAGATTAACATGGGATATGTAAAACAAGTATGTATGTAAGTCTTTAAGCACTGCAGGTTAGAAACCCCTTCAGTATAGAGGCTTATAGAGCTCAATTCTCTCTATTCTATTTAAAGCTTACAGAGCTTGTGTTCTTGTAACAGTGTGGTTTGCGTTATGTTCCGATTAATTTATGTTGCCGGTTTTGTGCGCCGCCGTTTCGTAGTATTAATGACGCTATAAATCGAAATCAATTAGGAAAAGGCTTGAATAAGGCGTTTGTTAAGAAAGAAAGAAAACTGTTTATTGCACAAGAGCAGACATGTATATAACAAAAAAAAAACAAAGAATCAATAATAAAAAAATAAAAAGAATATTAAAACACAGGAAATAAAACCAACGTTTCGGGCCCTTTACAAGTCCCAAGTTGAATGAGGTGGTAATGTCATCAACCAGTTATGTCTAATATTAATGCAAACCACCCTATTTTTCACAACAGTTATAAAACTTATTAATTAAATAGGTACCTTATTTTTAAATTTTTCAACGAACTTTCCAATTTACGCTACATATGTTTTACAGTTATTTTATTTTAACAATATGATTTTTTCATTACATATAAGTTATTTTTAATTAATAATAGAATTTAGAATAAATTATAATATATTAATTACTACTGCATAAAATCCGGAAAAATAGTTTCATTTCGTATGTGTAACAATCGCGAAAACCTTAAAACATTGTCGCGGCTAGCACAATCGGGGACTTGCTCAGCTTTAGTCACAATCGGTTTTTTTTTTAAACCGTGTCGTGGCGCTGATTTTGAAGCCCGGCTGTGATTGAATCCGTGATGAAAAAATAACATGGCTTACGAAATTCATTTGCTAAAGAATGTGCTAGTTGAACTTGCACAATAAAAAAAAATGGCCTATATATACGTACGTATAATACTGAGGACCTCACACGCGTCATTAAATTGCCTTGCAGATCGAAAAGCTCGTGATAAATTTCAAATTAAATTTCGCACGTAAATTCAGAGGTGCAAGCCTGGATTCGAACACACCACCTGCTTGAGACGATAGGTCAAACCATTAGGCTACCAGACATTCAATTTATATATTTTTTTATTTAATGAATAATTTGTAAATGAACGACATAGACATAAAATTATTTCGTTTACAAAATTTTTTTCATTAGCACATTCTGTGCCATCCCATATTACGCCTTATTACCAAGAATTAGTCATGTCTTTTTCAAATAGCTGGTAATATTAAAAAATCTTTATTATATAATTTTTACCAAGCTTAATTTATCTAGACAATTTCATCGACACAATGACCTCTCATCTTGACCTCCAAACTTGAGCCCCTCATAGATGTTATCTGAATACCTTTAACAACTCAATATCTTAAGCCTAGGCATGTATAGGGTAGTCGGGCGAACGTAATACCATTATGCCTTATATCAAATTGAGTGTTCTTGAGAACTAGAGTTAATAACAAAATTAAGCTTTTTTTTAATATATTTTACAATGATGTCAAAACAAGATGCAGAAAACCTAATGCCGATTAGTTTTAGAAAAAAAAAACTAACAATACAAAATTACTTTTAGACTGCATTTTCAAAATTGATAAAAAAATAGAATCCATAAATAGACATTAAAAATATTTATAATATGATTATGATTATATTTCTAAATCGATTTGGAAAACACAATTAAGTAATGTTTGTGATTTTGTTAATTTTTTTTACAATATTTTTTATAGTCAATTCTTTACTAATTTCACTTCAAAGTTTGGTACTTTTTAAGAAGTACACTTTGCATGCAGAATCCTGGCTACATAATAGAAGACCGAGCCAGTTCTTATAATCAATTAGGGTTAGCGCTTTAGGGACCTGGTGAGAAAAAAAAATCAACAAAATCGATCGCAAACATTACTTAATTGCATTTTCCAAATTGATTTAAAAATAGAATCCATAAATCCACATTAAAAAATATTTATAATATGATTATGATTCTATTTCTAAATCGATTTGCAAAATGCAGTTAAGTAATGTTTGCGATTTTGTTGTTTTTTTTATAATATTTTTTATAGCCAATTCTGTAGTAAATTCATTTCAAAGTTTGGTACTTTTTAAGAAGTACATTCTGCATGTGGCATCCTGGCTACATAAAAGAAAACAGAGCCAGTACAAATAATCAATTAGGGTTAGCGCCTTAGGGACCTGGTGAGCGTACAAATATTTGCGGAAAGTATCGCGCGGTGACGCATTGCCAACCTATACTTCTCACATACATTTACGTAAGGTGGTTAACCACATAATCTACTTATGGTTGCTTACTGTGTCTATAGCGTATAGGAATGGGCTTTCTCAAAGATCGCAAAAAATAGACAAATTGTGTTGAAACATGAATTTTGTAAGTCATTTAATATATTCAGGGACCAGTGCTATTAGGGCCCTTGAGTTGAAAATTACGTTTTATTACCTGAAAAATTTCGTTTTTTCTGCAAAAGTTAGTTTAGTAGTGTTAGTTTTAGTATAGTATATTTTCGGTTCTAAGAGTAATGGATTTATTTGTATACGCCTAAATCTTAAACAACCAAAACATAAATATGCTCAAGAAAAGTAAAGTTCTAATAAGTAATTGATTGATCTAATTGGGTGCGTTCGTAAACTATTTATGATTTACAAAACAAATAATATAGTTGAATTTTATAAATCTCATCATTATCAAAAGTTACGAAAATCGCCTTAAAAACAAAAGTTACTCACATATTACGCGAGAGGGTCAAAAGTTACGAACAATTTTAAAAATGTAACCTCAAATCTGGCAACACTGTCCGGGACACGTACATATAATTTGAGCCACCTTGCATTTTTATTTTTAATACAAATTTTCAATAAGAACATACGGAAATGACGTTTCAGAATTAGACGATAGTTTTTGATTAATCCGACATTTTTCACGCTTAAGGCATTTAAAACTGAAAACGCAAGGTGGCTAGTATTATGTGTCCGGGAGTGTAAATAGACAAGTACTACGAATTTAGTGAAGTTGATCACCCACTAAATTACCTATACGGACCGTTAGTATGTCGCTATTACAAGTTAGTATCCCACATTTGACGTAAGAAGCCGCCGGGAACAATATTTTATCTACTTTTTTTGGGTGGCAGTTTCAAATTGGCAATCCAACAAGTTTTACTAACGATAGACCGACGACCTATATAGAACATTTCCGGGTCTTGTTTAGTGGGCGGTAAACTTTACAGGAATTTAGGGAAACACCTTACCTATTTCTGTTGCTAAGCAGTAATGTGAGCATTACTGCGTTCCGATTTCGAAGGGTGCTGGTGAAATAACAGGAAAATAGGATTTGCCAACTTGTCTCTGAGTGACGGGCGCGGTTGCAGTACCCCTTAGATTTCTGCGATTTAAACATCTGAGTGGCACTGCAACTGTTATGTACAGCGTGTCATTTACTACCAGGCGCACAACTTGTTCGTCCCGCCACTTGGTATACCAATATATTAATATGAAATAAAAATCTACAAATGTAATAGAGTTAAATTTCATCTATTCATAACTTTAATGCGCAGGCTACACCGCGAACGAAGCTAAGTTAACGTAGTGTAGGTTATGTAGCCGTTTTCATAATTCGATTCACATCGCGAACTAAGCTTACTGAGCTAACTAAACGAACCTAACGATCCCGCTAGCTATGTAAAATATATCGCCCTTCTGTCGCCCTTCACCCCCGGACGTATCCATAGTCACTACTTACTACATATTTTCCTATTTTAGCTTTGCATACAACTACTTGAGCCAAGCTAAGTTAGCTAGCTTCGTTCGCGGTGTAGCATGCGCTTAATATTATCATTGAAGTTAATGTTAAATATATGTCGCAAGACAGATTGATCATCCACAGACGTTAATTTTGCAATAAAATAATAAAGTTTTTACACGGTCGACAAAAGTAGGAATATCTTGACGTGTGATGCAAAATAATACAAAAAAAGAATCATCAAACTATTATTTGCAGATGAATTATAGACAGCGCATATACGTCACAAACGTTTTTACAACAGTTTCACATTTGAGCAGAACATTTTTACTACTAATTTACGTTAAGCAATCTACTTGTAAATGTGGTATACATAAGTTGCAATGCAATTCGAAGAAACTTTTTATCACTCACACTATGAAACATAGACCAAGTGTGTATAGATGTATTATTGTCATCTTTAAATAGTGCCAGAGTTTATAAAAACTATAACTTTTTAATTAAAAAAAACCGACCTCAAAATTTTATGTGACGTTCATTACCGTGATAACTCTTCAGTGATAACTTAAATGCATATGAAAGTCCTCGTCAGAACGAATCATGTGAACCAGGACCAGATAGCTTCTGTACATTGTGAATGAGTTCCCCTCATCTGTCATTTCCATCATAAGATCAGCTCTATGTCACCATGATATTTTATTTTCATTAGAATTAAGTCTGTGCCAAGTTTTATTGATATAGGTTACCTGAAAGTAGTACCCTTAGAGAGGTAGTACGTACCCCATTGCCAGCAAAAATCATCAAATCGGTTTACAAATGTCGGAGTTACCTCGTAACAACGTACGTAATTCATTTTAATTTATACGCGACACACACGTCCATTACTCGGTTTTGGAGTCCACTGAAAATCAGCGTCACATCCTTTTCTCGGTAGTAACATTAGCTGAGCGGATCCTTTTACATACACCACAGCCGCACACATGACATCTTCTTAGTACACAATAGTGTTGACTATTTAATGTTTTTGCTTTGTGGTCATTTCATTACCTTTTACTAAGATTTTAATTTTAATAATTTATATTAATTTTTTTTGTTATTCTGTTTTATTTTTGTTTTAATTTAGCTTTATCTTTTTTTTAAATTTGTTACTGTGTATTTTTGTGTTGTGACGTTTTGTAATAAATGGTTTCCATTCTATAACCTACAAATAAATACAGTCGAATTGAGAGCCTCCTCTTTTTCAAAGTCGGTTAAAAAAATTTACTTGAAAAGCAACAAGAAATTTTTTAACGACGTAAATATAGTATTATTTTGCTCAGCAACTCAAATAACAACAGTGAACTCACGAAACGATTAGCGGAGGAAATGATTCATATAACATTCCGTTTCTGCCCGCGATGACTTCACTTGGTGTCGTTTGTGTTAAAAATGTCACTCGCATGCTCTCGGGAATATGAATCAGTATATATGTAACGTATTTAAACAATGTTGCACCGTCTGAATAATGGAATAAGGTTTTGAGAACTAAAGAAGAATGCAAGCAGTTGAAAGGTATCAGAGGAAGTATGACGTAACATCGGCCCCTGATACACATTTTTGCACTTATACTTCCAACGTATGAGCTTGGTATGTAATTAAACTAACAGGAATTTCTCGTAAGAAGGACTTAAGTAGTCTACAATGACTGTAACTGATCGAGTTCTTAGGTTTTCGCGATTGTTACGTATATTGGAAATGATACTATATATTTTACGGGATCTAGATCGTGGATATTGTTTTTATATATGGGTTGTTTCGAGTTCTTTACAAATCCTGAACGTCCATGTCGTTAGGCGTAACCATGGAACTTATATAGGGCCCGAAAAGTTTGTTTGAAAAAAACAAATATGGCGGTTTTTAAAAACGATGCTTTATTAAAACTATTTGAAATGTAATATTTTTGCCTTAATATTACCATAAGCACCTAGTGGGTGGCGACCGTAGTTAACTGTTGTGCTTTCAACATCACATCAGTGTTTCCATAAGAATCGCGTCTATTTTCAAATAGCAATTGTAGGCGTTTTATCTCACGATGTGTTGCTGTTTGCGTAAATTACGGCCCTGGCGATGATTACATCGCGACTGTCATTAACCGATGCCTTAGCAGATAGGTACGTGAATCAGGCCCTGTGTACAAAGTAGCAATCGTCAATGATGTCACTGCACCTATGTCAACTATTAGAAAGGACGTTTTGTAGAAAATGACCATGAAATTTTTGCGTAGTTGGATCAATACTAATATTTTCAAAGAAAAACCTCGGCGTATCAGGTAACCACGTTTGTACTACAGCTTTAACCTCAAACAATAGGCCGTATTCGATTACGCTCTGACCTTCTCGACAAATAGAACGAGATACGATCGATGCCGAAGACGAATTTGTGTGAGTCACATCTCCAGAATACGCCCTTGCTGGCTCGATGTATAATTATTATGTATCTACTTGTCTAGACTCGCGGCGACATCCAGGCGAGGACTATGCAAATATAATGAAGCTGGTATTTTTCTTGGTTAGAATACGTCGTTAATGGTCTGTAGGGCATTCATGCGTCTTACTAGTAGAACTTGTTAAGGCTGTTGAAACTTGTTGGGTATTTTACGAAGGATATGGCAACATACCTGAAGGCAAAATGAGAGCAGTAGCAAGGTGAGAAAGTACACAGGACGGAAAACACGAAGAGGTGATGTTCCCAAAGCTCCTTATCTCCATATCACTTCACCGGCGCACGTAATTGTCCTCGAAAGCGGAGCTTCCCATTCATCGCTAAAAGCGACTTCGGAATTCCTTTCAGGCATAAAATTTGTCACCTAATTTATCAGGCACTTGACTCATAATTGGTTGTGAATTTTCGCGCGGTACCAGGGGGGCACACATTATATTATGAAATAGTAACGGAGACACGTGCTCTCGCGGCAGAGAGGGACGGATTCACTGAACGTCCTTGAGGAGGGGGCGCGCGGGGCGCCTGCGGCATCAGACGTTTCAATCATCCCCGGCGGGATAGAGACGCGTATATGGTTCGGTGCCAAGCGCGAGCGAGAAGTGCGATGCCGTGCTATTGACCGGCCTGGAGACCACGCCCACCCGGGCGAGACACGGGCGCTGATGCTCCAAGTGAAAATCGAACGCCGACCCGGGCAGACGCGACGGGAGGCCGGCTCAGCTGCACCATCAAGGTTACTCTGCGTACTTACATCATGCACTTATCTATACCCTTTGACAGCCACACCGTTATAACTCAAACTTCAGTAGGTTCACCTGCGGCCACTCAAGTTGGTCCGGTATCTCCTTTGTTCTGCCTTGACCTGCCTTTTGAATCGCGCGCGATCACAGTAATCCGTTTAGGCCACGATATGAAAATCTATAATGCTGGCTAGCTCATACGGTTCGATATACAGACTTGGCACGCGAACAATATAGGTTGCCAGAAAAGGACGTCAGCCGGCAAGAAAGAGAGAAGCTGAGACAAATACCCAACGTAAGATATACGACAGAGGAAAATAGATCTTAATATTTTTTAATCAAAGGTCAAGAGAATTCACGGGATTTGCTAAATTTCAACAACCCTCCACAGAAAATTACTCGATGACGTAATTTTTTCTGTTCATTTGTCTATTTCAGAGTCAAATGGTTTTCGGTGTTTGGGATTTTAAGGAACAATGCGGTTATACAAAAACGATGATGAGTCCAAGTTCTTTCTGTAGTATAGTAATATTATATGCAACATAATCCGTACGGTACGGTACACGCTATACGGGCGTAATACAGCCGTAAAGGTTACGTAACGTCGACCTACCTCACACAGCCCTACAATTTCCGTACTCTTATATATGTAGAGTCACCCAGGTAGAAGGTACACCTGTTTAAATTTACTATTCTAGTGAATGCGATGGTGAAGCATTTGGTTGTGTATTCTAAGTAACCATTAAGATAAGTGGCAATCCTTTCGAATCCCAAGATGCTCCTTCCGGGGTATTGAAATTTTGTATTTATATCAAAAGTTCCAATGAGCCGAGGTCACGGCATTTGGTATGCTTTTGACATTTAATTGTCGGCTGTCACGTAGGAGACATCTTGATAGAATTAATACAGCATATAATGTTCTTGGAAAATGGCACGTACGTAATAGTTAATAGAAAAACATGTTCAATCATTCATTGACAAGTCTTACATGAATTGGCTAGCTAATTGGTCATAGCTAATTAGTAAAATGGGTACAATGATCTAATAGACACTATAAGAATTCTAATTGTAAGAGAGCACTCTTCATATATATAATATTGTTAACTTAATATAGTCGTTTTAATTTAAAATTCAAGTCGAATTTTAATTAGTAGCTAGTCAAAGGAACCAATTATCCCTGGAACCAGAAAAATTAAGGCCGGTTTGACATTTACATGACACGATTCCATTCTGGCGACCCTTGCCGACTGTTCTATTTTTAACTGCTCTGCAAATGGAAACTCCAATACCGCGCTATAGTGATTATTATAGTTATGCAAAGGCCGGATCGACCCCATAAAAGGTGGGGCAGGTAAGCATCGGTCGCCTTGACCCAACAGAGCTATTTTCGCGGTTTTGCGTGTGTTGCCTTAACTATAAAAGTTCGTGTAGGCTCGGAAATGCATGCTTACTTTGGGCGTTACTCGTGTTAGATGTAAGCGAAAATGGCTAACGGTACTTAGGGGAAGAATTAGGGTTACACGTGTATCCGGACACGAAATGCTAAAATTAGTTACCCTCCAAGTGTTAAATAGGAGAAAGAATAATTCGTTCGGACGTCAAGAGATCCTTTGGGGTTTCTATTTTGAGTACTGCATTATGTTTTGGGATGTGAGTAATTCTTCACTTTGACAGACCAACGCGGAGATAGTTTTAAAGCAACTCCGTGTAACACGAGTGTCGTAACTGAACGGAATAGCTTTCAATTAAATAAAAAAATTAAGTTTTATTATAAGAAACTTAAAAGTTATATTAATCTTTGACATATTATTCGGGAAGTTTTTTGTTTTTATTTTGCTTTATTTGCAATGTTTGACAATTTCATTAATTGTAATAAATAGTTGAATTTGATTGATTCATTGTAATAATGGTAAGAAGTTGAAGAAGTTGAATATTATATGTACATTTGCATGCCAACTATGGTAGAATAAGCTGGATTTATTTAAAATAAGATCATAATGATCTGATCATAAGTATCTTACTCTGACAAATAAATAAATAAATTGATTTATTGAAATAAATGCAAAATTATGTATTGTTATGTTAGTGCATTGATATTATCATTAATATTATTTTTTTTTAATTTTTCTTTATTTTTTATATCCACATTTTTAAAATATTTACGTCCAGTTTTAAAATTCAATTTTGGTTTTTAGTTATATAAGTCGATGTAAAAGCATTTAGAAGAATTTTGTATTATCATAAACAACCTCATCTCCACTGTCGCTATGCAGTAGTAACCCGATACAATAACAATTTCAGTTAGTAAATAGTTATTTAATGATTGTAAACTTGGCAGCCGCCGTGAAACCAATTGTTTTACTGTGTAATAGCCGTTGTTGTTCGTGTTTGGTTTAGAACTAGAACGAATTAAAGGAGAAAAGGCAGTGCAATTCGCTGCTAATTACTTTGAAATGTCAATGATAAAAGGCATTTATGTCAATGATCAATTAGAAACCACTTCCAAGTATTTAATATCGCGCACGAAATTAAATACTGTCGTAACTCAAAATTATAGACCTTAGAAAACACGGTTTGAAAATAAAAAAAAATCGAATTAAAGCAATATAAAATAACTGTTTTAAATAGCAAAAAATAGAGCACAAAATTCTCTTTCAAAGACAGTTAAAATTAGTTAACATGTTCGACTTATCGGAACTTACCCTAATGATGAACAGCTAAAATATCATTAAACAATTTCAATATTCTAAAACTGGGTTACGGTTTTTTATATATCTAAAAAATATTTTGCCACTTAGTCGCGTTTTAATTAGCGGATGGCAAAATGTACAGATATTCTCGTATATAAATGGATAATTAAGTATTGTGTATATAAAAATAATGACATTATTCGCAATACGATTCATTTTGTATTTTTTAACCGACTTCAAAAAAGGAGGAGGTTCTCAATTCGACTGTATGTTTTTTTGTATGTATGTTACGCGATAACTCCGGTATTTGTGAACCAATTTTCATGATTGTTTTTTGTTTTAAAGGGGGTACTTCCATAGTAGTCCCATTTCATTTTGAAGGAAATCATCCATCTCTAAGGGTGGCTGTTCACGCATGAAGAATCATTTTTATAAATAGCGCCTAAATTTTCTTAAGGAGCAATTCAAGGCGTTTTTCTCTCAATATTCTTTGAGTAGTGAGAACCGATTTTTATTATCTCCAGTGTCAAGTCCTGTATAGTGGCGAATTTAAGGATATTCCAATAAAACTTAGCAAATAGATGTAATTCCACGTACTTTTGAGGTCGGTTTTTTAGTACTCTGTACTGAGACTATTAATTTCTCAATTTCAAGTTATGACAGTATTGTGCGATATCTGGTTTCTGCATCTTAATAAAAACTTTATACCTCCCATTCATTGGTTTAACCCACATAACGCCTCGTCTAAAGCCGTTCTGAATGCTTGTCCACCCTGTTATTCTTCCAAGACCGCTTTGTATTTTATTTCACACAGGCCATTTAATCCGAACGATGGAAGTAGGTCACGGATTTGTTAAAATACTTCAACTCGTTCCAACCACTCCAAATCTTCCGGATATATTGTCTCTCGCCATACTCGAATGATCATTGCGGGAAATGTTTATATTGGACAATAAAGCACGTAACTTCTTGTTTAAGCTAAGGCTTTCTTTCGAAGTAAAATAAAATGTAGAGAAAAGGATTTTATTTTATCCTCTCCAAGGATATTGGAAGTTATAAAGATGGAATCACTTGGTCTTGACATTTAGTTCAAGGTTTTCCTAAAGTCGTTGCGAATTAGATCTCTTTGTGTTTTCCAAGGTTGTAAAGTGCAATCAACTTAAAACTAATCTTAGGTTACCGACATAGGGTATAATTTTATCCGTATTAAAGTTTTTACCAAATAAATAAAATTAAAAATAAATAAAAAGCGACGGGACGAACAAGTCGTGCATCTGGTGGTAACATCCATAACAATTGCAGTTTAAATCGCAAAAATCGCCGTAAGACATAAGTTGATAAGGCCGAAGTGCCTGTAATTTCACCAGCAGGCTCACCTTTCCAAACCGGAATGTAGTAATGTTTACATGATTGCTTAGCGGCAGAAATAGGTAAGGAAGTACTTTCTCTGGATGAATTATTTCACAAGGAGCGCTAGTGCTTCTAAAGCAATTATTGTATCGAAATTTCTGCGAACGGTTGTCTTCTAATAACGCTAAAAGGTAGGAGATTAAAGCATTTTTAGACAACTTCAAAAAAAGGAGGAGGATCTCAATTCGACTTGTGCTTTTTTTAAAGTTTGTTACGCGGTTACGACGGCATTTGTGAACCGATTTTGATAATTCTTATTTTGTTGGAACTCTTTCCACCTCCTCAGTAGTCGTCATGTTTAAATTTGAAGAAAATATTGCACCTCTGAGGGTGGCGCGAAGTTTCGCGCACTTTCCGGTAACCGATTTCAATAAAACTTGAACTTGAAATTGTAAGTTTTAGTATTTACAAAGGTGTTTGAAGATATTTTTTTATTAGATCTTTGTGTTACTGGCGTCGTTGCAGGTAATTTTTTTTAGCACTTTAGTATCGTTTTAGTTTGAATTGAGAAAGACCATCACAGAAACACTGTCGCATCGTATTGACCTTTGGCACGTTCTTCGGTACTAATAATATCACGATGATCAAACATTTTCCTTGTTCATGCTTACAAATGGTATCTATGCCAAAATTAAATTAAAACTGCGAGTGAATGACAAAAATTAACGTCTTTTGTTATAGTAGCACTAGACTTCCTTGTGAAAGAGTTCGTCTAGGAAAATTTAAAACTGCCACCTTACCTATTTCTGCCGACAAGCAGTAACGTGAGCATTACTGCGTTCCGGTTTTGAAGACCGGTGAAAGTGCAGGCGCATGGAACTTGTCAACTTATGTCTCCGGGTGATGAGCGGCTTGCCACTAAGGCGCGACTTGTGCGTCCCGTCACTTGGTTTAATAAAAAAAAACTTTAAAAGAAAAGGAGAAAAGAGCGTGTACTAAAATAAAAACGAATCGCATTTTAGTTAGAAAATGAAAGCAGCACAAAAGTAAAATGTTACACAGTCCATCAAAATACGGTCTCAGTGACAGCGAGTTGATAAAGGCGACGAGAATTACTATGTGAAAAGTTAACTTCGCATGAAATAACCGAGAGGTATTTAGTGCTAATGTTGCGAAAACTATGTCACAGAGTTATTATTAGCCACGTCACTTGTCGTAAACTAAAAGTTCGCATGTTGGTTAATTTTCATACATTTCACAGCACGACAGGTTTTACGCTTACCTCGGGTAGTAACTATTGTACAATAACCGTCGCACATATAACTCACGCGTCGTTACAGTGCATCGATGCATGCAAAGTTAATCGAATAATACTTTTATAAAAAGTAGTGTAATATAGTAATTAAATAAGTAATGATGATTCTAAATTATACGTATTTTAATAAGACGAGTCAAAAAGGCCGTTTTCCCTGCCGCCTCTCAAGCAGAGGCCGTGAGTTCGAATCCCCGCTCAAATCTCTAAGTTTTTCGGAATTTATGTGCGGAATTTAATTTGAAATTTACCATAAAGCTTTTCGTCGAAGGAAAACATCGCGATGAAAGTCGAACAAGGTTCACAACTCTCGGAACACGTGTAAAGTCCCCAAACCGGATTGGCACAGCGTGGTGGACTATAACATGAACACTCGACTGAGAAAAAATCCGTGTCCAGCAGTGGGACGTATAAATGGACCACCTGATGGAAAGAAGTAGCAATAAAGCCCCTTGTGAAAGAGTTCGACCCGTGAAGTACTGCCACTTTACCTATTTCTGCAGCGAAACAGTAATGAGAAGTTTACTTCGTTCTGGTGAAATTACAGGCACATGAGAGATGTCAACTTACGTCTCAGGGTGACGAGCGTAGTGTCTCTAAGATCTTTGCAATTTAAAGCTCTGAGAGACGGTGCATATGTTAAGAATAGGCGTGCCACTTACCACCAGGTGCACTTATTCGTCCCGTCGTTTGCTACCATAAAAAAAAGACGATGAGGTCGACGATAAACCAGGCACATCTAAATAATACCTATTTACCTCGTCTTTAAAAAGGCCCAAGTTATAGCGTTCAGGGACTAAGTCTGCAGGCAGGGAGTAACGTAACGTAAAGTAGTGTAACGCTTCGATCGAATGGAACCCCATCTAGTATCCCTGATGATGGAACGGGGAAAGCGGTACTAAATCGTGCAATTCCATAGCACACTGTATTGTTTTCCACTTGTAAAGGTCGACAGTTCTTAGAGGAGACCCATGAATGCGTCTGCCTAGCAGTGGGACGTACAACGGGTTGACGATATTGAAATATGAGTCAGGATATCTACTTCCACTCTCCGTCCGAAATAATAACTGTCAAATAAGTAACACTCGACCAATATTACAAAACAATGTCAAATATGAAGCTTCTCTCGCATCATGAGTTTTTTTACATTGGTCTAGTATTACTTATTTGACAGTACATTAATTTTTCGGACGGATGTCGTACGGAGAACGAGAGTACAAGGGCCTTACCATGAACTCTTATTACGATTCAGTAAGGACCTAAAATGAATCGTTGTGAGACAGCGCTACATGAAGTGTATATGACCATCCCGCTTTTTTGTCGTTACGGTCTTATACTGAAGTGTACTTATTATTGAAACTGTCAGTTTCGATTCTACACTGGTAACTGAAGTTTAACGTCTCATTTTACTTAGCACTGACTTAAAATGGATATAGATTGTAAACTTTCAAGGTGACAAAACACAAAACTACTTCCTCTCCCACTAATAAAGCTTAATCAAATTATGCATGTAAACAAAACCGTAACACAACATTAGCTTCTGTCAACAATTAGAGTCAATCGGGCACGTATACAGTGCGTAATTCGGTCATTGATTCGCATGTTAGGTGCTGCAAGATTTACGTACAGTCCCTAAACCGCCAAGCTTGTCTGTTTCAGCTAATCAATTTTATTTGTCAATTTAAACTTTTTTAGTAGCAGTAGAGCTCTTTGTGAAAGAGTTCGTCCAGGGAGGTATTGCCACCTTACCTTTCTGCCGGTGAGCAGTAATGTCAGCATTATTGCGTTCCGTTTCGAAGGGTAAGGGAGCTGGTGAAATTACAGGCACATGGGACTTGTCAACTTATGTCTCGAGATCTCAGATCTTTGCGTTTTAAAGCTCTGAGTGGCACTACAACTGTAATGGACAGGCGTGTCTTATTCCACCAGGCAAGCGCAAGACTTGTTCGTCCCGTCACTTGGTATCATAAAAAAAATCACAAATAACTGCCTTCGCGCAGACAGATTTAAAATCATATTTAACTTCAATTTATGACGAAACAAAACAATACGCGACAAGGAACTTGTGATTTTGGAGAAGAACCCAAAGGATAAGGTGGTCAGAAAAAATAACCTTCAAATAGGCACAAAGAGAGCAGAAAAATCATAAAGGCAAATCTGACATGACTTATGATGGGGCACCATATTTGAAATCTGAGTGATGGTAAAGTGGAGGGTACAAGTCATCGACGCAGAACAAGAATAGTAATAATAATCACCACGAGATCACCGACATGTGGGATGTGGCCTCCACTGAAATAATCCCAATTGTTTTTTCCGCAAATGGGTTAATTCCAGTCAGTGTTTCTAACAGCTTGAGGCAGTTGGATTGTTGTGGCGTGTTGCTTCCAGGACAAATGCAGAAGGCGGTCGTGCTCGATGCTGCACGTATTGTTCGCCGATTCTTGAACCTGAGTCTCTGACCCCGGCCGACTGTGCCCGTGCCGGGAAATACCGCCTGTCCGATATAAAAATTCAAAATTACACTTTTAGGCCTTGGGAGACGCGAGAGAATAGATAAATAATAATAATAATGTGCCAGACAATGACACCGATTATTTGGTCTCAAACTAGGGAATTCCCTGTACCATGAGTACCAGAGCAACAGCAACCACTCTGGCGCAATATCCAGATCACCCAGACTGGAACCAAATTCAGAAAAAGTGGCAATGGTAACACCACAAATAATCGAAATTAAGGCAGTCTTTGACAGCAAAAGAGGATAGACAGATATGTCTGTTCTTAAAGCTGTCATCTGGCCAGTCAATCCGTGACTGCGTTTTCCCATATTGGTAATACCAGGAATCGAACCAGAGATAGCCTCATGAGCCCAAATGTATTTAAAAATTATATTCAGAACAACATAGATGTTCGTAACAATTGTCTATGGTCATATATTCACCGATCTTCACATTAACCACCGCTCTCCATCCTCTCTGTCCTTTTTTCTAATGTTACTACAGATAATGAATTCAGCTACGCGCTACGGTCTATAAAATCTAATTTAAGTAGATACTGATTTGTTCCTTGCATTTATAGGGCTACACGAAGATACTACATGATTAATAAGGTATCACCTCTTAGGCGTCTTAATGGACATTGCATAAAAAATAAAAAATATGCAAATAATAGCATCTCTAATTTAAAAGGCAAACTATTTTCAACCACTATATAGAAAGCTAATGAATCAGACCAGTTGGCAAGTCGTGACTATAAACTAGTGTGTGCAATGACAAGTGACAACGCAGTGAGTTCGCGTGTCACACAATTCAATAAGCGAGCGACCCATTCATAGCCAGTTAACGTCTGGGACAATTGTACTCAGAGGAGAGTTTGTTGTGCTTCAATTCAATCAAATGTAGATAGCAGATGGGTATAAGAACTCAAATAAATAGGCGACCTTTGGCCAAGTTGAACTACAAAGTTATCTATAGGAAATGAAAGTATTTTTTCGAATCTAAATGGCGTATACTTTGTTTTATCAAACATACGGATCATAGAATTCAATACAAAGTTATCCATAACTTTTTTTTTGAACCGACCTCGCAAATTATGGAATTACATCTATTTGCCAAGTTCCATTTTGGTTAACACAAAATGTGTGAAATTCAAGAAACCCGATTTTGCCACCCTTAGGGTCGTATTCCAGAACTCTACTCAATACTCAAGTCAGGACTTGAGTATTGCAGTGAACACTGAAAATCATACTCAAGGCCTTGCTCTTAGGGTCGTATTTTCAGTGCTTGATATCATACTCAAGTCTACTCAAATCCTGACTTGAGCATTGAGTTGAGTTCTGGAATACGGCCCTTAGAGTTGGAATATTTTCTTCAAATTTGAATGGCACCATTACTGAGGTAACCCCTTTCCAACAAAAAAAGAATCATCAAAATCAATCAAAATAGGTTCACAAATGTTGGAGTAATCGCGTAACATAGACAAAAAAAAACAAAAAGAACCTTTTCCTATTTTGAAGTCGGTTATATAAAATATTTTAAATTATTTACCGCTTCTAAATTTAAAAAATCTATTATTGAAGGCCTGAGAAAATTTCTTTTTTGTATACCTTTTATTTACTTTTAGTTTTACCCATCACACACATTAATAGTAATTTGTGGATAATGTAAACATACCATGTACTATTGTTTGTTATGCCTGAAAAATAAATAAATAAATAATATTTTCTTATTCGAAACAACGTCAAACGAGTGCTTATCTAAACAGTACACGTAGAATAAAAGAGTGCATTTACCAAATTATTCACAGCGAGGTTTGTTTGCACATACATAGTACATCGATGTAGAGTAAACATGTTGTCTAAACATGTACGACAAACTTGCGTATCCTTGAACGTCGAAATATCTCCAATAAATCTAGTTTATATACAAACATCTGGAGCCTTGCCTTTTGTACACTGCAAGATAACATTGTTACAAATTTCTTGTTGATTTGTAATCAGCACGTAATTGCACTAAGCTCAGGGTTGACGGTAATATATGAGTAGACACGCTGGAAATATCTTAGAGCATGAACATATGTGTAACCACTTTAAAAAGCAATGCAAACGCGCGATTGCATCGACACAAAAGCGCGAGTGCATCGCTACTATAGTGATTTATAAGCGATTATATCGATGCAATCGCGCGACTGCATCGATACAAACGCGCGGCTGCATCGATACAAATGCACGATTGCATCGCTACACTTGTGATTTATAAGCGATTGCATCGATACAAACGCGCGCCTGCATCGATACATACACGCGATTGCATCGTCACATACGCGCGATTGCATTGATGCAATCGCTCATAAACCGCGATAAAGTGTAGTGATGCAATCACCACTAGAAGTCACCGTGTGTAACTACTCTTAGCTGTTCAAGCGCGCCTCATTGTTTTCTATTACACCTACAAAAATAACTCCACTGTCAATATTTATAGAGATGCCGTTACAAAGGAACATCAATCGAAGCATAAAGCACATACAAGCTCAAGGCCGTTATCCCGGAAAGGGATGCTTAAAAGTACGATTAACATTCACTCTTAACTCAGAATTTTAGACCCTTTCTAAATGTGATGGCGCTTTATCGCCGTTCACCAGACACTTTTATCTCAAAATTTCTTGATACAAAAACGTTAAGCGGGATTGACTTGCCTTCGAAGGCGTGAAATTTTAAGCAACTACAAGCGAAAAACAAAGATTAAATCTGATAACAAATTGGGAGTAATTGTCGAAGCCTGTACGAGTAATTTCTTGAACGACCTACTCAACTTTGATGATCTCTTCATCTTGCTGCTTTCAAAATACCCTCAGCTTTAATCCAACAGCGGGTGAATTAGCGAATAATTTGAAGTGACAAATTTGAACAGAACCGGAGGGCAAGCGCACCAGACGCGTTAGCTGAAAATAACCGGACTCACGCAGTCTCTGACACGTTGTATGCTTTTTATAACGACGTCCATCGCCGCTGTGCATAAACGACACGCGCCATACGGTTTTAATAAGCTCTTAATGGATCGTAACAGATTTTTAACAGTCCACTCGACTTTAGTTATGAGATTTGTTCGAACTTCTGAGGCATGTTTGTCTGAAGGAGCTTTTGTAATCATCATAATTGTGATTCATGAGAGCTATGAAGATGTTTTCCCAACAGATGTAGTAGAGTCAGTCAATTACATCGTCAAACTTTTGAACCCACAAGTGCGTTATTGCAGTACAGTAACAACTATGATCGAGAACCATATTTTCTTCGGATATATGAGCAACGTAATATATATGTTGTAAGCAAATTCGCCAGTTGCCGCAACGAGGAGATAACAGCTCGAAATTCTCGAATAGTTTGTGCAATTACAAGTACGCGAGACTCGTCGTTCCGAGTGAGGTGCCCTCGTCACATTCGTCCCTCCTACATGCGATTACGACATTGTATAACTGATGATCGTGCTGAAATTTGTGTTGGCTCCGGACTTACTTGTTTTACCTAGCGCTGGTGTTTGGACAAGCGGACTGATGTGAGCGCGGCTGCTTTTGAAATGTTTACGTATTTTAACGCTGAAAAGAGGTGGGCACTGGATTATCAAGCGCTTTTGTTCTACTAAAGGTGCGAGTGAGTCGATAAAAAAATATAGCAATTGATTTCGCAATGGTTTTCTGTATCTGTTTAAGATACAAAGATATTGCATAACATTCTTTACAGTTCTCTGACTGTACTATTTAATTCTCCACAAAACAGGAGAATTGATCATGTTGTCTATTTTTATGAACTAGCATCACTGTGATATGCATCAACGTTTGTTGTAATTGTGTTAATTGCGATGAGCAACGTCTTTGCGTTACTCATTAACTACTGCTTCCAACGTATAAACGTGCGAAAATTTTTTACTTGTATTCTGTAATGATTTACGTTATCTCAACAAGGTACTAAGGTTAAACGATAATAAATGCGATTTTTTTCCGATTACTCTGTAAAAAATCTTTGTGACAAATCTGTACGTCAACAGATTATTTTCTCCAAATAATCCAACGATTTTCACAGCAGTTTTAGGGAACGCAGCAATATGGACATAGAATTTGTTCACCATTAAGTGCGAAACTGGAAACAAATAACAAACTTAAAACAACGGCTTTGAAAGCCGAAGAGACCCAATACGAAACATCTGTAACAGACGCATAGACTAATTTCGTTGACCTGTGGCTCAGTCGGCAGAGCGATGCTACGGTACAGCGAGGTCGCAGGACGAAGTTTACTTTGTGTTCGATTTTTGTATTAACAATTACAACAAACTTGAAGCTAATTCTGTTTCTCGCCCTATTCGTAAAAACGACTTTATCAGATAAAGTTAATCTAACGTCAATTGTTACCGCACCGGTAAGTGGGTCACTGGACCATCTTTCGTCTGATGGCCAGATGCTATCAAGGCCATTGCGAGCGAAAATGTCGTAGAACCGATAAAACCTATACGATAGGATGTTCGTTGAAGAAATTTGTTATTAAAAGTAAATTCGCGAACTTTTTAGTGAGACCTTAAGCAAAAACATTATCTGACATAAATACTTTGAAATCTTCCCATATTCAGTTTTTAACGTTAATAGTAAGTATCGACAGTATTCTTTCCAACGTTGTAAAAATACGCAAAATGGATTTTAGTTTATCCTCCAAGGAACTAAAGAACAGAGAAAAGCAAAAGAATAACTTTGCGAATTATTTGGAGACACAATGATGACAAAAGCAAAGTTTTCAAAAACGTCGAAGAAGTTTCCGAGAGTTCCCGATATTCGCCGTGCATCTAGAGATTGCTGTAATAAACAAAGTGCAAGTTGCATTTAAGCAACACGGTACCGAATTCCAAGGTCATTTTATGGGAATTTTTGCGAAAACATTTTCGAGACGCTTTTCACCTTTACAAATTGCACCTTTGTTGCAATTTCTAGGAAACAACACATGATATTAAAAGAATGGCCGTGTGTCAGTAACCTTATGTGACAACGTCATGTAGTCGTAGAAATATACAGTCATCTCTATGACTACCGCTACCGACTACAATATTATTTTTTTCCTAGCAGTAGAGCTCCTTGTGAAAGAGTACGTCCAGGGAAGTATTACCACTTTACCTATATCTGCCGCTAAGCAGTAATGTGAGCGGTTTTGAAGGGTAAGGGTGCTGGTGATATTATGGGCATTTATTAACTTATATGTCTATGGGTGAGATCTATATTAAAGCTCTGAATGAGACTGCACAAAAATATAAATAAAGTTTCTCATAAATTACTTAAACAGTAAAGCCAGTGTTGGCCGTCTACTAAACAATAGGAAAATGTGTAATAAAAATCGTTTACGGCGCTGACCACAGTATTAATGTAAAACAACACACGATATGACTAATACAGAATTAATTATACAGAAAGTTACAATAAACATAATAATAAAAAACTAGACTGTAACAATCACAATGTTGAACCAAGCCGAGGATAGAGAGTTAAGCTTTATTACACGTATAAGGGAGGGTTCATTCACATCATCAACCCACGTATACGTCCCACTGCTGTGCACGAAGTTCGTGAACCTTCTTCGACGTGCAGGTTTCATCATCGAAAAGCTCTTTAATTCCTAGAAACTCAAAGGTGTGGGCCCGGATTGGAACCCACGGCCTCTGCTTGGGAGGCGGTAGGTCAAACCATTAGGCTACCACGGCTTAAGTACACCTTCATCATTGCAACCGTTAATTGATTTTTTGAGATTCGAATATAATCAAGTGTAATAAAAAAAAAAACTATAAAGTTCAAAGTATGAAATTGTTAAAGTGCAAATACATCTGGGAGGGTGACATTGAAACTAGAAACGCGTGAACTGCATAAAAGGTATATTATACAGTTGCGAATGAGTCTTAAATGGAGGCAACGCTTTTTGCGAGTAAACGCAAACACCGTTCACTTTTGACGGCTTTTTAGAAATGCTAAGGTTATTTCTGGAGTTAGTATATATACCTTTTTATTTGCGGTCTAGCGACTACGCTTAACAGTGTGCACTTGATTGTTGAATGATTCCGTTTGCTTGTTAACAAGCAATACAGGTCTCAAATCTGGTAGCATTGAATTGTTAGGTAACACTGAATAAGCATTTCTGTTAAAGTATATTTTGTTACATACATCGTCCGCTAAATTTGTAAAATTCGTAATTACTAGAAATAATTATACTACAATCTACGGTTGTACGTTTACATTATAACTAAAAAAGGGTTTAAAAATTATATTTCAAGCTTCAATTGTCCGATATTGGGCTTGAAGGGCAAAACGGGATTTCGTCCAAAAACGAAGTTGCGCGGTTTTCAAACTTAGCTGACAACTTGCAATTTTATCCAACATGTTAAAGGGGCCGTTAATCTACAAGTCCTCTAGTGTTTCATTACGAATGCAAAAAAAATAATTTCAATTTTTTAGGTAAAATTGAAATTTCTAGATAATACTAATTTAGGTAAGATTTGAAAAAAAAGCTTAACTTTAAAGTCTGAGGAAATAATCGAACTAACCTGAGATCAAAGTTTAAAACGAAATTAAAACTGAATAGCTCATTTTCGGAACTCATTCAGTGAGCATACCCTTAGGTTATGGCATACATGTATCTTTATTTACTTACGTATAAAATAGACATTGTTCTGCATTAGCGTCCACTTGTAAAAAGTACAAAAGCAATTGCATTTGTATATATTTGCATTTCCATATTTCTATCAGTATTCGATGTTTAAAATTAACCAAATACCGTTAAAGAGAAATGTTGCTGGCCGTCGGTATCGTATTTTGCAATTCATAAAGAACATTCCGAATGCCACTGCAGCCGGCAGCACAAAGTAAATTTTTATAAATTCGAAATCACTTTGAAGCAATGCTGCTCTTTGAGAATTTGCATGAAGTGAAGCACTCGGTTAAAGTTAATGTAATTTCCGATGAAAATAATGATAAAAATTTCAAAGCGTTAACTTAGTACATTACGATAACTATGTTAATACATAAACAACATTTTGGTAGAAACAATTCAAATAGGGGAAGTGTTACAATAAACAAATACATATTGCTAGAAAATGTTGATAAAAATCTCGAAATACAAATCTACACATTTTTGCAACACCTACACCTTTGATAGTAGATACCTTGGGCAACATTTCCACTACGTATAATAGAAAATATCTCATTTGGGTGTCTAACACAACCTCATTTCACATTCAGCGACCGACCTACCAGCATTAATATTTATAAGGATAACAAAAGACCGTGTGAGGGGGACAAAAGTTGGCACTTGTTTATTAACTTAACCTAAATGTACCGTGGACTTGCATAAAGTTAGGCTAGGTGGTTAAAACAACGACGAAATCTATATCTGTGGTTTTTAATTATTAATTTGTAGATTAATGCATCGGTCGACGAAAGAAGAAAATGTTGCTATGTAAACAGAAATGGGCAGTTAAACCTAATCAATCCGCCCGAGTTTTAATTGGATTTTTCCTTAAAGGGTTTTAACCTATCTTTGCCCAAAATCGTGGGCTAATACGTGGGGAATGCGTGGGGAATGTGGTATTATAATTCCATACTTATTACAAAATTTCGATGTAAAAAATCTTTTTTAGATGAAAAAGAGGCAACTCCACACAACACGCACAAAGCAAGTTTATATGATGTAACGATTTTTCGTATCGATTTATTTCAATGCGATTTTCAAGGAAATTGATTCAATAGAAAGGCAAATCGAATCATCTAGATCAGAAAGCAATAAACTTTTGTAATAATATCACCATCAATTTGAACAAAACTTGATTTACAACACATATTTAGTTGCAAATAGTTTGTGCCCTCAAATTTGGGCGTTAATGGATTTTAATCCGATTTAAACCAAATGTTAACAAAGCGACGGATTGAAGACCGGGCGAATGCCCATCTCTGTATGTAAGTAGGTTGCAACTCCGAAATTAATTGGTATGATGGCATTTTGTTCCAAAATGAAACGGGTTCACTAATCCTTAAAAGGAAATTCGAGGTCCCAAACGAAAACTTTGATGTCATTTCGAAACCGGCCGGCGTGCGGCGTGTGGGCGTGCACTGCGCGCTGACTCACGCGCAAGATGGCGGCAACAATAAGTAATTATCAGCAAACAGGCCGTGCCACCACGGTTCGAAACAATATTGTATGGAAACTCGTACTATATCGTGTGTATTACTGATATCGATTTCCTCGGTACAATCCATACTTCATTCTGTAGCTGTTTTTTCATAAATTTATAGTTGTAACAGTGATTTTACGAGGCAGCAGTCGTTTTAAAGCGCTGGTAGCGCTGACTGATCGGCAATTTAAGACCATAGCAACGAGTAAATGGTTTCGTTCCGTTCTGTTGCACACAATATCCTTTAGGAAGATTTATAAGGCTACGTAATAGTTAGTTTTGAGTGTACAACCAATAAGATTATACTTCTTTCTTTGAATTTTGTAGCTACATCTTGGTTGATGGTAATGGCGCGAAACTTTTTAAGTGTTAAATGGAAAATCATGTAAATTTACGTCAATTACTCGATTGAATAACCGTCACAAAAGTATGAATTTCGTCCCATCGCGGTGCGAACCAGGTGTCGCCACGTGCATGGCATGGTTGATGTTATAATTTTATTTGTCGCACGCCCCACGTTGGTCGTAATAAGAGGCCCGGCACGAGGTCGCCGGCCAACATTACGTCATTGCTGGATTTTTTATACAATGCTGTATGTAGTCTGGCGCATGACTTTTGAAAGAAACTTTTTTTTATTTTATATCCTATAAATTTGAATATACTTTTTCATCCAGGTCGTTTCATTCGATGATTTATACATATTTTTTTTTTACTTCGTGGTACGTAATAATAATAATTGTTTCCTTCAGTCCATAGACCATAATTTTAAAACATCAAATAACTTTTAGAAAAAATAAAATTAAAATGTCACACAAAAAAGGCAAATAAACAAAAAAAATGAAGTTTTACATACGAATGTAATGTAGCAACCAAACCCTCCCGATAAACTTATGAAGTTTGGGAGAACCTTATCTTATTAGTAAAAATGTCACTGAAAGGATATAAATAAATTAAAAAAAATACCATGTCGATTTAGTATCGAATTAAGCCATTGCTACTCTACATACGATGTCTCAAGATGACATAGAACGTTTCATTACAAATCATACGTCTTTTGTAATAATAACATAGATGTCGAGTTCTTAGGTTTTCGCGATTGTTACACATAGGAAATGAAACTATTTTTCGGTTGAGTCAACCGTGACCATGGGACCTGTAAAGGGCCCGAAACGTCGGTTTGTTTGAAAAATCAAATATACGCGATTTAAATCCGGAAAAATAGTTTCATTTCCTATGAATAACATAGATGCTGTCTTTAGACTGTGAAGTTTGTACTCATAACGCTTTAGCTTGGCTTTACCCAAATCTTCATTGACGTGAATAATTTTAAACGCAAGACTACCAACACGCACAAATTATTGGTCTATATAGTAAGAAACTTTAACTATGCGCAGTGTCAAAGGGGCTTTAAAGTAATTAAGAGGTTGGCGCCAAGTTGGCAGTCTTGGCAGATGCTATATAGCATCGTTACCCTCGCCTCGTTAACTTGCCCGAATTTTAATCTGACGATGTAATTGAAATTTGTTTTTGGGAGTTTGGTCCTTTGGTACAAATAAGCATAAAATTAATGCATATATAAATTGAAGAAGACTGCAGGTTTTACTAGTATTAGAGGGCCTTATAAATAAATATAATTTGTTTTTCGCTTTAAATAGGGTAGGTTACATTGTAAATGTTGATGGTAAAATTTAATTCGAACTTAATCCTATTCAGCCTTAAATAAAAGCATGTAAAATAATATTAAATAATACATTACTAAATTAAACGAACTTATACAGGATATGCCATAATGGTGGAAACGATTGTAAAAGAATGTATGCATCAATCAACCTTGGAACATGTTTGTCCAGAGAAGTACTAAGGTGCTAACCTTACCTATTTCTGCCGCCAAACAATGTGATGTGACTGCAATACGTTTTTAAAGGGTACAGACCTGACATGAGACTTGTCATCTTATGTATCAGGTGATCTTTGCGATTTAAAGCTCTGAGTGGCACTGCAACTGCTATGTACAGGCGTGTAGCTTACTACCAGGCGGACGACTTATTCGTCCATTCACTTGGCATCATAAAAAACAAATTAAAAAAAGACATTTCCTGAACTTCTCACATTTATCATTTACATAGTAATCGCTAAAAGATGAAAATGAAACGTAACTTGACCAAAAAATTTCAATGCCACATACCAATTAACCCAACCCAATAAACAAGTAAAAGTCACTCAATTTACGTACTACATTATACAAAGACAGGTATTTCAATTTAGCAATAACATGAAAAGGTCGTTCAGGGAATTCGCGCCAGTTTTCTCAATACGTTCTACCTTTTTAATTTGTACACATTACCTCATACCCACCTACTATGATGTATTCTGTGATGTCATTGACATCACCCTTGCCCTTTAGCAATGAACAACTAACAAGTGACTCATTTAAATTGATATAAATTATTTACTCTTAAAATAGCTTATCTGTTACACTGTCACTGGCGACTAAACTATTTAACATATAATTATGTCGGTTCTACTACAATGAAGAAGATTCAATACGTCTATTGAATCTTGGATTTAGGCTTTACATCAATATAAAAGGAAGGTATTATTCGCCAAGGACCGTGTCTCAGTGCCTCTCCTATTACTATTGATTTAGACGTGAAATATTCATAGTCTAAACTACGATGGACTTTACATGTTGGATTTAACGTCTTATCGTAAATGGCACAGTCTAAATCAAATTTTTAAGAGTTAATGGTTGGATGCGGGCGGCCCAAGACCGGGAGGGATGGTGTGCTCAAGGGGAGGCTTAAGTCTAGTAGTGAATGCGTATTAAGCTGATAAGATGAAGTGTAAAGAGCGGCTTGCAGTTGCCTGTACTTTACGTACAGTAACATCAAGTCTAATTATAATATAACCCTAACGATGCATAGCTGAAATATCATTAAACAATTTTAATATTCTAAAACTGGGTTATGGTTTTTTATTAAACCTCGAAAAAGTATTTTGTCTAGCTGCGTTTTAGTTAGCGGATGGCAGATTTGCCAAGTTTCATTGAAATCGGGTAACGGAAAGTGGGTGAAATCCAATAAACCGGATTCATCCCCTAATAACAATGTGGAAGTGGAATATTTGCTTTAAATTTGACCACTACTAAGGTACCACCTTTCCAACAAAAAAAGAATCATCGAAATCGGTTTACAAATGTCGGAATAATGCATTAAACTAAAAATAATAGATATAAAAAATCGAGTTTTAGCGATAGCTAGATATTGGAGATGAATCTTTTTAAATCACAACAAACCTTATTTAAATCATATCTCAAAAAATAGTATCATTTCCACAGATACATCTTAAGGCACTGTGTACATCAAAATGCACATAATATGTAAAGTGATTCAGATCCACGTAATATTATTATTTCTAAGATCACGTAAACGCCCACTGTATGCAGTAATGAAAATATCCCATTCAAATTTAGTGCTACATATGATCATCATGAAAAAAACTTTTTCATAAAAAAACTGAGTCTCCTTGGGTGGGCAAAGCATGTAATTATATTTAGTATATTTTAATGTACATTAGAACTTTTCCTACTGTAGTTTGCTGGGTCTTAGGAGGATTTTAGTAGGAGATCTTTAGTAGCAGTAGAGCTCCTTGTGAAAGCTCTGAGTAACACTGCAACTGTTATGGACAGGCGTGTGGCTTATTACTACGTGCACGACCTGTTCGTCCTGTCACTTGGTGTTATAAAAAAAATATATGTATATAAAAACTTTGCTTGAAAGTTACCAGAATCAAAATAATTTTTGTAGTGACCAGAACCAAAAGATGTTTTATACAAAGCCGAGATTCGGAAGGGGTTCCATCCTTTGATGGTGGGATAACGCGGTGTGTTCTTCGGCAGCCGTTTTATATGTCGAATGAAATACACCATTTGTCACCGGGCCTTTGTTATGGAGAAGGGACTGATCCACTTAGTTCCGCAGACAAGCTCGTATATCCCCGTCCTTTTATAGATTTTCGAACGTACTTTTTCTTATTTCCTCTTGTTTTTGTAAACAAAAATATTGTTTATCGGTACATATTACACTATCAATTTTGACAGAAATATTAAGTACTAAGTACTAATATCTGTTATCAATCATGCCGTAATGTTTAATCTGTTATCGAATACTCTATAATATTAAATGTACCAAGAGTTTATTTTAGAAAACATTTAAATAAAAATCTTAGTTTGCACGGATACATGAAAACCTATAAAATTGAACATGACGTATAGTTTCAGGTAAAGTGCGTCCGCGCATAAGCATCTACAGCAAGTCGTATCATCAGTGTGGTGAAAATTTCTGAGGAATCTTTCAACTTTCACTACAGTAGTAACGTGAGCCCGTCACACCTAGTGGCCGGCGTCACCGTCATCCGAGGGTCACCAGTTTTCTATTCGCGTTGTGCAGTGACGCACGCGCCGGTGACGCTGCGGGCAAGTAGCCCGCGCACGCGCTTTAAATACACCGCATCACCCCCCTACTCCTATCCGCAGCGTAATTAAAGGCATCTGGAACGTCGTCACGGCGGAGTAACGGCCGTCTACCCACCATGTTTCAGCCGAAATCACCATACCCCCACCACTCCGCCACGGCGACAGACACCCTCCCTTCTCCTACATGCACCGTTGCATTGCCAAATGGCTAGCACGGAAATTGTTACAAAGAGTATTGAAACCAGTACGTCGCCTATGGTTTTACATTCCAAGTGGAACTTGCAATGAGGACATGGTACAACCGTCGTTACCATTCCAGCGCCGGTTTATGAATAAGATAGAAAAGATTTACGGCCATGAATGAATACTTAATTCCGACTGCAAATTCGGCTTCCATATTACACGTTGGCTGGTGGCCAAGTGAAATATCAATACAATTACATATAGGAATAAAGACATAGAGGCTAAATGCGAGTAATGTTTTATGGCTTGGCTTGATCATCTAAAAACACATATATTTTTTGTTTCATATGAGAGTATAGTTCGTTATGAAATCACGAGTATATTTATGATAGATTAAAGAACCGTTTTGTTTGCTACAAATACTCAATAGAGAAGAAAGTAAATTAATTGTTGCAAATGCATTTTCATAACAAATTGTTACATCTTTTCTATTATGTCTTGGCAACTTAACAGAGAGTATTATGACATTAATTACTCAAAGTCAAAATAAGCAAGATCACAATGTGTTGTTTATTGTAATTAGAATATAGATTATTACAGTAAATCAAATAGTCATTTGAAGAAAGATTACTTAGGTAGTTCTTAAGCTTTTTAAAAGCAAATGATGACAACAAGATTTGCAGAAAAACAACCACTAAAATATACTGATGAAGACACCATGTCCACTTTACAGGTTTTTGTAAGGTCTTCATCAGCCACTGTACGGACTTGAATAGCACTTTTTTAGCAACTTAGATCTCTGCAAGGAAAACAATTCACGGGTAAAACCCGTAAAGCAATCGAAAATACGTCATTTTAAGCTATTTTAGTTTGAATTATTCCACCACCATTATTACTATTGTTGTTGTTTTAAATACTACTATATTATTAAAAACTAATTACTTTGTCAATATAAAAGAAAATCTGTGCACCTGAGTTAAATAGTGATGAAAATTAGGAGCACACAAAGACTCTGCACTGTAATTCGTGGTGATCACAATAGATCAGTCAATAGTCGCAGTGATGAAGGCATGCATAGGCCCTGAATGAAGCCGCCCCAATATTAATAATAATAATAATGGTGTCTCATGAAATCAAAACCATAGTAATAAAAACTTTCCTTTTTACGTGAGAATAGTGCCCAGAAGACATATAACTTAATAATAAATGTTATAGACAAGAAAGAGGCTCAGAAATGAAAGTTTATTTGTTATAAATCACGGAATTGTCTTTTCAAACAAGTTAACATTTCGAGCGTTACAGGTACCATAGATGACTAGTCCGAAAAAAATAATTGACTTTCCAATATGTAGTAATCGTGAAAAGTTAATAACTCCACAAGTGAGAGGTGTCATAGAAGAAATGAATATAAAAAAGCACAGTTAGTACAATGCATTTGTTGCACATAAATTATGAAAAATGTTACTTCTGCCCAGTGAATTGCATGAAATTAACTATAACATATGTATGTAGTTCATTTACCTTGGGGTTTGTCAAAATATCATTAACCTACTAAGCCAATGTTTGCAGGAACTAATTTTACATATAAAAAGTTAATTAATTCATTTAGTAAAATAATTGCTAAATGTTGTGTATATAGGTTATATAAATTGAAATGCTTACATCATACTGAAAAGGATTTTGCATCCAGCTATAAATGTCAAATTCAAATATGCAAATAAATCTTATACATTTCATATTGCTGTACTCAAACACGAGTTACTATGTGAAATAAAGTTTATTTTGGCAAGGATATTCAATAAAATATTTGCACGAAATTTGTACACATAAAACAAATGTACTGTGATAAAATTTCAGAAATTGTGGCACAAGACACTAGCATGATATTCTGAAGATGTGCACAACTCATGCATAATTATAAACATATTGAAATAAATATATGATGTAGTAGATGGACAATTTAAACCGTTTGAACACTTTAATGTTTGACCTTCCATTCCAAGACAATTAATAACTTGTGAACTCTGAAAATTTATGGCAAAAGTTTTTATTTATTTATTTATTATTCAAAATTACAACATATTACTTATTACAAAAAGTCGCCAAACTGCTGTGCAGTTTGTTGGCAACATGTGCACTCTTACTTAATAATACCTACTTTACTATATTTAACATTATACAGTATTAATTGAACTACTAACTTATTTAATAAAAGATAAAGATTATTTTAACGTTTTAGTGCATATTTACTTAATTTTGTATCATTTCTAAGCCAATCAATTTCGTTATATATTTTTGGAACTAAATAGCGTGTACATCTTTTTCCATAATAATTATTTGCTTTAAACTGCACTAGTTTACCCTGCCTTACTCTTTTTGTCATGTACTTATTTTTAAGCCTAACTTTATAATTATAAAATATAACAAATCTAGGTGAGTGTATTTAAAATTTTGCAATTTCAGTCACAATACATTGGAAAGGCTGACTGACAGATTGAATTAAGAACTTTACAATGTGTAGGAATAAATTTCTACTAATGATTTTTTTAATTCAAAATATTATACCATTTGCAATAATAATAAATAGTAATAATAATTTCTTCAAATTTAAATGCGACCACTATTGAGGTACCCTCTTTCCAACAATAAAAGGATCATCAAAATCGGTTCACGAAGGTGATCACTTAACATACATACAAAAAAAATACGAATTGAGAACCTCCTTTTTTTTAAGTAGGTTAAAAAGCTACTCGCCATGGTAATTATCTGGACATGGTTACTCTTAATAAATTGAACACCATTGATAAATGAACACACCTCATGAATGGTGTTCAAGTTAAGGTTGTCATGGATTTGAGTTCGCCAGGCCTGAATTTGTCTTATACTGAACCATTCAAACTAACTTTGACAGGGTTATATTTAAAAATTTGATGAACCATATAAAGAAATCTTTTATTTTGGTGTGGGTAGTGTACCAAGTGTACTTACTTTACATGCATGTATTATCTAATCATAATAGTGGTTGTGGGACTGTCAGAGACATTACCACAATTTGAATTTTTACTATGTTTAGAAATGACAAGTACATACTTGCAAATATATTCAGTTGTAATAAATTTACAGATGGTAAGTTAATTGTAGTTAATATTTTTAAAATATTAAAATTGAACATTGGGTTTTATTTTTAACTTTGTATTACATTGTAGACGTGCTATTAGTTACTTTGTTTAATTTCCACAACATGTGGTATAATGTTATTAAAGTTGAAATTGCATTGGCGGGTGCCTTAAAAAGGTTTTCATTTAGAATGGCCAAAATTATATGTGATGTGCACAGTCCGATGAATATAAAGATTTTGAACATTGAGTTAAAGAGAGAAACTATGTATCATGTATTAGTTTTGTATCCTTCACTTATTAATAAAATAAACAACATTGCACTGTGTTAACATTTAAAAGTAAACAGTATGGACCGGTTTTATTGTGTCATGGAGTTGAAGATGCTACGTACGCTGTGTCTATATAATATTAAAGTATTATTAAAAGATGAAGTGGGCACTTGAATTTCAATGCTAGGCAACCACAATGAAGTAATATTTTTACAAAACATTAGTAAACAACCTAATAAGTTTCTAATATTTAAATGCTGAACAAAGTTAGAACTTGTGTTCAATTTTATAATTAAATGTCCTATATTTAGTGTTCAAATTTATATGAGAAAATAGTCAGACTAAAAACTTAAGTAGACTTTTAAGTGGGTCGGCCACAACCACATAATCATTACAAATTCTACGTAGTAATAAGCTGTAATAGGTATTTCAATGTCAGTGATCATATTACAAGCACAATTTAGCTCCACGCCTCTTCAGAAAACCAGTTTTGTTGCGCCTAACCAAACATAACCTAGCATTCTGTTGTATAATGTGCACTAATAATATCGCCTTGTCCTCAGCAAAGCCGGTTTGTCTACCAGCCGATAATGCCCGAGTATTTATTTTTACCCGTTACGTATGCACAGCTGTCTGGGCGTCTCACTGCCCGGCCACCAAGGGAAATCACGATGAAACTTGCTAGAAAATCTCCTCTAAACATGCATCACGGCGCCCAGCAAGCCCGTATCGGTAGCCACAAGAACCCGATTCGCTATATTTGGAATTCAGTCGGTGGAATCTAGAGAAATTGCTCGCCCCAAATAAACTTTTCAAGTATCAATACAAAGTACACGATAAAAGGTAAATTACATAGACTATTGCAAGCAGTAGTGCAGAAAAATATAGGTCAGGTACCTTTCTCGTCCCCAGCAGCGAATGAGGCAGGTTCACAAAACAATTCCTCAAAGAGAAATCACAAAATTCTCCACAAACACGGCGAGTGTTCACTGCGCGTGCAATCACTCAATTCACAGCCGGTGTATAAAATTCACAAATGACTAGCTGTACACACGAATATAAGAAAAAACACAGATTACACTAGCTTAAAATCTATGATTTCCACAAAAATTTCTTGAACAGAAACGAAAAACGCGCCAACTGTCAAACTAAAAAAACTACAAGCACCAACGCACCGCGCATCCGCGCGGTCCGAGTCCGCTTTTCTGACTGATGAAGGCGCTACACACGTACGGACCGTTGGCCGATTTCCGCGCACCACACACCGTCGACGACGACGACGCGACACGAAATGACAGCGGCATGCTCTGACACAATTTAATTTTCATTTATGCACTAAATACATATGCTGTAATTATCTCTGACATAAACACCAATGTCGCAGTCATCTTTATCGCGATGCGGCAAGAGATAACTGTTTTAAATTTGTGTAAAGATAAAGTAAAGCGGCCAAGTTAAAAAGATCTCAGTGAGTAATGATAATACGTATAAGCCAATATTCATCTATATTTGTTCGGTTAGACTTTAGCCAGACGCGCATGCGTCAGTCGGGCATTGGGCACGACGACGTCGTGAATGACAAGCCCTGCGCTTATTATTACTCGATCGATTTTTAAAGAATGTGGTATTTTATGCGCTCAATTATAAAATTAAATAAATTGAACATCATCTGCGAATATATTTATGCATTGTAAAAGATAGCTCAGAGATTTTAGCAATTTTTACTGTTGAGTACTAATTATATAACACTAGTTTTAAACTTTTCCGTAGGGGAAGTTGTGATATTAAAATGTGAGAAATACCAATTTAATAATGGTATATGAATGGTATATTATATATATTCAAATCTTAAATAATAGTTAAACGTCTTAATTCTTATTTGCCAGGGTATTATTGTTTGTTATGTCTCATTGCCTGTAAAAATACTTTTGATTTTAAATTTTCTAAAGTTCTATTGTGGTTTTACTTCTTCTTTTCGTTTCATGCATAATATATAATATCTTGTCGTGTTGAGACGCATTCCACGCGAACGTAATAACTGCATTCATTTTTAATGAAATTCTCTGAAGCAACCAGTTAATAAACACCATTAATATTATGAAGTTATGGGATGAAAAATATAAAAGCATTATTGACTTTGTTGAAGTAAGAATACAAGCTTTTTTAGCCATTTGTGGGTCAAAGGAATCGCAGTTTATGTTCTTAATAAATGATGACGAAAATTATGTAAACAGATAAGGTCAGTAATTTAGTGCTCGTAAAAAGTTGTTTATTGTTCAAAATTAAACAAAAAGTGAGTATTTAAGACAGAATCATAATAACACTTAATTGCTTTAAACAAATCTAGGCATTCTTATCTGCCAATGAAGACCATTTACAAATACAAGTAGAACTCGGAATAAGATGTTGACAATGAGATAATTAAGATAAAAATGAACATGCAGATACCGCATAATCTATTAATGACACTTACCTTGAAGTGATTAGCGATCAAACAACTTTATCTCTTGTTGTTACAGTGCTGTCGCCTTGCGGCGGCGGCGGCAGGAGGAAGGTTTCGTGTGCGTCAATCCTTATCTAAATGAAATTGTAATTTACAGTCCTACAAAGTTACATTTGCGCTTGAGCGTTAGTAACCAACGATAAGAAGCATCTATGGGCCCGGAAATGGTGCTATGAAATATTAAAGTACATTCTGTTAGATTACAAGCGTTGTTATATTAAAACGTTTATCACTTGTTATGGAAGTCCTATGTTGGCGAATTTATTTAAATCGCATTTCAAACCACATTATATTCAGTAGTTTTCAAACTTTAAAGCTCCTCATGTCATGTAATTTTACTACTCTCTACTTACGTACTTGCATCGAATTCATAGTAAGACTTTGCAACAGATTTGTTAGTAGGTACTACATTTTCATAGAAACCTTTTTTCTAATAGGTTTGAGTTTAGTAACTTTGATTCGCAATAGGTACAGACAGTTTGAGTAAAATAAACAAATACACTTTAAACTATAGAAACTTTATCTATGATTTTAATGACAGTATTAAGTAAATATAAAGGCTTGGTTCCACTCAGTGTTATGTGTATCAATGATCTTATTTATTTAAGATAAGCTCCAAAGCTAGGGTTAGTTTTTTTGCCAAATGTTCGTGTGTGTACGGGACCAAGTACAATTAAAAAGTAAAAACATCAATGTTGTAGCGCGAAATTTAAACTATTTTGTTCGAATTAATGAATTAATCATTTACCTACGAGGTTTTTGCTCGGTATATTTAGAATTATATAATTTATGTGGTATATAATCTCAGTACAGAGTACTAAAAAAACGACCTCAAAAGTACATGGAATTACGTCTATTTGCCAAGTTTTATTGAAAAATCCCTAGTTCGCCACTATACGGGACTTGACACAGGAGATAATAAAAATCGGTTCTCACTAGTCAAAGTATATTGAGAGAGCCTTGAATTGGAGAATAGCAAAATCAACCATTAAAATAATTGCTCCGTTATAATAACATTTAGGCGCTATTTACAAAAATGAATCTTCGTGCGTGAACAGTCACTCTTAGAGGTGGATGATTTTCTTCAAAATTAAATGGGACCACTATGGACGTATCTTTCTATCTTCTCTTTCCAACAAAAAAAAAGAATCATGAAAATCGGTGCACAAATACCGGAGTTATCGCGTAACATACATACAAAAAAACATACAGTCGAATTGAGAACCTCCTCCTTTTTTGAGGTCGGTTAAAAATAAGATTAAACCTTTTGTTATGTTACTTATCATCAGATCTATCAAGATTAGAATTGCGAACAATCGAAATAGCAAGATCTAACAATAACACCACTAACAGAATGCGATTCAGAGAAGACTATTTCCGTAGACAGAGTTCCATTGACTTATTTAATAAAAATGTTTTGGATTAATATGGGCCACGTTCTAAGGCGCGTCGACCATATTCTTAATCGTGCTACTTGCAGATTTGACAGTGCTGTATACCATTCGCAGCGGCCATAAGAAGAACTGAAATAATCCATACGAACATTTTACTCGGTTTGTAGGTTTGTAGTGACTATGGACATTGAAAATTCAATACTTAACCTCTTGTGGGCAGCGACCGCGTAAAATACATGTCAATTTTGTACGGCTAATTGTACAGTGCCCCTGGCGTTCACAAGAAGAAATAACATTTCGTATTAATTTTATTAATTAATTTTATCTTATAGAGTCAATCGTGTGGGCTTCTACTTCGAGCCAGTTAGAAATCGAGGAATACTAAAGTAGGGGACATAATTGGGTTGATAAAGTATGTGTAAACATCTGCACACAGGAATTTACACTTTGAATTTTAATCCGATTTTTCGTCGTAGTAAAATTGTCGTCCTTCGAGACAGTCTAAGGCGCCTAAGCCATACTGCCAGTTAAATTTTTTCTCATTTTTCGTCTATTCAGTGACAAGAGTAGCGTTTTAAATCTTAAATGTAAATCTCAGCGTGCTGTAAATTGTACTTAACGCAGAGATCCATAATTGATCGTAAAATAATTCCTATGACACTAATCCAAATTCATCAATCATTATTACTTACAGGAACACTAATAACATTAAAGAAAAAAATTTATTGACGCACTTTTTTTTGTAATCATTTCGATAACGATAAGTCCAAAGGTGATTATTTGTTGCATTGAATTGACGTAAGAGATAAACTAAAATATTTGAAGGCCGCGAATTGATTTAATTCTTATATCTGATTAATTAAAAATAAAATTATTCATTACGTATATAATAGAGTAACACATACTACTGATCATTTTGAATAGTAAATGTAATTATTGTGATTTTTAAAAGTAGGAACATTTTGTGTTCTACTTGACTTTGCAGTATAAAAATGAAGTTGCAAAAGTTTGAAACATTGAAACTAATTTGTATATGGAACTGTTACCTTGTAGATCCATATTTTATAATCTATGTACTATTGTATCGAAATAGGATTAGGCTTACTTTCAAAAGCATTTTGCTGGCCCGCCCGGCGACGATGACGTCACCAGCGGCGCGCGCACTACTCGCATCGATCGCCCTGCCATTTTGCAGCGCTAAACAGCGCTAGACGAGCCACTTTCCTAGGATCTTGTTACAGCCGCTTCAAGCGCTGAATCGAAACTTTTTAAAATGTAACTAGACCACGGCAAAAGGTCACATGCGCCAGCATTTAACAATGAAATATCAGCGCTACTTTTCAATCGAAAGGGTGTACCTTGCTAATGAGAGTGGAAATTTAATATGGCGGGTGATTCAAAGATTTCTTTCGTAATGGTATTGCAAGCGATTTTGTCGTAAAAATACGATTTTACTGTATTATGGCGAAGAGTGGACGCTAATTAATGAAATTCGAGACTGAATTTCTGCGATCATGTTTTTTGAGAATTACCAGTGTAGTAACGTAAAATGGAATAGAATAGCATATAAATTTACAAAAACGTTAACTGTAAATTGATTGAACTAGAGTCGCGATTTTCAAATATGTTGTGTTTTAAATTTCGATACTCTTGTGTAATGGCAACAATGCACGAAAAGGTACGGAATGTTAAATGTAATCCCATATCTTAAATTAGTAAATTCGAAATTGAAACTTTTGCTGAAGTAGCCACATGCTTGCAGGACGCACAGTTCGTCATTTTTAATTCAGTTTAAATCAGAGATAGTTATATTTAAGTTCTAAACATGATTTGTTTCTATACAGTCAAAAGTACATCAAGCTTGACACTTTGAATCGTTCTTAAAGAAAGCGACTAGTGTTGAATTTTTAAGTCAAGTTTGATGTACTCTGTACAATAATTATTTCGGTACTGTATACTTTATATACTGTTATTTCACTCAAGAAAGTCCAAGTTAAACCTTTTCTTATTACAAATAACTTGAAATAACCTTAAATAGATTTAATTTTCAAACATAATCCCGCTTGAAAATAAACTGGCGCGCTTCGTAAATTAAATATGACTTCCCGAGCGTTCGAATTTGTTAAGACTGCGAGCGACACCTAGCGGCGCACAGGGTAACTTTGCTACGATTTTTTACTATTTCTCATTTCTCGAAAATATATTTATTTTATATAAGTTAATTCCTCACTAATTTTCGCACTTTCACATACGTAACTTGTACATTGTTTCGTTAATTATTGTAACTTGTTTGTCCGTAATAATTAAATTAAAAAATAACTATTTTATGCGACATTGGTAAATTGGTAAAAATATGCAAGTAAAAGCTGTAAGTCACGGTACACAGCCTGATTACAACCTGATTGCTCCGGTATGATCTGAATATGATCAAGGTCAGAGGAGTAGGGATCTTCTAGGCGAGCGTATGACTCTCAGAAATAAAGTAGTATCCTTATCCACATCCTCACTTTCCATCAGATATTGTGGTCGAGCATCAGCATAATAATAAATTGCAATAAAAAACATATCACAAGGAGGATACTCTTTTCTCTGTGTACCTTATAATACAGTACGTCAACATTTAAGGTTATTTGCCATTGAACCATGCCCAAGCTTTAGACAAAAAGCTCAACAGAGGAAGGCGGAGGAAAAGGTGGAGCTACCCCCATAAAAAGGGGGTACGGGGTCCATACCCCCTGAACGGAGTATAGGTGTATTTGAAACTGAAATTAACTGCGTGACTTTCATAAAAGTTTCCCACTAAAGGATCAGCCACGATGTTGTGTCATGTTTTTATTTGTTATCACGTAACATTGTTAAAATGGAACACCTAATGGAAGAAAAAAATATATACATATTTAGTGTTTTCTTACGGTTCCCTATTAGTATTTGACTAATGTGACCATTATTTTTTTCTCTCTGAGCGGGATGCCTGTAAATAATAATAATACCGCACACACTCAACACAGCCCCGCACTAGGGAAACCCTGTGTCGCGGGTGTTATGGACACACACATAGACAACCATAAATTACACCCAAACTCACGAGAGAAATAAATGTTAAAAGTGAAAAAGATCCTACAAATATTTTTCCCGGCCCGGGAATTGAACCTGGAACCTCTGCGTGGCAGTAAACTAATAACTCCAATTTGTCGTCGTTCAGAAATAAACCGCTAGACGGCAGCACGTTGACTGAAATTTCAATATGATATCGAAACGTCGTAACTTGTAATAACAGTATTGATGGTAATGAACTTTAACGACATACCGACAGGGTACAGTTTAAATTATATTAACAATCCAGAATTTGTTATTTCTTTTTAAATTTTAAACTACGACCAATTATTATCAAGATTTTGTAGTGTTTCAAATTGAGAATGTGTGAGTTTTGGCGACATCGGTTCTGACAGTAATCGAGGCTTATGGCATTTCCATTGTTTTGTTTGTTCCATGGAGAAGCTTAAAAGTCCCGCTCAAAGTGAGACGTATGGTCACGTTATATGTCGATGTGATTCCTTGTTTTTGTATGACAAATTGTCCTTAGAAGCGAATAACTAGTTTACTATTTTGATGAAAAACTTTACCTTATGACTTTACAGCACGGAAGCAAGTACTATTAAGTACTTATTATCATATCATGACCACTATTTACTACTAGCTGTAATTATATTCACACTCGGTCATGCACTTACATATCTAATAGGCTATTTTAGATGCACTATTTACACTTCACTATGTATATTATTATCTGTTGTGCGGTTGTTGTTTGTGTTTGGTTTAGAACTAGAACGAATCAAAGGAGAAAAGGCGGTGCAATTTGCTGCTAATTACTTTGAAATGTCAATGATAAAAGGCATTTATGTCAATGACAATTAGAAACCACTTCAAAGTATTTATATATCGCACAAGAAATTAAATTTTGTCGTAACGCAAATTTTTTGGAATTTAGAAAACACAGTTTGAAAATATAAAGAACAAACTGAATGAAACCAGTATACAAATATTCTCGTTTGTAAATGGATAATTAAGTATTATGTATAAATAAAAATAATCACATTATTTGCAGTACATATCACGTCTTACATATCATATAGGTTATTTCAGATGCACTATTTACATTTTGCTATGTATATTATTATCTCGTTATATTTTTGCTTTCAAATAACTTAATCCCTCTCGTTGGTCATGATTGGAAGCCAGCTCCTAACTTTGGCATGTGCTGAGTCAGCGCCCTTTCACTGCTATGACAATCATGTTACGTTTTTTCTCTTAAGCTTAATCTGTATTTGTATTATATCAGTGAGTAAAGTGTTTATCTATCTATCTATTGTAATAAAAAAAGCATTGAAAATAGGATCAGCGACACTTTTTAGGTAATATTGAGTTATATATACCGTTGGAATCAGCTAATGTTTCTGATTCCAATGGTATATATAACTTAATATTACCTAAAAAGTGTCGCTTATGCCATTTTGCTTTTCAAGCGTCGAATATATTGCACAACATTTTTCAAAGAAACATTAAACCTAAAATAAAAAGGGTTGTTATTAAAGCAATATTAACCAGCACATGCAGTCGACACAAACAAATCGGTCGTAAAGAGCACATGATGACTTCAGGGAACTAGAATAAAGGCGGTTGCCGGTTGGTGCGATAAATCAATATGATGCCAAACAATCCCGCGTAGTGCGCGAAAGGGTTAAAAATAATTGAGAACTAACTAAGGTTGCAAGATGGTATAATCTTGGAGAAACACTTTTACATAAACGCACAGTGAACGTAAAAAATAACCCGTCAAATACTTTATTCAAATGTCTTATGTAACCGATGGATGCACGTTGCGTCCGATCGGCTGCTCTGGAAATCTTTGGGGGAGGCCTATGTTCAGGAGTGGACGTCTTCCGGCTGATATGATGTTGATGATGAAGTGCTGTATTTCATATACATTCACTTAACTGCCTCCGTGGCCGAACGGTTACCATGCCGGACCGCCACGCAGAGGTCCCAGGTTCGATTCCCGGGCCGAGAGAAATAGTTGTATGGCCTACAATTATTTCTCTCGTGAGTTTGGGTGTAATTTGTGGTTGTCTATGCGTGTGTCCATGGTACCCGCGACACAGGGTTTCCCTAGTGCGGGGCTATGTTGAGTGTGTGCGTTATTTATTTATTTATTTATTTATTCAAGTCATGTAATATTTATATTTGTTTTTAGTTAATATTTCTTACATTTTATAATTTTAGTGTTCACCACACTTGTACATAAGTGCCATCTCATTTTTTGAGAAAGCGGTTTGAATTGCCAGCGGTTTGAATTTTGAACCAGCGCTGCAGCAGGTAAGCTATAACATATGCTGAGTTGGATCCGTTTAAGCTTATGGATATATGTAATCATTAATGTGAATTATCTGTTTTGCTTAAATTCTCTTAAGCTGAATAAACGTTTCTTTCTTTTTCTTTTTATTTATTTATTGAATATCATGATGTTTTAAATCCATCATTGTCATATATTTTTTGTGAAAATACTCCACTAGCTTGCTATTATTATTGATAAAAAAGGCGAACACACAGAAAAATTTCTTCTATCTGTCTGGACTCGAACCAATGTCTGTTGTCATGCCGGGATCACCCCTCTTAACCAACTGAGCTACAGACTGAGTCAGCTCTAATGAATTCCTTTATGTTAGTAACATAAACACAATACAATACAAATATTCTTTATTGGTTTAAGTACTTTAAATGCTATATCTTTTTTTTTTTTATTTTTTTTTATTGCGACTCGACAAAATGACTGCACCGCGCCTGATGGAAAGTGCGAATACAGTCCAGAGATGAGAGTAACGGATGGAAAACACAAATATCTTCACTCCGTCACTATCATTTTGCCGGTCTGGCCAAATGCACTGGATGTACACCAACTGATCCCTGAACGCGATTCGCAAAAGCGTTTCACTGTGGAGGGTTTTCCGCCGTGTGTACTGTGGTCGCTATCCAGTCGGCACAGAGCCTACCACAATGCTAAGCAGATGGACACTTGTGACGCCCTCGGTCGCCTCTTACGACCCCCACGGGCATGTATGGGGAGGCGACAATGTATTCTTAAGCCGTCGCCCCACGGCTAAGATATATCTTTAGCATTTAAAGTACTTATGTACTTTAAATACTATATCTTTAGCATTTAAAGTACTTATGGATTGCATAATTTCATTCGCCTTCCCCTTTCCATCATTGGGGGACTACACGTGGGCTGCGGTTCTGCCCTCATGTTATGGATATTCCCAGGATTCACACGAAGCGTTTCGCTTCCACATTTAAATGGCGAGCGGCTAGAGAGTGGAATTCCCTGCCTGCGGCCTTATTCCTCGAATGCTATAACTTGAATCTCTTCAAGGCGAGAGTGAATAGGCATTATTTAGGTGTGCATCAGTAGCGAGGCGTCCATGTAACTCGATTCCCACTGACTTGCCTAAAATTTTCCACGTATTATCAAATATTATAAAGTAATTTACTACATTTTATGCACAATTTTACGTATACTATAATTAACCAGTGAAATAAAGTGTACTACTGGTATCTTGTGTGCTAATAAGTGCTGTGTTTAATTGTCGTCAAGGCGTCACTTGTTAAGGCAAGTGTCTTTTGTTTTGCTTTGGCTTTACTAAAGATAATGTCCCATTGATTTTTTCCACATAGCGGAGTAACAATAATGATAATAAGTTGCTCACGGGCGGTTTAAAAAGTGGTTATAACTCAATACTATCTACATAAGAATAAGAAGTGTTTATTTGGCGTCACAAACACAAAGAAAAACAAAATACTTGACACATTTATATTTTTGGAGAAAAGAACAAGAGACTTATGGTAAATCAATATTAAGTATGTGTTAACATTAACAAAAAATACGTTGCTAACATGATGGCATGCCTGAAAGCATTGTGAATTATTACAGGTGGTCCCACACTAGGCTAAGTTTGTCCTGTGGCAACCCTTTTACGGTTTCAATTTGTTAATCTCGGCATTCGTTACGTTACGATTATATTTTACAATTAATAAGAACTTATATATCTATTAAATCCAACATAAGAATAGGAAATTTTATAGATTGTATTAAGTAAAACAGCATGAATTTAAAATAATTGTGACCAACATATTATTGCAAAAAGAAATATTTATATTTAATTTTAATAATAATTAACTACTAAGGTTCTTCAGCTGAATAAAAATGTAATCTTGTTCACAACTGGAAACCCACACCAATAGTCACCCCAACAGGCTGTCACTTCAACTTGACAACTCCTATCGAAACAATGAATGGCAACAACTAATACCACAACCAACCCACTGACCTAACGACTCTTATGGAGCTTTCTGTAAGTTCACAGTTCCAAGACTGGATATGTGACCTAATAATCCTCTTCGCATTGTGAATAGAGTTTTCTTTAATGTCGCATATTTTTGCAATTCTTTTGTAAATGAAAGGAAATGCAAAGGTCCCAAAGCGTTGGACAAATATTGGTCGCGTTTTCACCTTAAATACGTAAAGAAGGATATTCCCGAGAATATTCGCGTGCATATTAAGGGCAGCTTTTAGAATATACAGTTTCCGCACACCTAGGACCTTCATGTCTTCAAATAACGAGATTGTGGGGTAACGAGAGGGCTTGCGCAACATCACCTTTAGCACCTCTCTCCAGGTTGATCATATAGCAGGATGAAGAGCCTCCTCACACCAAGATGCAATAGCTCATATATCTGTACTATCAGTCACAAACGCAAAGGAATTTGTAAGATCGACTGATTCGGTCTGTAGCTTGGTTAAGAGCGGTGGCCCCGGATTACCTAACAGTAGTCCGAAATGACATTTTCCAGAAATGACGTTTGCTCGAATGTTCATAACCTCGAAAGTAATTTTGTCGAATGTTCATAAACTCGAAAGTAATTTTGAGAGGAAAATGTTTTTTCTTTAAAAATTTGCGATAAACATCCAACATATCCTGAAAGAACAACGGTTTCGTTGTGATTCGGTTTTCGGTGTAATGAATATTCGAACAAACGTTATTTCGAATTTAAAAAATTCGAGTTTATGATACGTTACCATGGCCCCGGCATGGCAACAGAGGCTGGTTCGAATCTAGTTAGATCGAAGGAAACTTACTTTATGTCAGATCTTTGTATAAATATTTTTTTTTTTACAATAGTTACCAAGTGACTGGTGGTAAGGGTGCGTTCTCATTATGTCGTGACAGTCGTGCAGTTTAAAGTCGTTCACGACTTTTATGACGTTACGACTACAGACTGTCGTGACAATGGAAAGAGCTAGAATGACAGTCGTCTGACGATAAATAAAACGTCACGATAGATAATCGCAGCTTCAAACGATTCTGTCGAGCAAACATCAAGGCGGCTGCAGTGAACCTATAATTTGTCGTCACGATCTAGTGGGAACAGCTAAACAGTCGTTCAACGATAAAATAAACGTCCACTGTAGAATCATAACAGATAGTCGTGATACGGGAACAGGCTAGACGCGACAGTCGTTCAACGATGAATAAAACGTTACGACAACGTTAACGGGAACGCGCCCTAAGCGACACGCCTACCCATAACAGTGCCACTCAGCGCCCGTCACCCTGGGGCATTAGCTAACAAGTCCCATGTGCCAGTAATTTCACTCTACCACCCTTACGGACCGGAATGCAGTTATATTGATATTACTGCTTGGCGGCAGAAATAGGTAAGGTGGCAGTACTTCTCTGGACGAACTCTTTCACAAGGAGCTCTACTGCTACTAAATTTATTACTGTATGCGGTTTATGAAGTGATGAGCTATGTCCTAACCGAACTAACTATTTTCTGCGATATAACGTCCATTAATCTTCAGAAGTCGAACATAAATTCACCAACTTTTAATGCAATGGCCAATAGAATGAGAGTTGCTTTTGAACACGAAAAATCAATGATCCCACAAACGATATGAAAAACAGTAATAAAACTGTGAGAAAAAAAGAACGTGACTACGTGAAACAATTTATAATCTATCTTGCTAAAGATTGGTGAGAAATTATCCATCAATTGACATGGAGGATTGATGACTGCTCGCTGACCCACATCGCGGAGTATATCTGCTACTCTCTTGCACGTTACCCCTGGACAGGAGTGGCAGAGATGGATGGATGTTAGTTATTTTTTTGTCCATTTACTGTCTTTTGTTTTAGAGTATATTGTTGTCACTCGTTTTCGATTAGGAGTAAATTAGTAGGAGATAAAACGTATTAATTTAATAGAAAGAATTTCAGAGATTTGTAGAAAAAAAAACACCTTATGGTATTTGTTTTATTCAATGCGTTTGGGAAAGAAGACGGTGTTTGCATTTGAAGATCAGGTTGGAAAACCTACTCTTGCTTTTTTGTATAATTCATTTTTTCCGATATAGGAAATGTAATGTTGTATAATGTATGTAATATTGTGAGTAAGATGGTGGTGACTTACCTTTGCGGTTTCGTCAGACTAGCGAAGTAGACTGGTTTTCTGTTTGCCGATCGTTGCGCCGCCGCGGCCGCCGCCGCATCACACAAGCCACCCTCACGTCGGTGATTCCCCCGCGCGCCGTCCCCACCGCCTTTTTGCCTTTACAACTTCAAACTACACCTACTGTCACAGACGCGCTTAACTACACAGCCAGACACATAATTAAAACAAAAGTAAGGCAGGTCCGTACTATAAAGCACCCAAAAGTCCAAGGAAATTAGGCGATCCAAATAGTCTTGATTAGGCGTTTCAATTTGAAAATTTTAAATTTGGCTATATACTTTTTTAAATAAAAATTTGAAGAGCTCCCGCGCTATTACCTATATTCGTGATTTTCGTGTGTTTTAATACGCGGCGAAGCACGCATCGTATTCCCGTCACGCTCCATATAAGGCGTTTTAGAGGGAGTGTCGGGATCGTCGGTCTCTGTCACACGTCTCTTGGTACATTAACCTGGAACAAGAGAAGTTCCTGATTAGTCTATGGTCTGGTTTCCGCACTCTTAGAACGTTAAAAGCACTGACGCTTCAACTGTCCGTTTTCCTCCCTTAAAGTTTAAAAAGAAATAAAAGCAAAACTTTGTTTTAAAAATTGGTTCTAGCGTTCGGTTAGTGCAATATTGTGTCCAATCGAACACTTTTTGTACGACTGTGCATTTTGGGGCGATAGTATATTCACGGGCCGTGGAAGAGTCAGTACCTATTGGCAAATACACAACGTTCGGATTTTTTATTCACATTTCGTTTGGTACACTATTGAATGATTGAAACGCGTTGTTAATTGAATTTCATTTTTAAATCGACACACGTAATTTTTTAATGTGATTTTTTTATCATCTGTCTCTCGGGCCAGTTTCGTTACTTTTTTGACGTGGAATAGTACAATTTACATTTCAACATCGATCACAATTCTTTTAGAACCTTTTGACACTTATAATATGTAGTTAGTTTCTTTGCGTTGTACTCTTACAGAACTCAATATACATCTAACCATTTGAAAATGGATAGTTATACTTGTTACATAATCAAATTTGTATGGACAATAGCCCCCTTTACAGAGCTACTTTCTCGTCGGGAGCGTACAATATTGTGCGCGGGAAAGCCTGCACGCGCAATCGTGCGCTATTACCTGTTTGAAATTTTTCAAGCTAACGTTCTTTCGCGTGCGATTGCTCGTGTTCGTTTTTGTTACAACGGAAAGCGCGTCCGTGTAAAGGCTAATAGCGCAGGATAGGCCGCGTGAAACTGGAGCGTCCCTTTTCCTTCCAACGTCTTTACACGCGCGCTCAATCGTGCACGATTGTTGTATCACGCGCGATGGAGTCTGTGCAAGGGCCACTATTCACCTGTATGGACTAAATTACAAAAAACGTTTTCACTGCCGTAGGCCTTTAAGACCTGCCTACGCTAAGCGCTACGACGTAGAGTTTACGACTTAGTTTATGGCCTACTACGAAAATTACGTATAAAACAAAAATTACCCCGTAAACTCTTGTTTTCTCGTTTTGTTAACTTAACTATAATTGACAGGTCAGTTGAACCTGTAGTTTTTGTATTTCTTTTCTTATTGCCTTTAGCAACAATGTACATATGAAGATTTAAGTAAGAAAAAAATTGATTAATCCATGAATAATCCTTACTTTATGTTCAGTGTTGTTACAAGTAAGTACAGTTATTTAAAAGTTAAGTATAGATACAGTTAAGTTTACATACAGGCAGAAACATTGACAAAAATCTATGAAAATTCTGATTTTTGACAACATTAACATAGATGCCCCAAACATAGTTCCAAATCGTTTCCCATTGTCTCCAATATAAGCTTCTCTTTTCCTAAATCATGTCTCTATTATTTAATCTACGCACTCAATTATGTAGTTCAGTATGTACGTGCACAGTTACACTCAAAGATAAGTAAGACTAAACAAACAAAACACTGCTACGTGATATATGTATACTTACAGAAGTTAAGGAAACGTTATTTTAAATGTAATTTGTTTTAGCGGTGATAAAAAGATTATATTTAGAGATATAAAGAACTAATTTTTAGGTGTATGCAGTCGAATTTTGTAGCCTTAACAGGTACAGTCAAGAGCACATCAAGCTTGACACTTTGTAGTTTGGACCGTTTTTATCGTAAGCGGCATATAGTTGGATTTAAGTCTTAAGTGTAAACCTTCCAACCACGCGGCGCTATAAACGCACATTCGTAAAACGCGCGTCGTCTGCGTTTAAAAATACACCGTGTGAACAGGTACTTATTATCGTTTTATTTGATTTTGTTTTGTTGTCTGTATGTAACTAGCCCTTCTAAGCATTTTGTAATTCCAGTTCAGTTCTGAGATAAATATTATTCTTGTTATGCTTCCTCTCTTTCAATGCGTAAGGCAAAGGAATGGCATCTGATATCTCGGCGATCCAACGGCTTACACATGCTAGATGAGGAGGTCCCGGATTAAACTCTCGGTAGGACCAATTTGGTAAATGAACGTTTCTAAAGTCCTTAGTCCTTAAGGCATATATTATGTGGGTCATGTGGCCTGAAATAAATAAATAAAATAAAGCAGTTCTGGTCTGGGTGTCTGGGGGAAGTGCGCCAGATTAGTAAATTCCGTTTTTCTGGTATTCATATACAGGAAATTCCCTAGTTTGAGACCAGACCACTAGAATACAGCGACATCTCACGTCAGACTCTGGTAGCTGCCATAGTACTGAGTGAGAAATTTCGTAGATCTTTCACAGATGTCGTTTAGGGCGATAAAAGCTGAAAAAACCCAATACAAACACATTGGAAAAAATATGTAGTAAAGTTGAGGATATACATTGATTACTACACGGTGTTAAAACACGATTCCTAAAAATTTTCAAGATAGAAAAGAAAACCACATATTCACCTCAAAATTTTACAACAAAAACCACTATATACAATTGTACTTTACATATACCAATGATTTTTATTTATATCAACTGAACTAAACAGAAGACGTATACTACATGATATACATTTTTTCAATGGCTTTAATTTCGTTTGTAAAAAAATAAAGTAAAATATCTGAAATAAAGCCAATATCAATGCCGTTCGACGTTCGAATAAAATAAACTATTTTCGCTTTCGTAAACTTAGGCCTACATACCCATGTATATCCCTAAGCCACCACTCACCCCTGATCGCAGATACTATGACACTCCTGCCACTAAGCATCTGGCATAATTCTTCCGGTTGTTCCACTCTTCCATAAGTCTTTTCATAAACGACGGCCGTTTATTCTTATCACTTGACATTGTGACATGACATTTTTAAGGACTCAATCTGGTTGACATATATGTTGGTATATACCAAGGTCGACCTTTCCCGTTGCCTTCCACGTTCGCCTTTCATATGACGTCATAGTAGGTATCCCATATAGATATTGCACACGCCTACAATCCACTTACAGCCCTATTATCCCTATTGAAAGCTTGCGACAGGGCTTATCAAAGTGATCCTTTGCCTAATGCACTTTCAATAGAACCAAAAATATATTTTAGACTTGTTAGGACGTGAAAAACGGGAGCAAGTTTTTTATCAGAATACCGCATTTAAAACCTTGAAACTGTTAACATTAGATAAAGGACAGCCTGCAAAACCGGGCTTACGTACACACGCTAGCACATCAAGCTACACATTGACGTATCTTGTTCCGTTGCAATGGAGGCGATTTTCGAACAAAAATTGCCGTTGTGCGTACTTTAAAACATGGTTAAAAATGCTGAAACATTGCTAAAACAATCAATCGTTACATTTGAAAGATAGCATGTTAGTATATACTATAAAGTTTGACAGTACCACAACACAAGCATTCTTACGCCAACTAGTAGGAGAAATGGTCAGTGTGTCTCCCAATTTCAAACTAAATTAAATTTTTAACAGTTAACAGTCGTTAAAAACAAAAACAAATATCCGACAACAAGTCTGTGTTTTTGAAGATGGAGTAAAATGGTAGTTTATTGCGCAAAAGTGTTGCTCGCTAGCATGCAGCTAGTGATTGCAGTTGATAAATATTTTATCGACTATAGACTGAATGTTGATTACGCTTATGCAATAAATAGCCAAACTTGTTTTATTGTAAATTGTAAACAAGATATGAGAACAAAACATAGAAAAATTCACGAGGTCCGCTGGTTCGTTCTGTGGCTCAGTTGGTATAGCGTCTGACACGGTATGCTAGAAAACGTCGTCGGTTCGAATTCGGCCGGATCGAAGGAATTTTTTCAGAGTGTTCGGTCCTTGTATTAATAATTATAACAAACCAGTGGAGTAATTTCACATAAAAATAATTGAATATCAATTCAATATAAATTTAAATTGTAAATAATTTTACTTAGTTTAGGTATCACCTACATTACTTGCACTACTAACCTTAATTAAAGTTATGCAAACAAAGAATAATTTCATTGTTTGCGATAGTCTGGCGCATATATATAAATAAAAGGTTATTTAATAAGAAACATGCATTTTGGTTAAATTTTTTATACAGAATAAATTTATCATTATCTTTTTTTGACTCATAATCGGCCCATTACTCGTTCAACTGCTGGGCACAGGTTCATTTGAATTGTCAATTTTTGTAAGTTCATTACATACGTACAATACATTTAGAACTATGTCTATGCAAAATACAAAGAGAAGACACATTGGGCCTGGCACTGGTGTGGGACGCCACATGTGGCAACACACTTGCCCCATCCTATCTCCAGCACACAAGCAAGAGGGCTGGCTCCGCAGCTGAGCTGGCGGAAAGAATAGAAAGTAATAAGTACCAGGAACTTGGGTCCGACTACCTATTTACAGCCTTTGGAGTCGAAACCCTTGGCCCGTGGGATCCCAGTGCCGTTCATCTGTACAAAATTTTATCGAAAAAATTAATAGACTGTCTGGGAAACCTAAGGGCCGGCTGCTACCTTCCCAATGCATTAGCAAAGCAATACAAAGGGGGAACGCTGTCAGCATCTTGGGCACCTTGCCACGGGGACCCAATTTTATTCATATAATTTAAAAATTCTAGTTTTACTTTCTAGTATTTAAGCTTTTATTGTCTTTTTTATCTTAGCTGTATATTATCTTAATGAAATAAAATTTACTAGACATATTTAAAAGTTCAATATTGATAATCAAATTCGCCTTTCCTTATTACGATGCGGTACGATACGATGATATTGATATGAATAAAAATAGATTTCGATACTAGTAGGCCAACTATCAAAATAAAAATAAAGAAAGCAATAACGTAATCATTAATACGTCATAACATTTACAATTTAGACATTTTTGCCAAATTAAGCGATTAAGCGATTGAGTATTTAAAATTTTATGAAAACTGGCAACCCTGCCAAATGTCATTTAAAAAAAAGACAGACTATAATATGAATATGATTAACGTCGACAGGAACGCAAGCCAATGTTAGTAATTGCACGGAAATACTGTATTGAAATATGTATAGTAAATAAGAAACGTTGAAATAATATAAATGCTGAACGTTATGCTGATTTTACGCCGGTCAAATGCATCGGCGGCGCGCGGCGGCGTGGTGCACATGTACTACGGCCATGTTAATTGCATAAAATAGGGTCCCACGTCATGGTGCCCAAAATGCTGGTAGCCTTTTCGTACATTATTACGTTACGTTAACACGTTGAGTGAGGTCGCTGCCAGCCCTTAGGACTTTTTGAAGGTGGTTTGGAGCCTTTTTCGTATCCTTGTTACTTTTCATAACTCAAAAAAATAGATTAGCACTACCTAGGTCGAAATCACAAATGTACCATATTTGAGCTTATGTAATGGCTGTTAAAATTTACAACAGAATTTCTAAGGATAAATCATCCCAGACGCAGTATAATTTATTCACCAAACAACTAAAGGCTCATTTGATAGAAAAATGTTACTATAGCCTGAAGAAGTTTTTTGAAGAATAACTTACCAACCTTTTCATACCATACTGCATCAAAAGTATTATATTACGTTATTATTATCATTATTGTTATTTTAATTTATTAACTTTTTTTAAAATGACTTAACATTAAGTTCTTTTCTTTTTTAAATTTAAATTAATGTACATTTTTTAATTGCGGCGCCCTAACAGGGTCATGTTGATACTATTCTAATTTTAAGAACATTATAATAATAATAATAATAACGCACACACTCAACATAGCCCTGTGGCCTACATTTATTTCTCTCGGCCCGGGAATCGAACATGGGACCTCTGCGTAGCAGTCCAGCATGGTAACAGTTCGGCCACAGAGGGAGTTGCATTATGTAACACATGAAAGCAATAAATACTTTGACTTTGGTATAATAAAGCCACATGTGACCATATAGCAAAATTGTTATACGAACCACCTGAAACGAATTATATACACCTATGTGAAATGATATAATTCTTCTATTTAAGCATAAAAATGTTACCGAATAATTTATTTCGTAGAATGTAAATATTAGAACGACAGCATGCGATTTATCGATGCAAGTGACGCCCTTGACTGCATGAAATGATATGACACTGGGTTTAAGCACAACAGACCCGACAGACAATAGACATAAAAACTTTTGCTTTAAAATTATTTATGATGTCGGAAAGTACTTAACATACTTTTAATACAAGTCCAATACATACACGACAACGAAGTCTTTTTTTGCAGGTGTACATAATTCTTTTATTTGTAAGATATTAAATTTATGTTCCACTGCCTGAGCATAGATCTATTTACACAAGAGGGGAGTTTATACTCTGTCGTCGCCTAACAATCAAAGAATAAATAGCGAGTGAAAACAAGTACACTCATGGGGGATGTAGTGACCAAACTCATAAAGCGGGCAAATAAGGCCCTTGGGCCGAATCAATTAGATGTTTGTTCGCCAAGGTCGTTTTCAGTTAAGGCTAAAAATGGTACACGATTCGTAGGTATTTTTATTAAAAACGTTTGAAAGAAAATTTTGATAGCCGCCTAGCGAAATTATATGATTATATATATATTGACCTTTTTCAATCTATCCTCCTAATGTTTACTTATAAAACATTTCTTTGTTTAAAAGCATCGCTGGTTTGCTGTTCTTAAAGTGTAAATGAGGGTAGTAATACATTTAAGTCATTATAATAACATCATATAATTTGTATAAACAACTCTTTATAAACATATTCTCACGGACGAATTCGGAGTAACGATAAAAAAGATTGAATTATGATAACAACGTTCATATAAACTACTGGCCGCATATACCAGAACGTTTAATAATAATTTGAAAAAGAATGACTTCAATCGTTTTTCGATTTCGATTAATAGTCACAACGTTCATTCATATGAACCGCTGGCTACATACACCAAACCGTTTAAATTGAAAAAAAGAATGTCTTCAATCGTGTTTCGATTTCGTTTTAACGTTCTCGTGTTCTTATAATATGTGGCCAGTGGTTCATATGAACGTTGTTACTTTTAATCGAAATCAAATGATGATTGAAGTAATTCTTTTTTCGAATTAAACGTTTACTTACATTATAATGAGTGTGTTATGGTTTACGCTTCTAATTACTGTGCCGTGATATTAATCATATTCAAATAAATGTAAATGAAATGCCAGACGATTATAGATTTGTCAAGCTCGTGTATTACATGTGAAATTCATATACATTCCATTTTGTATAAAAAAAGAAACTTTAATGCTATTGTTTATACTTTATTTGTTTAATTTATGAATTTCATCATTGTTTCAGTCATTATCTGTGTTAATCATAGATACAGAAAAAAAGGGGTTAATAGTCTGATGTCGGCGCCACTGTGGCAGTAGGTTTTTTTATTTGGATCAAAATTTTATGAGTTAGAAAAACTAAAACAATTGGTTGGACTGCGTTTTAGCGCAATACGCATAGTACTCAGCATCTTCCTTACGTTATTGTCGTTGGAGTAATCGCTTACCATTTCTGTTTGGCGCCCTACCTTTTAGTTTCTGATACGACACAACAATAATATTTTTACTCTAACTAAATAACTTCGTCTAGGTCCTCCCCTGCTTTTCTTTCCTTCGGTCCTTCGGTTCTCTGGTTGTTTTTAATACGCTTCTCTTTTCCTGCACTATGTTTCTATTATTTAATCGACGTCTCTTTTTTCTTCGATCATGTATTTTTATTATACCTAGTGACGGGACGAACAAGTTGAGATAGTTACAGTGTTGCTCAGTGTCTCAAATTGCAAAGATTTGAGGGGCACTGCCACTGCGCCCGTCACCCTGAGCCATAAGTTGAAAAGTCCCATGTACCTCAGGCTTATTACCGATCTTTAGCGACCAGTCGTTTTAGCAATAGTTGCACGATTATCGCTGTCAAAACATAAATTCGTATTACGGAACGAACAATTGCGACCAGTCGACTACAGCGCCTCCCGCGAGCAACTAATAAACTAAAACTGCATGAAAATGCTTTGACAGAAAGCGACCGGTTGCTTTTTCGTATTACCGAACCGTAATACCAACTTAGCAATCGCAACTGGTAGCAATCGCGTTGCTATTGTACAATTAACAACCGGTTGCTAAAGTTCGGTAATAAGCCTGCCTGTCATTTCACCACTACCTTCCAAAATCGAAAGTGATGCCTTCTATAAAAGTTTTAAGAAAACTATCTTGTCGTATCAACCTTTCCCCAGTTTTTTATTGTTGCGCTGATGTATTAAGTATAAAAGTAGGTAGAACAAGAATATGAAATTAAATTCTCGTACCATTGCTTAAGAGAATAATACATTAAAATTTAGTCTTGTACACGAGTTCAAATCCTCACACATATACGAGAAAATGTCATGTGTCTGGCAATGAATAAAATTTATTTTATTAGGTTAGCTTAATTGCAGAGTTGTGGTTTCCTTATAGAAAACGCGTGCTCAGGTGTGGGACAAAGCACAGAATATACAAACAAATAAAAGCAATAAACCTTAGAATTCTAAGCAATAAACAAACAAAAGGGTGGTTAAAGCTTCTACATCAGTGGTGTTGAGAGAATCTCTAAACGGTCAATGCACCTGATTTTTTTGTTTTTTTTTTAAGGATGTTTCGAACACACTCAGACAGAAATAGTGTTGTATGGAATCAGTGATGTCGAGGAAACGGGACCAGCTCCCCGAAAGCCGGCTTACTGTGTAGAAAGGCACCACCCCGATCACAGAATGATTAAAAAAAATATTATTCTAAAAATTTTAAAAAACTTCACTTGCGCGATTTACGTTTAGATCGTTGTGATTAATGGAAAACAGAGTCAAAGTTATTACAATAAACGTAAAAGAACTGAAACGGTGTTAAATATCTCACAAAATACTTATAATCATAGTATTAATTGACAAATTAAACGGTTTTAGCTTAAAAGATATTCGTATATCATTATTTGAGTCATGTGTCGCCATCTATTGATAGATTGTTGAACTATTTCGTGCAAGCTCATTCTATCAGATGCTTTCCGTTCATGAGTCTGAGATGAATGATTGCTTTGTGGATTTTGGTTATAAAAGAGTATTTCGTATTTTACCGTATGAGCAATGCTAATAATGTTCTACCAGTCAAATTAATTTTGTTTGGGAAAGTATGTAAGTAAAGATTGTGTACTTCGAATTTCCTTTCGAATCTTTTGCAGTCAAGAGAAATCAGTATGCAGACATTTTTTCTGAAATTTTAGGGTATTACATACGTCGCTAAGGTTTTGTATATACCTAAATTGCATAGCTATTTCAAGATTCATATTCTTTATTTGCAAGTGACATGGTTACCTGTACTATAGGTGTTCTTAAGCCAATAATGTAGGTACAACATAACAAGTAACACCCCGTAAGGCACTGCAAACTTTTGAGGGCACTTGAACAGCTAGCTACCATCGCATCGCGGACTAGAGATGTCATCTGTGAGAAATTTCTCACAGATGGCGCTGCAAAGATCAAATGCTAATAATAATAAATAAAGATAAATAAAAGATTTGCAACAAGCACATGGAAAAATTCGTAAGGTCTGCTGCTTCGTTCCGTGACTTAGTAGGCATAGCGTCTGGTACGGTTTGATAGAAGACGTTGGTTCGAATCCGGCCAGAGCGAAGGAATTTTTTCTAAGAGTGGTTACACACGGCAGTAGCGATACAAACAGATTTACCAATAAAGATTCCAAGTGTAGCGATGCAATCGCGCGTTTGTATCGATGCAGTCGCGCGCTTGCATCGCTGTTTAAAATCGCGCGCGTGTGTAAAGGTAAACGATTAGCGACTGCATCGCGTTTGCATCGCGTTTGCATCGTGTTTGCATCGCTGCTAAAAGTCGCCAAGTCTAACCGCTCTAAAGTGTTCGATCTTTGTTATTAATAATTATAACAAAGTAGTGGAGCAATTCCAAAAAACTTATTTAGTATCATGGTAGTACAACATCGTGATATTCAACAAAAAAAAAACTGATAAATTAAAATACAATTATTATTAAGTAATTTATTGACCCCAGACGATAAAAGAGATGCAGTTATAAATTTGAAGCCTTTGGCTGTATATCTGCGTCTATAACAGTGGCATCGTAGCTAGTTTTTTTTATTAGAAGGCTAATTTAATCAGGATTATTCTTAGCTGAAGAAGATATTTGATAAAGTTACAGTTGGTGTAGAGATCTCAGTAATAAAATGAATATTTATTTTATATCCACTTGTCCGTAATAATAAGCCACGGTAGCGTAATGGTTTGACCTACCGCTATTCAAGCAGAAGCTATGGGTTCGAATCCGGGCTCGTATCTCCGAGTTCCTTGGAATTTATGTGCGAAGTTAATTTGGAGCTTTTAAATGAAGGAAAAAATTCTGACGAACGTGCACGTCGAAGAAGATTCACAACCCTCGGAAGGCGTGTGAGATCCCCTAGCCGCATTGTGCCAACGTGGAGGACTATGGCCTAAATCCTCGCCTGAGACCCGTGACCAGCAGTGGGACTTACAAATGGGTTGATGATGTGATAAATTGATTACTTGAAACTTGTTTTATTATGTAAATTCGATGACGTTACAATAAAATGCATAATTGCATAGTTGTTGTTTCTTTATTGATAACCTATGCTCAACATTGGGACAATACACTACACTTAAACATCTCTAAACGGTGAATGCACCTGTAAGTTAGTAGCAGTAGAGCTCCTTGTGAAAGAGGTTGTCCGTGGTAGTACTGCCACCTTACCTATTTCTGTCGCCAAGCAGTAATGTCAGCATTACTGTTTCGCTTTTGAAGGGTAAAGGGTGCTGGTGAAATTACAGGTAATGGGACGTCTCAGGGTGACGGCCACAGTGATCGTGCCCCTCAGATCTTTGCAATTTAAAGTTCTGAGTGGCACTGTAACGGTTATGGAGAGACATGTATCTTATCATCAAGTGCACGACTTGTTCGTCCCGTCACTTGGTGTTTTAAAAAAAACCTGACTTGTTTTTGTAATTTTTTTAAATGATGGTTCGAACACTCTCAGACAGCAATAGTGTTGTATGGAATCAGTGATGTCGAGAAACGGGACCAGCATCCCGAAAGCCGGTTTACTGTGTAGAAAGGCACCACCTCGATTACAAAGAGTAAAAAAAATATTTTTAAAATTTGAATAAAATTTCACTTCCGCGATTTACGTTTAGATCGTTGTGATTAGTGGAAAACATAGTCAATGTTATTACAATCAGCGTAAAATAACTGGAACCGTGTTAAATATCTCATAGAATACTTATATTTCACAGTCTACAAACTACTTAACTCCTCAACTACCTAATTACATCTGTCGTGTTTGGTACGGAAGAAAAAAAACAATGGAAGTGCCGTAATTAAGCCACGATTACTATGAGAATCGCTGTCGCCAAAACTCACACATCCAGAATTAGAAACACTAGAAAAATCTTGATATTAGTTGGTCGTAGATTCAAATTTAAAAAGAAATAACAAATTCTGGATTGTTAACATAATTTAAACTTTATCCTGTTGGCATGTCGTTAAAAGTTCAGTCAATAGGTACCTATTATTACAAGTTACGACGTTTTGATATTATATTGAAATTTCAATCAATGTGCTGCCATCTAGTGGTTCATTGCTGAACGACGACGAACTGGAGTTATTAATTTGGTTCTCCAAACAAGAAGCGACCATATTGCAGGGGTATAAGCTTTCGTTTCTTGTAACAAATAAAATATTTTGATAAACAGAAAATTGAAAAAGTATAAAAATTAGACTTCGATGATATGAAATATCACTACGGGTAATATTTTTGGTGTAGCTATCATTTTTGCACTCCAAAACAAGGCATTTTTCTAGGATTTTAGAGAATTTGCACGAAAGAATGACACAACCATACCATACAAAGCGCAAATGGCGGACTGAGCTCAGATAGGTCTTTCGAGACCTACACTTGGCACGCGTCAGACGCTAAATAACCAATTCTGCCTGTATTTATGGTTCTGTGGTGTTTAAGCCCATTAATTGATCACGACGAGTTAGCCTACGGATTGTTTTTCTTTTAATATATTATTTTTAACCATTTCAATATTAAGGAATAGTAAAAAAACGTGCAGTCTGTCTATTTCGATTTCTGCTCTGTATACTTTAAAAAAATCATCATAATGTGGTAGGCGGATTATCTATATGTAATAGTGGATTATGAAGTTAAATGCTTAACCTAGTGGTGTACCAATACACTTAAGAGGTATAAATAAGGGCGTTTCCACATCAAAATAAGGTTGTAAATGTCAGTTCTAGTCACAATCTTTTCATGTGCATTTCAATTTTTTTTTTAATATTAAGTGACGGGGCAAGCAAGTTGTGCGCCTGATGGTAAGCTACACGCCTGTCCATAACAGTTGCAGTGCCACTCAGAACTAGCGATTTAAATCGCAAAGATCTGAGGGGCAATGCCACTGCGCCCCTTACCCTGAGACATAAGTTGACAAGTCCCATGTGCCTGTAATTTCACCAGCGCCCTTATCCTTAAAAACCGGAACGCAGTAACGCTGGCATTACTGCTTGGCAGCAGAAATAGGCAAGGTGGCAGCACCTTGACGAATTTTTTCACAAGGAGTTCTACTACTACTAAAAACTTCAATTCTGGCGACTTTGTGAATTTATCGATCGATTCTTTTTCTCAATCAAGTTTTTTTTAATTGGTTCGGGCCATAGTGTTTGGATAATGTTCTATAGGGTTTTAACAGCAGATATCTGTCATCCGTAAATCATGTGCATCATCATCATCAACTCATTTATACGTCCCACAGCTGGGCACGGGTCTCCTCCCGTCACGTTGGCCCAATGCGGGCCCAATGCGGCTTCGCACGTTTTCCGAGGGTTGTGACCCTTGTTCGACGTGCAGTTTTCCTCACGACATTTTCATTCACTGTAAATTTCAAAATAAATGTTGCACATAATTCCGAGAAACTTAGAGGTGCGAACCCGGATTTGAACCCACGGCCTCTGCTTGAGAGGCAGTAGGTTAAACCAATAGGCTACCAAGGTTCCATAACGTCACATACGTAGTTCATAGAACCTGTTACAAATTTAGTTACGATACTAATTACAAAGGTGAATTTATTCGTGGAGGGACGTGAACTTTTTATGTAGAAATATATACCTTCAAACACGATTAAAAACGAAATAAGGAACATTTTATATGTTCGTAATAATCCAACATCCGTCAGTAAACATTTCAAAAACAATCAACCTTAATTCGAAACACATAAAACGCGAAACATTCCCGATTTTATTTGAATCCAGTTTGTCTGGTATTAAAAAACGTTTCAATGTATCGGGGGCCTGTAAACTGATGTAAGTTGAGCTCTCTCCTCAGTGAAACTTGCTGTAGTTTAATGTTTTTGTTCAAGTCATCGGGGCTCACATACTTTGGCGTCATAAGTCATTGAAGAACAGCCAAGATGCTGGGTGTTATAGCCAAGAGAAATAAACTAGCTAGAGTATTATTTTCGATGTATAAAACTATAATGAAAATAAATGATTTACGAAATCGTGTTGTTCAATTAGTACCTACTTGCGAATTTAGACTTGTTTTATAATGTAGCTTGAGCGTTATATGATATATACTGATACTGTAAATAAATGAGCTAAAGAATATCTTGCACAGATGGAATTGTACGAATTAACTCCATGTTCCTCTTCCCGTCATCGGGGACAAGATGTAGGCAGGGGTTTCACCCTTATGTTGTGGATATTCCAAAGATTCGCACGATGCGGTACGCTTCCACATTTATATGGCGTGGAATTCCTTGTCTGCAGACTTATTCTTCGAACGCTTTCACTTGGGCCTTTTCAAGGCGAGAGTGAATAGGCATTATTTAGGTGTGCATGCTCCATTGTCAACCTCGTCGTCACTTTCCACTAGGTGAGATTTAGGCCAAATGCGCACTTATATTGTAATAAAAAATAGACTTAATTTAAATCAGGGAACTATGTATCCTTAAGTGAAAAAGTCTTAAGTTCCTGCGAATATTGTAATAGCAAACTTTACTTACGAATTATATTTGCTATTCCAAAATATTAGAAAAAGTAACGATTTAAAATACTGATTAATATAACGCTGTGTAACGCTTTTACGTAGTCCGATTTATGTCTATTAGCGATTCCATCAAACTAGCCAACGTGGAAGCGGCTTATGCGACCACATCAATGCACAACGTGGATTAATCCAAATCCAAACGCCGTTTCGTCGTCAGTCGACGATGGTACGCGTCCGAGCAGAAAGGATGTTAATAACGTCTTAACAGCCTAATAATAGAGACAAAGATTTCAAATAATTAGCTAGGCAGAACGTTAAGATCTCACTTCAAATTATTTTAAGGCTAAGTTCAGATAACATAATTGTAACTTTTTTTTATTAAAAAACCCACCTCACCAGTTCGTGGAATTATATCTATTTGCTAAGTTTTATATTATTATATATACATGTTTTTTATTATTATTATTTTTTACTTGCGCACATCGCTCGTTGCCTCTTGTCGCACCTCACCGTCGCGACAATTGTGCGTCTGTCTGAACCCAGCCTAATCTACCCTTTTTGAAGACAGTGCGGTATTGGCCATATTTTGATGGAAAAAAAGTCATTGTATTGAATGAAAGTTGCTTATTTATTTGTAATGAGTGAGTCATAATCATTTCTCCGATATTAAATATTTTTATTAAAATACTCCACTAGCTTGTTATTATTATTTATACAAAGAACAAATACCAAGAATAAAACAATATCCGTACAGGTGCCTATACATTTGCTCGATTTTTTGACGATCGACACGACTCGATCTAAAAAAATACGATATCGATCGTCTACTTCTTACACATCTACTCAATTTCGTATCACACATGTTACAAAAGCAATGTCGATCGTCAGTTGCTTACAAATTTATTTGTTTTGTTTGACAATACGTGTCGGTCGTAGGCACCTCATGTCCAACCGGGGCTAGTCATTAAAGAAAAATAATCGATCACTGTAAAATGTAGTCCTTAAGGTCCTTGTACAGGCAAGAGCACGTCAAGCTTGACACTTTGTACTTTGTACGTTCTTATCGTAAGCGGCATAGAGTTAGATTTAAATCTTAAGTGTCAAGTTTGACGTACTCTTGACCCTGTGCTCATGTGCTTTTTTGTACTGTTTTATAATAAATTTAATTTGTAAAAATATTTGATTTTTTTTCAATGTAGCATGGCGCAGTCGGTGGTATAGTAAAACACCTAGCCGATTAAACTTGTTAAATAACAATTTGTAAAGTTTATTTAATAGTTTATAAAATGTCTAGAGGGCAAAGTGAAATGTAATGTGCCAGAGTCATTAAAGAAAAATAATCGTTAACTGTAAAATGTATTCCTTGTAGTGCTTTCTTTTGTACTGTTTTACAAAAAATTTAAATTGTTAAATACCTATATTATAATTATTAATGCAAAGATCGAACACTCAGAAAAAACACTCAGAAAAAATTCCTTCGATCGATTTTTTTCTGAGTGTTCGACTTTGTATTAATAATTATAACAAACTAGTGGTGTAATTTCACAAAAAATAATTGAATATCAATTCAATAAAAAAATTAATTAATACCTATATTATGTTTTTCTTTTAAATATATCAGGGGCTACTGCTCTGAGTTATTTTTGGGGCGCTAGCCCCGTTAGGCATACCTGCACTGATTTGAGTCCAGTTTGATCGAATTTTTGTTTTTGTTTGTTCGGTTTTTATATGAATAATAATAATACGAGTGATGCTTTATTTATAATTAGCCGTACCCAGCATGCACTGAAATGTTGCTGAAAACGTGTGAAGTCCCTAAAGTGAAGAAACAATTTGCGGGCGTGGGCACAACAAGGCACAATAGTATTTTATGCAATCGTAGCTTATTAAGGGTTCTTTGTAATAGGTAGGAGTAGGAGATTTTAAGACCTAATTATGTAATGATTGCAAAAAATACTTTTTTTACGAGTAAATAAAATATATATGAAACAGAACCAATATTTTATGTATATTTTGTTAACAATCCATGATAACAAACTCAATTTTTAAAAATAAATTACTAAAAAGAGCGTCTTTATGATATGGTTTACGAAATTATGACTGAAGATTAAAGTACAGGAGTAGAAAATAGTAGTGTTTTAATGCCTAATTATGTACAGACATACACTGCTTTATCTACACACATATTATAAGCTCTCTGTTATGTGTTCAGGAACCGCATGTTACGAATGGCGAAATGGCGGCAAATAAAAACTTTTCTCACGCATGTCACACAACCGTAGTTTTTCTACGGTTGTGTGACACTAGAATCGGCCCAAACTATCATATTGTTCGATATCAAGTAGCGTGTGAAATTGTCAAAATTGTTTGCTATTGACATTTCATTTAGAATAAAACTTCATCTCGATTGATATTAGAATTGAGGGTCAATCAAATTGTTTTGTTTTTCAGAGATGTTCGAAATTTGAATGTAATAATAACATGGAATTCGATGTTATTATGAAGCAATAATAACATTTTCACAGATAAGAAATTTGTTCTAACAGAACAGTTTACCTTTATGCTGGTCGTAATTTGTGGTTTTTGAACATATTATACAGAGTTTATGATATGTGTAGATAAAAGTTTTGACGCAATCGGATGAATAATAATGGAATGCATGCGAGACAAATATACATTCATTTATTTCATTTACGATATAAAGTCATAGTAACCAACAAAAAAATTCACAACCTTTGAATATTTCATAAATCAAAATGTCCTAATTTCTTAAGTAAGGTACCTACAAACATAATTACCAGTATACTTGGAAAGTGAATTCCCGAATGGAAACAACAAAGTTGTTGTTATTATTTTTTATTTTTAAGTAGGACGGAATCACAAAGGCGTTACTTTTTGAACTTCTCGAACAACAATAATGACATAATGTTTATTTTCATTCGTAGACAATAAACAAGACAATCTTAAATTTAAAGCGTCATAGTCGAGTCAGAGATCCAGGTCTCATCATGGGATCTTAGGCCATTTCTTAAGCGGGGGAGGGGTTGTAGGAGAGTATGTAGGGGGAAGAGTGCAGAGGGAGAGAGGTCAAGGCCGGGTAGCCGCCTTCATGGCGCGCTGGAGATTTACTGTTGCTATATCTTTATATCAATACTGGGGAAAATGTAATCTGCCTTTCTCGTTCAGGAACAAACTGACAGTTTTAAAATAATAGTTTAAGATAAGAAATTTAATTTAATGTAAAAAGAAAACAATTCAACGTTGAAGTCACTCAAACTGAAGGAAGTTTACATCCTATTCTTTTTTATATATATAATAATACCAGTGACGGGACGAAAAAGTGGTACGCTTGGTGGTAAGCGACACGTATGTCCATACGTGGTAGTGCCACTCAGAGCTTTAAATCGCAAAGATCTGTGGGGCACTGCTCCTGCGCCGTCACCCTGAGATATACGTTGACAAGTCCCATGTGCCTGTAATTTCACCAGGACCCTCACCCTTCAAAACTGGAACGCTGTAACGTTACTGTTACGTTTGGCGGCAGAAATAGATAAGGTAGCAGTACCACCCTGGACGAACTATTTAATAAGGAGTTCTACTGCTAAAATTCACTGATGGTATCTTTCATTCCTTTATTCATTGCCACCACGACATGTGTTACGAAAGATCTTATTTAATATGAATGTGTTCAGATCATGGTTATTGCTGATCCAGATTTTTTACACATCAGCGGAAGTGGGGGCTGATTAAAAGAAATCGTGAATAATCTAAAGATCCTTATTGAATCTACCTGAAATACCTTCTTTAATGCTTTTTAACCGACTTCAAAAAAGGAGGAGGTTCTCAATTCGACTGTATTTTTTTTTGTATGTATGTTACGCGATAACTCCGGTATTTGTAAACCGAATTTCAAGATTCTTTTTTTGTTAGAAAGAGGGAACCTCCATAGAGGTCTCATTTCATTTTAAAGAAAATAATCCACCTCTAAGGGTGGCTGATCATGCATGAACATTCATTTTTATAAATAGCGCCTAAATTTTACTTAAATAGCAATTATTTTAATGCTTGGTTTTGTTATTCTCCAATTCAAGGCGTTTTCTCTCTCAATATGCTTTGAGTACTGAGAATCGATTTCTATTATCTCCTGTGTCAAGTTCTGTATAGTGGCGAACTAAACATCCCATATTTCAATAAAACTTGGCAAATAGATGTAATTCCACGTACTTTTGAGGTCGTTTTTTTTGTACTCTGTACTGAGAATATGATTTTTCAAATGATTTGGTAACATTTATCAACAAGAAAATCCACCTGTTTAAAAACAATCAGTCTAACTATCCTAATCATAGTGGAACATTCTAAAAGGTAAGATCAACTCTTTCTGGGTAGTTTGTAAATGACATCACCGTGCTTTAACCCTTTAGGTAATGTCACTATGAGAATATCTGCAATGAATATCAGCTTCGATCAATGCGGATGTGGATGCTGATAATCGCAACAACTTTAGTTTATACTAGTTCTAACCTAACTTATCTTAAACATTCTATACACATGTTTAAAACAAAATGAAATTAAAATATGAACATTTAACTATAACAACAACAAATAAAGTAACAGCTGCATTTTTAGTATTTCAAGAGTCTATATAACCTCAAATGGCTTTGGTTGACACCGCGTAACAGTCAAAGTGTTGAATCAAACACTTTGGTCATTGACTTACAAATAAAATGGACGACGACGGGTCTAATACAAAAACCACGAAAGAAATGTCCCAAGTCAACCTATTCGAAATTTAAATTGTTATGTCATCGCAGTATCGCGCTGTCCGTAGAACAAATGAAGACTAAAGCGGAGTGTCGCGCTCTGTATACGATTTTAGCGCCTTACAAGTGCGGACACTTTTTAGCGCGGGGCCCGACGTCCATATAATTGTAAGTCAATGACTTTGGTTTAAAATTATATATGCTATATCTATGGTAAGGATATAACTGGTTACTGTATGGTGATAAAACACGATTCCTAAAAATTATTACGATAGAAAAAAAACACAAACCTACCTCGAAATTTTACGAGAAAACCGCTGTAGGTATTCAATAGGGACTGTACATATGTTTTGTTTTATATCAACTGAACTAAACAGAACGTATTTATAGATACGTTTTTCAAATGTCTATAATTTCTTTCAAAATTTATTTTATAAAAAATAAATTTTGAAATCCAGTCCAATCCAAATCCAGTGTCCCTGCCGCTCGACACAAGCAAAATGAACTGAGAAAAATTTTATAGTATCGACTCTTAAGTATTGTATGCTTGAAGTCTACGAATACATAATCAATTTGTCGAAAAAAAATTCTTCAATGAAGTATAGAGCATTTTTTAATTAGCATTTGGTTTATCAACTGTTGGATGTGGGGTAAAGCGGCAAGGGTAGGGGTAGTCCTCTTTATTACTGAGATATACAGCGTTTTGTGACATGGTAAATCATCAGGTGACTTTCTACTTTAATAACAATAATAAAAAAAAAATTTTAATATGGGTAACAAATATTAAGAAAAACAACAATGGAAGGGCCTTAAGCCTCGATTACTATCGCCAAAACTCACACTATCATAATGTTAAACAGTATGAATCTTGATAATGATTGCTAGTTTCTAACTTAAAAGATTAACAAATTCTCTGAACTGTTAATATTATTGAAAATTACTCCATACGTATTATTTATCAATGCCTATTATTGCAAGTCACCACGTTTTCTTTATTTTATACTGAAATTTCTTTCGATGTGCTGCCATCTAGCTTTGTTATTAAGAATATAAGTGTGCATTTGAACGCCATCTCATTTACTGGAAAGCGATGATGAAGTCGACGATGGAGCATGTACACCTAAATAATGCATGTTCATTCTCGCCCTGAAAAGGCCCAAGTTATAGCGTTCGAGGAATAAGTCCGCAGGCAGGAAATTCTACTCCCTGGGCCGCCATGTAAATGTGGAAGCGAAACGTTTCGTGCAATTCCTGGGAATATCCATAACATAAGGGTAAAACTCCAGTCCATAATGGAACGGGAAAGGCGAAATCAAATTATACAATTCCGTATCAATCAGAAAACAAGTCTGCAGGCAGGGAATTCCACTTAACCAGCCGAAAGATTCGAACGATTAACGCCTATCAACCTTCTCCAAAAAAAAAAAATCGATCATATTGCAGCGGTATAAGGGTTACTTTCGTTTCTTAAAAAATCTATTATGATAATCAAAAAACGGAAAATTTATTAAAATTAAATAAAACATGACTAGACTGATATGAAACACCGTGCGACTATCACTTTTGCATTCTATAGTGGCAAAATAAAGCATATTTCCACTTTTTTCAAGGTTTAACGCGAGATTATTGGCAAGGGCCAAGTATGCAGAACTCGGCGTACTGTTGTGTGTACACACATGTCACGCTCACTAAGCACTTGCACTGTATTTATTGTTCTGTGAAGGTTATGTAAGACTGGCATACTCTGTGGATCAAAAGTCCTGAAATTAAAAAGAGAATAAAAAACTATTAGATGGAATAACACGGTAAGGATGTGGTGTAGTCGTGTTTATTACCGACTTACACAGCCTTCCGGGCATGTATGAGTTGAAAGGACGAAGGGAGTATTCTGTCAAGTTGGGTTATTTTCCAATCGGTTTAAAATTGCGATTTAAGCTCTTAAATATATTTATAAAACCCATTAAGGCATTTTAGAGCGGTCATATAGGACCGAAATTGTAAATTAAGCATCATTACTCTTATAATAGGAGCGTAAGTGGGTTTTATTATATTTCAGAAATATAATGGGTCGTTTGAGAAGGGACCAGGAGCCTTTATTGAATGTTATTGTATGGTGATATGTACTCATCGTTGGCGGTACAATTCATACAAAAGAGGTACGTTAAACTGTATTATAAATAAATATCGATTTCTTAGGTTTTCAAGATTATTACACATGGGAAAAATAAAATGGCGTATATTTTTTTTTTATAGCAATGAATGATTGTGTGTATATTTGTCCTGTATACCTAAGTTCCATTATTATTCATCCAATTGCGATAAAACTTTCGTGTTAAAAGTTTTTGAAGTACATATTTCGATCATTTTTAATCTATTTCAACAAAAATAAGGAGTCTTATTTTGACTGGTTTTTTTGTACGTGCCTATATTACGCGATTACTCTAGGCATTATGGGATTTGTAAACCGATTTTGATGATTCTTTTTCTGTTGGAAATAGGGCACCCCAGTATTAGTCCCATTTAAATTTGAAGAAAATATTCCGCCTGTCAGGGTGTCAAATCAGGGGATGAAATCGGTTTCGCACACTTTTCGTTAACCAATTTCAATAATTCTTGGTAAATAGATGTCATTGTGCGATCTTTTGAGGTCGGTTTTTATACAAAAGTTGTAATTATATAATATTATGCGGGTCAGTTGTTTCAACAAATCGTACCACAACGTCATTAGTATAATAAAGCAGCATGTGATCATACGTTAACAGTGCTTACACAGGAGTCATAAAACTAATATGAACTACATGTAACAAGTTACGTATTATGTGAAATGCGAGAATGAATAGGCATTAATTAAGTTTGCATGCTACGCCGTCGGCCTCATCGTCGCTTTCCATTAGGTGAGATGAAGGTCAAATGCGCACTTATTTGTTGATAAAAACAAGTATAACTCTCTTACATAAGAGTTTTTATAACCTCAAATGACTTTGGTTGATTCCGCAAAACAGTGAAAGTGTTAAATCCATCACTGTGGAACAGATATATAGTAAAATTGAGGTTGTACACCGATTACTATACGGTGCAAACACGATTCCTAAAACTTTTCACGACAGAAAATAGATACAAACTTAGCTTGAAACTTTACAAAAACATCTGTATTCAATAGGTACTTCACATATACCATTTTTTTTTATATCAACTGAATTAAATGGAATACGTATACCTTGCGATATATTATTCAAATGGTTTTAATTTCATATGGAAAAAAAATTAATTTTGTAATGAAGCCAGTGTCCTTTTTTTTTTTTTTTTTTTTTTTTTTTTTTTTTTTTTGCCGTTCGACCCGATCAAAATGAACCGTATTAGTACAGGAATTTGAATTCGGGCTGAAGTAATATCAACTCTTAAGTATGAAAAAGTTATCGACTAATTTCGTTCGTAGAATCCCTAAAACTCTTTACTGCAAAGTTGTCATTTTGCAGTTGTAGTTTTATTATAAAGGGTGAGAAATGTGTTTGCGATTTAAAAGATGGTTCTATATAGTATTTTAAAGAAATAATAATATTAAATAATAGTTAGCTTGTTTAATTTGATATTTACCAGCAGCTTTTCGATTAATGAAACCGGATCTACCGGATCCACTGAAAAACAGTGTCGTAGCACCTTCAGTGAGACGACAATAGGCTGAGTGGATGATGGATTCTGTAACGGCGCAGTGCACACGCTGCCAGTTTTATTAATTATTGTTCGTTATATTAATTATTTATTTGTTCTGTTTTATTTTGAATTATTATTATTTTTGAATTTTTTTGTTTTCTTTCATTCTCATAAATTGTTAAATAATTTGTAATGAGGTATGTTGTGCTTTCAATTTTGCTTTGTATCAAATTTTGTAGTCGCAATCTGTTATGTATTTTTTTTAGTAATGTAATGTGTGTGTATTATACTCTTGTACAGAATATAATTTCTTTTCTATTCTATTCTATTCTAAACCTGCACGTCGAAGGTTCACAGCCTTCGGAAAAAGTGTGAAGTCCTATATATATATATACCGGCCACAGAGGCAGTTACGATGCCGGACTGCCATGCAGAGGTCCCAGGTTCGATTCCTGGGCCGGGAGAAATATTTGTATGGCCTACATTTATTTGTCTCGTGAGTTTGGGTGTAATTTGTAATTGTCTATTTGTGTGTCCATGGCACCCGCGACACAGGGTTTCCCTAGTGCGGGGCTATGTCGAGTGTGTGCGTTATTATTAAAAAAAAACATAAGTTTCGAAAATCTCAGGGGTGCAAGCCCGGATTCGAACCCACGTACGTATTTGCTTGAGAGACGATAGGTAAAACCGTTAGGCTACCCCTACTTTACTTTTATAAAGAAAACAATAATTATTTCACAAATGTTACTTCATTGTTGAAATGGAGACGCGAGATTTTATTAAGTCTGTAGTCCCACATCAGTTGTGCATTATAAATCTTTCTTTGGACGAGATCCGTATCATGCAGAGGGACATATAATTGTTATATAACATCATAAACAGAAAAAACAATTTTGTTGCACAGGTGTATACGAGACGTTTTTCTAAAATTCAAGCAAGCTACGCGGTAATTTGTGTTGTATTATTATTGAGAAACTCTGCGTAAATGTAAAAGGTAACGTCAAACATTACCCTTATCCGTATTAAACTTGTAATTGAATACGGTTACATTGCTTTGTACAGTTACACCTACATGTATGCGCATGTTTCCTACAAAAATATGTTATAATGCAAATATACTTAGAACATTACTGCATGATCTCAACCGATCTGTTATGTCTATTGTACATATTCTGTGTTTGACGATTTCGGTAGCTCAGTGCTACAAGCGCTAGTGTGGATGTCCTGGGTTCTTTTTTAAGAGAAAACTATAACGTCTATATTTAGTAGTTCGTCCAGGGTACTGCCTTCTTACCTATTTAAGCCGCTAAGCAGTAATGTGAGCGTATTACTGCGTCTCGGTTTTGAAGGGTAAGGGTGCTGGTGAAATTACAGACACATAGAACTTTTCAACTTATATCTCAGAGTGACGGGCTCGTGGCAGTGCGCCTCAGATCTATTAGATTTAGATTTAGATCTGAGCGGCACTGCAACTGTTATGGACAAGCGTGTCGCTTGCCACCAGCCGCACGACATGTATTTGATTCCGGTTCATTCATTAAAATAATTAATAATTAATTAATTAATTCTGTCTTAACAGTAAAATTTACAATCTTCAGACGGCTTGCTGGAAGTTGTTTCATAATTATTTTCGTATAACCATTAATTTATAACTACTAATCATTTTATTGTTAAATATACAAAATCTGTTTTTAAGCTTCAATATACATATATTTAAAAATTTTAAAAATTTCTTTATTAAATTTGCCCAAAAGATGCCTAAAATACAGGTACACATTTACCTTAGTTTAGGCATCGCAATATTAAAATGCATAGCTTACTATGAAGATTGTATAATTTAGGTTCCCTTCTTAATGCTTATTTTAATACTATATTATTTTCATTTGTTTTGTATTGTATTAGATTAAGTTATATTGAAACTAATTTATCTTTATCTCTATCTCCATCGATTGTAACTTAAAAAAAGTTAAATGACAACATCGAGATTTGTAAAGCTCGAATAACTTTAGAAAACATTGTTGTGTTCCACTTGTTTGCACTTTCAAAAAACGACTCGATATCGATACTTCGGGGAAGAAAGGGCGTAAAAACTAATTTATTTTAAAATATTCAAGCTTATTCGATCCGTTGAATTGAAGAAGAATTGTTTTTCGCTTAGAAATGAAATTTTATGTAGTCGTGTAATAAAAATCAAAAGGATATACACCAAAATGTTTCAGGCGAGTCGCCTTATAAATTTCGTAGTTTGGCTTTTACGCTTTACTTTCCCGAAGTGTCGATATGTGCCATTCACCAGAGTTGACAGGCGAGGTCACAAATAAAAAAAAACAAATAACAAAAAAAAAAAGAACCCAACATAGCCATCGATGACAGATGGATAGTATCGGTTGTGATTGTATCTTAAATAAAATAAATATCTGTTTATATAAATCCCTTCTTAGAATTAATATTTTATTAGCACTAGTAAATTTAAATTATAAAACTAATTTACTCATATTAATATATCGTAATGGTGACGGTATATCGTGTTGTTTTGAATTGTTTCAGAAGCTGGAATAGACTAAAGAGCAGTGTTAATTAATTAAACATAAAAAAAGTGTAATTCCCATGACCGACATGACATTGGCAAAATTCTTTAAGAGAAGCCGAAAACTTAAAAATATAAATAAAATAAAAGTCCAAATTAAGGTACTACAGTTCCTTAGAGCATATAGGACTGGAAGCGTCATCGATAGGCAATCCCCTCTGTCAAGGTACAAGTACACAACAACTATCGCACAATAAACACTACTTTCAAATCGATGTTTTTTCATTTCCATTATCGAATTCACTGCGTCAAGTACTCCATGAAACATGTCGTCTTGCGCTATACAAACTTGCAAAAAATCTCTGCTGCATCCCGTCTAGCGAAGGGTGGAATTACATTCCATACATAAGCCTATTTTTTACATTAATTGCTAATTTTTTATTTTATGACATTTTTTCATAATGATCACATTGATTCAATTTATCGATTACATAAAAAATTTATGAAACATTCGAACATTTGACGTAAGCATGCCTATGAAGTTCCCTGTTTGCTAACAGGCAACTATAGACAAAAAATGCAGTACTTCATGGACGCTGTCTTTTCGTTATAGACAAGAGAAGCGACACTCTCATTTAGCTCCTATTTTTATCGACAGAATACTCTGTCGATAAAAATTGATTTCTCCGTCGTATTGTATATTAAATAATAATGTAATAAATTATAAATAATGAAAATAAATTGTAATTGTTTAATATAAATCATCGTAAATCATGCCATACTGTATAAAAAATAAAAATTACATATATGAGTACCTACATACATACATTACACATAAATTACAAAAGCAATAAAAATAACCAAATAGCAAACTGTCCTTATCCTACACAAGATAATATGCGCTAAAGACAGAAAGAGACAAGTTACGTCAATTTCAATTTTCGAACCACAAGCGATTGAAGTATTTAGATTTAGAACAAAGAAACTACAGAGTTGATATAATGTTAATCTTATTTATAAAATGACTTTTTATTAAATGTTAGTAATAAATAACTAACAAAAGATTGTTGTATTCGTTGTACAACAGTACAACAGTACTGTGTGGATTTATCAATCAGACGTCAGAAAATACATTTACCCGAAGTAATGTTTGCTCGAATTTTTGTAATCCCAAATGTACTTTTTAGGTATATTTTATATTAATATTACAAAACAAACTAACTTAAACTTTTCTATGTAATAAGCAACCAAAATAATCGGTTTTCGAGATTATGAAACTTCGAGTTTACGTCTAGTTGGAATCTAAAAATTCGAAACGTCGATACATTTCTTACAGCACTTCATAACTACCAACAGAGAGACACAGCTATTTTCACATTTACAATATTTGTATGTACTAACTAACTAACTGTGACTCTTATTACTTGAAGTGAATTGATATAAAATTCAACATAATACTATAAAAATAATTAATACTGACATTAAGACTACTCCATCACTCTTATGTTCAAGTAGTTATCACTAGAAGCTAAATATGGTGCATTTTGTTATTTCCAGTAAAACTGCATATGAATAATTTTGGACCTTTAAATGTTTATGGCAAACAAAATTAAGCAATACTGCTACTACTACTTTACTGATTAAATTAAATGTATTTTTTTAAATTTCTATATATGTCACTACGTTTGTAGAGGTTAACTTCGGCCATGCTTGTCATAGGCTCCAACGCTGACCGCGAAATACATACACTGAAAAAAAAATTCCGGACATTTTTGCGCGGTTTTTGGATTAGACTTTGGATTGTATTTAGTTTCATCCATTTATTGGTAAGTCAATGGGCAATCTCCTCTGGCAAATACAAGGAAAACAAAACCACTGTTACACTACACACAAAATTGGAAAAAGAAATTCACTATATCCAGTGTGGCCAAGAGTGGAATTACATTTTTCATATACATGATTAACCAGTATGTAATACATATCGACACCACCACGTCGATAACTTTCCGACTCTAGTATATTCATGGGAATCGATTTATTTTTATAGGCCTATTCTGTGTACGGACACGACATGAATGTGTGTTTTATCTGTGTATTTGTAAAAATAAGCTAGTGTTGTAGACTTTTGCTTGTGTGAGACCATACTGACACAATTCAATTTTGCATTTGAGTGCACCTGTTTGCTTGTAGTACTACTACCTCCCGCCCCTCAAAAAGTGGCAGAAAGTTTTGTTCGAGAAATAACGCTAATAGCGCCTCCCGTCCTATATGCTCTAAGTACAGCTTATGTATGGGTCAAGTGTGACATTGGCGACGATCGCCATAATTTTTTAAGACCCAACGCAAAAAGTTCTAAATTTAAAATCTATTTATTTGAAAGTTCTAAGTTTGAAACCTTTGTCTGTGTGTCTCTCTGAAACTTAGAATAATAACGCATAGAAACCTAGTCCGCACACGCTAAGTGAGGCAAATTGAAGCGCGCCCAATGGGCCTACCAGAGCGGGCGGGCCTTCGGTGCTCAAGGTCAACTTGCACCGCGAACAGTTCAAGAATTTTAGCTAAAAATGACGAAATGTGCGGTAAATGAGTGTAAAAATACGTCAGACAAACATAAAATAGATACTATTATAACATCACATTCCACAAGAAAGTAACGCGTTTCAACTTGTATTTTTATATAAATATTCACTAAAACCGAAAATTCACCTACTACTAAAACTAGCCTACATGAATTTGATTTTTGCCTCATTTGTGACAGATCGTTTGATATGAAACTATCATTCTATGCGTTAATATTCTAAGCTCTGAAAATTAATATTTTCATTTGCTTTTTCATTAAGAATATATTTAGTACTACTGTTATTTAATGCCATGTAAATATTGTATAATTACATACACAATATCAATTAACTTATCAGTTTTCGACACAAATTCCTGTTGAAGGGCGTGGTGATGAAGTCACTTCAGCTTCGAATACGAGCACAACCATTTTACATAGTGCCGTAACTAGGGCCTTGAGTGACAGGCTTAAAGTTCAACATTTGCAAATTAGCTCTATACATTTGTTTGTTGCTGATAAATTTCTATGACCCTGAAATGTTGTCATTATCGATAATAATATCCACGTCGAAACAAAATTGTGCATGAAAAATTGAAATTTGATAAAATTGTTAGTGTCTAGTTGCCATTAATAAATATTACTTATTTTTTCATTTCTTTAATGAACAAAGAAATCTTCAATGTCAAATAACCAGCCAATCAGGTAGTCGATGACATTGACATGTCAAGAATGTCTGGTAGTCGGTTGGTGGCGCCTTATTGGTTAACACGTCATGAAATCTACCAATCAGGCGGTCACATTGATATATAAAAAAAAAAGAAACAAGCGAATCAGGTAGTCAGTTGGTGGCACCTTATTAGTTGTAACATTGACATGTCAAGAAATCGACCAATCAGATTATCAGCTGGTGGTGCGTGTATTGGTTATTTGATATTTGACTTTAAAGAAAGACGTACACTGAAAGACGTACGCTATTATGTATAAAGTATGGGGGTATGGGGAGAACATGCTTCTAAACAATTACCTCCAAGAATATTATAAGATCATTTTCCTATATGTATATAAATCCATTACAAAATTACATACGTTGTGTCAGGGTTATGTCATATTTTTAACATGTCATAGCCGGTATATCTAGAGATCCCCACAGGTGAATTACAATACATGCATTCTCGCATCGGGACGTCTTGGCGGGATGCATTTGCTCGTTAAAATCCACTGTACGTAACATAGCACTTAGATATTAACTATACTTCGTTTAACGATCTCTATGGCCAAGCAATTGAGATTGTGGGCGGTAGACTCGAAGGTTGAGTTCGATTCCCAAAATGGACTTTACTAAATTGGTTCCGGTCTGAGATTTTTTGTAGTATTACGAAGTTAATTCCCTTGCTCTGATAGTCATAGTAAAGATTTTTTTATAATTTATTTATTCAGAAAATGTGTAACAAAACAGTTTACATCATGGCGTTACAGCAATTCATGAAACAACTTACTTACAACAAAATACTTACTAATCTAAATTAAAATTACTAATGTCCGGTTGGATATTAAGTAAGGATTTACTTCTTTCTAACACTATTCCATTCGGTCATCACTCTCTCTATTCCTGTCATAAACACATCACACTGCGGTTATGCTTCGAGCATGGAATTGAGGATTGCAGTCACACGGGGGATGGGCGATTGTCGCTGCAGTTTCATGCGTGAGGGCTCAGTTGTCAGGAGTAGCTCACCACGTCGCCTATTTCAGTAATCGATCGGTACCCTGAACCTAAGGATCTTTTCCACGAGACTCATACTGTCAATATTATTTCCTAAAATGTTTAAAAAGAACCTTATTGATAATACCAACTAACGTCAGTGACACGCCTGGCCATAGCAGTTGCAGTACCACTCAGAATTTCAATACGCATAAATTTGATGAACACTGCGCCCGTTACCCAGAGACGTAAGTTGACAAGTGCCATATGCCATTTCATCAGCACCTTTACTCTTCAAAACCGGAACACAGTAATGCTCACATTACGGTTTTGCGGCAGAAATAGTAAGGTGCTTCTCTGGACGAACACTTTCGCAAAGTAGTCGCGTAAAATCTTAAATCTTCGCCAAAGTACACGTTTTACCAAGATGTTTTCATTTACCCGGTAAGTTGACTTTTTTAAACTGATTTTTTTTATGATATCAAGTGACAAGTCGTGTGCTTGTTGTTAAGCGACACGCCTGTCTATAATAGCAAATAGCTGTCCATTATATGTACACCAAAAATTTCAGCGGCATTCCACTGCTCCATTTACCCTGAGACATAAGTTGACATGTCCCATGTGCCTGTAATATAATATAATATAATATAATATAATAAATTTACTATTAGTTGTCGTTCGCTAGCGATCGCTGCCTCGTAAAATATTTGCCAATACTTTTTGCAAATTTACAGTGTCGATGGTCGAGACAAAGATCGAACAACACAAACAAAAAATCCTTCGATCTGATTGGACGCGAACCAGCGCCGCTATCTATCTCCCAACTGAGCTACGGAACGAGTCAACAGATTTTATGAACGTCTCTACATGTTGCAGATCTGTGTATTGGGTTTATAAGCTTTTTGCCGTCAGCTCCATTTGATTTCTTAATTCGTCTTGTTTCCGCTAGGGGCTCTGTACAATTTGCCACGCAAAAATTGTCAATTACTGTCAATACCATAGGTTCCCAAATTTTTTGAATAACCGCCCACTTAGGCTTAATAAAAAAAATTCCACGCCTACCACCACGAAAATAATTGAATTTAATTTAATATTTTTTATATTAGCACCAAAAATCACAAGGAATAAAAAAGTTATTTATATTATGTAGTGTAGTTTACATAGATAATTAATTTTTTTTATATGTGGTAGCACGTCCTGGACAGCATCAACGCCGCAATTGCTTCCAAGACTCCTATCGCCCCCTTAGGACACTTCAGCGCCCACTGGGGTTGCTAGGGACTGCCATTTTGGGATATTGTAGTCAATACCGAAAACTCATAGACGGTTTTGCACCACTGATTCGAAAACAATCAGCAGTGCAGAAGCTTTTCTAAGAATATATCTCGGAAGTTCTGCATGGACGATTAACATTCACCCAATTAGTCTACGTTTAGACAACTATTTAGCATCGTATTCCAAATCGATAATAATAAACATATCCCTGTAAGTTTCCACAATACCATCATCGTCAACAGGGCTTCGGTTTAATTGCACCATATCTCCAATTTACGAGGGACCATCGTAATACTTCCGCGTCGTAAAACTGGAGTCGTTACCCTAAATAACTGCCAATGTGATGACGATTGGGCACTTCACGTGTCATTGTGCCATTATACTCTGATAATTCATGACCTGCTTCCTGATCTACGGTTTATTAGGTCAAATTCATTTTCAGTTATGCAAAAAGGTAATTGAAGGCGCTTGTTTAGTGGGAATCGTAGACTTTTTTTTTATGATGCAAATGTCCTCATGTCTATTTAATAATCTTGGATTTATTGCTTAGGCGACCACACACTATGCACCATACTATGGGTACTGATAGATTGCTACAAGCAGCGCACCGCAGAATCGCTTGGTTTGGTTTGGTTGGTCTCCGTTTAACTACGTTTATGATATTAGTGACGGGACGAAAAAGTCGAGCGTCTGGTTGTAAGCGACACGCCTGTCCTTGCTAGTTGCAATGCCTCTCAGAACTTTAAATCACAAACATATGCGTGACATGTCCCATGTGCTTGTAATTTCACCAGCACCCTTACCCTTCTAAATAGGAACTCACATTACGGCTTGGCGGCAGAATTAGGTGAGGTGGCAGTACCGTGGATGAACTCTTTCACAAGGAGCTCTACTGCTACTAAAGACTATTTACCTAAAAATTAAACTTGAAAGCTGTCTCTGCAGCTGAGCTGGAAAGTATAAAAGTCCTAGGGCCTTCATTTCGTCAATCCATTCCCTTTCTTTTGATAATACGAATTTCAAAAATATTATGGACCCTCTGGGAAACTCGAAGGCTGGCAGTTAACTTGTCCAACTTATAGCCACAAACAAAGAGGGAAAACGCTGTCAGCATTAAGTAACTTGCTGAGTGCTTAACCATTTAGTACAGTGCTAGTTATGGTGTACATGTACTGTCAATACCTAAGCGAAATTTAGTTCAAAAGCCGCGACTGAAATTCGCCCGCAATTTCTCTTCATCAACGGTTTTTGCGCTCAAATATGGCGCTGGAACCCTATTTTAACTTGTCACGATTAAGAGGATGGCCTTGCGAGCACGATCAAACGATATTTGATCCTTTTTTCTATATACTAATGTATAATAAATATGTAAGTGATATTCATTCACCACGGTTTAGAAACTGCATATAAGATAGAGTATTGTAAGTGCAAGAACTACACACTCTAACTGCCGCTCTTAACGGATCATGGTCCATATGATAAACACTTTTACAATTTAGATATCACGCATGGCCTTGTAATAGTCAGCTCCAGTCGGTTTGAGTGAGCATGAGACTGGTTTGTGGGTGAGTTCTGGTTGACCCGGTGTTGCGTGTAAAATTTATAAGCGAGGAGATGGAAGGGCGCCTTACACACGACGAAAACAAGTTTCAAGTAGAAATAACCAGATGCTTTATTTTAAATTTACTATTGTTACATGTTACCTACGTTACGTTTAAATGTAAGGGTACAGTATGGATAACTAGTATTTTACTTCACCGAATTTACATTAGGAGTGTACAGATATGCTTACTGCTCTTATCAGTTACATAGAAAAGGTTAACTTTAAGTATACTTAGAGCTAATACACTGCACTAAGAGTTTTTGAAAGTACATGAGTGACACATGGACACTTCACTTATACGTCACTGACCTGGAGTTTACCGGATGCCCATTTAACTTACATACCAGACCCGCTGCGAAGACAGCGTAGTTTCTACAGGAGTAACGCAGTTATATGTAGACGCCGACCACCCGTGAAGCTCATGACACGTGGTCGGGCACAGCTGAACAAAAGTTACAGCAGATTTGTCTCAGCCATTCAGTTGATGGCGAGATTTGAAATTACAAGTACCAAAGATAAAAATAAAAACCCTGCAACAATACAGATTGTTACAGTACATTGAAATAAATGACGAAACATACGAATACATAAACGAAGGAAAGAATCCAGAGGTCAACTCACCATGCGGTCCGGTGACACGGGTTTTCATTTTGTACAAGAATGTTGAAAAATACCAAGGAGAGAAGATAAATTTTGTTTTTGTTTTGTCTTTAGGAGATCTACCAAAAAAATGTGTTACAGCCTTCTAAGCAGAACGGGAAGAAACGGTCGCGCGTATCCTACAACAATGCTCCGGCATGACTAACTAATGGGCGAAATACCTTAGATTGCCGAATTCTTCAGCAAAACTTTGAGGATACTGAAATTCCTAGAGGAAATTGGGTGACACGTGTAGGACCCTGCACTCACTACACGTGAAATATGTGCTAACATTGAGTTGCAGACATTAGCCTGTTACACCATACCATAACGTTGTGTCTGGCAGTTTCATGTTCAATTATATATTTTAACATTTTCACGAACTCTAACTTTCCAACTTAAAAACTCTAAATATCTTTACAGATCTATCATATCCATTGCATTACCATAAAACTAGAAATGCTTTAGAGCGATGCTATACATTGCATTGCGTCGGCATTGCGACGACGGATGCCGTACGTTGCGTTGTGTCAGCATAGCAACACCTGAGAGGTAACGCTACGTTGTGCTACATTTCAATTAGATCTACATACAACTTGGTACGTTGAAACAGCGCACGGCGACGGAACGCGTGTTCAGAACAAGGGTTGAGGAGACGAAATGGGGAGAGGTGCTGCGGATGTAAGTAGGTGGCGTTACATTGAGACACTGTATTGCTCGCGTGGCACTCGGTGAGTCGGAACCACAGTTTGCGACGACGCACCGCACCAGCAGCACCCATGTATAGAGATGGGCAGTTAAAACCCAATCAATCCGCCCGGGTCTTTACCCAAGGCCCTGGGTTTTAACCCATTTCTGCTCAAAATCGTGAGCATGACCGGCGAGTACGGAATGTGATATAATTCCACACTTATTATAAATTTCGATGTAAAAAATATTTTTTAGGCGAAAAAGCGGTTACCCGTGTATTCTCACTACTAAGGATGCACATCACGATTCGATTTTTATGAAGATCGATTCAAGTGTATACGAATTATGGTTTTTTGTATCAATTCATTTTAATGCGACTTTTACGCGAATCGATTCAATAGAAAGGCAAATGGAATCGTACAGACAAGAAAGCAATATACATTTTGTAATAAAATCATTAAATTTGAACAACACTCCATTTACAACAAATATTTAGTTATAAATAGTCTTTAAAACTGGCATTAACAAAACGCCGAGTTAAAACCCGGGCGCTTGCCTATCTCTGCCCGTGTGGCATCACTCTTATACAGGCCCGCCGCGCTACATAGGAATTTGTCAAGCAAAACCGCGCGAGTATTCTGTCCTATAGACGTAACAAAGATTTGATTTCAGGGTGCTTCATTGTCGATCCCAATGTTCAACATTCCCGAGAAATGTCATACATTGTCGGATATATTTCTGCAACTTTGTACCTAGGCAATAACTTTACTATGTCTGTATTTCGGACAGTTAACAGCTTTTAATGCGTCTTTTGAAGGTAATAACGACAGGCATTGTGACATTATATGCTAGTAAAAACTAAAAAACTATGCTGCACAGACATGGACGCTTCGTGAAATTTCGAGTAAGTAGATAGACGCTTTGGACATGTGGTGCTGGAGAAGTATGCTTGGAGTATGTGGATAGAGCCTACTCCAAGAATCCAGTATCAAGCAGCGTCTGTCTACTGCGGTACAAAGTCGCCACCCCTAAGTTCTTTGGGCATGTCTCAAGATGGAGCTTTGACTTTATAGAGTGTCTGCAGTGGGCGGTCGCCATGCACGAGGGAGTCCACTAACATAAAGAGATTGGGAGATAAGAGTAAAGTATAAATAATAATAAATAAATAATGTTTTATTATAATGCACAATGGAAAAAGAAGAAGATACCAACTTATTTATTCATGATGATTAATTATTCATGATTCTATGGTGATTATTCATAGGCCCAAAGTCAAGAAGCATTTAATGAAAGTGATTATTTTTATAAAAAAAGCAATAAAAGTGATGGCAAACGCCCGGACGGAATGACTCTTATCCCATCATCATCAACATTGTGCCGACACACTTGCCCCATCCCATCTGTAGCACACCAGCAAGGGGGTGGCTCCGCGGCTGAGCTGGCGGAAAGAATAAAGTGTAATAAGTACCAGGATCTCAGCTCCGACTACCCATTTTAAGCCTTTGGAGTCGAAACCCTGCGCCGGTGGTATTCCGGTGCCCATCTGTACAAAATTTATAGACTGTCTCGGAAACCCAAGGGCCGGCAGCTATCTTGCCCAACGCATTAGCATAGCCATACAAAGGGGGAAGCTGCCCGCATCTTGGGCACCTTGCCGCGGGGACCCAATATAATATAATCATAGTTTTAGTTTCTAGTGCTTAAGCTTTTATTGTACCTTAGCTGTATATTTGTAGTTATTGTGTAATAAATAAAATCTAACTTCAATACACATTTTATATAAGGCACATACATGGTGAGTAATAAACGAGAGGTAATTACAGCCCCGCATACTAACAAAAAGACGTATAATAAATATGTAAATGCGTATGTATACGCGTGTATAGCGATAGAAATGGCACACGCTAATCCACCAATTGCCTCCTTCCCGGGTGCTAGTTTGACTATATCCATTGTTACGTACGATACTAGACTATTCTGAAATAGATGTACACTTAAAAAGCAGCTGTTGATGTATAATAAATACGCATTTTGTTACCCAAAATGATTTTAATTTAAAAAAAATGCATATTTAAAAGCATAGGATACGAGGACGCAGGAAACATTCTTTTTTTGTATTACGTAAGGAACCACGGAAAATGTACGCAATATTCTATTGTCTTTAAAAAAATTGCATAAATTGGGCTCTTGTGTATGAAAATTTACAAGATTAATTTTGATACTACACATTTCAGGACATTACAGGAAAGTTAAAAAAGGTGGAATTATAATAACAATGCGCAATGTTATCAACATTATTATTGTTGTTATTCAACTGGCCGCATACCAGAAACATTAATTTGAAAAAAGAATGACTTCAATCGTGTTTTGATTTCGATTAAGCGTTTTTTTCTGCGTATATAATTTAATTTGGGACTGACACAGCACGACAATGGATATAAGTTTCATATTGATTGATTATTTGATTGATTAATAAACAATAAACAAAACAGCATCAAAATCCGTTTGCATGAAACGTGATCGCAGGGTTGCCCTTTTAAATAAATAAAACACAAAGCAAATATTCAAAGCAACATTAAAGAAATATGAAACTGAACATACAGCGGGATTTATTACAAGGTTGGAAATCATATAAAAACAATCACAAACGATGTTAGGTCTGAAAATACATTTGACAGTATCAGTAGTGATAGAAATGATACTGATAAGTGATAGACAAAACTTTGGCCTCCTATTCATGCCTGCAACCAGTTTACGAATAATCGCTTTAGCGTTGCAACGGTAATGATGAAATCAGCATGTGGCACAGTTTCGAGTATATAGGTATTCGTCACATGTACGTAATAGATGGTAACTACTAGAGGGCGCCCGGGTGCAATCAATACCCTAGCGCACTCAAGGAGGCACGCGATCAAAATGAAATAACGATGCAGTCGCTGTTTACAGTCTTACACACGCGCGCGACTTTAACCAGCAATACAAACGCGACACAAACGCAGTGAAAATTCGATGCGCGTTTTAAATGAATTAACTAATTTATTTATTTAATGTATTTATTAATTTCACTTTTAAATTTACAATTAACAAAACAAACTATTGTGCATAAAGCTATACAGACTTTTCGTACATAATTCAACATAAGGGATTGTATCAATGTAGTGGCGTTTGCGTCGATGCAATCGCCTATAAATCGCAAATGTATTTGTTTCAAGAATGTGCGTCTGCATCGCCGCTGGTGTAACCACTCTTAGTTATATTTTCCCCAGTGATGGGAAATTATTGAGCATCTATAAATGACGGTGGAAAGCAATAGTCCGTTTATTTCACTTGTGCCGCGAGTCACACGGGCGCTGCATTCCAACTTTTGTAGGGATGAGGACACCACCACCTCTATTGCGCCAAATTAGACCAGCTTTACAGAGACTGGTTTTCGACGATATGGCAAAACTCCAACCCGCTCTAAACTCGCGATAGACGGAATATAAAGGAGACCCGGGTTCCTATGTGGGATAAAGTGGGACCGATTATGAATTTATTTAAAAAATACGAGGTGCAATGGAAACCCATTCGTGTTAATGTAATTTAAAGCATTCGCGTGTTACTAACAACGAAGCGTCGGGTGTCGTGAATAGTTGTGGTCATGTGTGTCGCCCTTTAGCTACTGTTGTGTCTACTGTACGTCTATGTTTCATGTTAAAGTTATTTATTTAATTATAACGGCGCAATAAAATTGCAAAGAAGTTTACCGCATTGAAAAATGTAGAGTTTTTTGTAGTTTTGATTCGTTGTTTGGACCGTGGCGTGAACCAATTGTCTTTTTTTTAATTTTTCTGTTCTGAATTCATAAAATGACAAAAATGCAAACAGAAAGACTGCAAAAGGTTTCATTTTACAAGTTTTAGAACAAACTTTACTACCAAAAATAACAATTAAAGATTATAATCATATATTAATTACTATGATTATATTCGTTGACGCGGTATCCATAGTATGTTAGTACGAGAATTTAAAAACAAGGTACTACCTAGTGTAGTATTTATATTTATATTATAATTATATTATAATTGGGCTACGCCCTTAATTTGCTATATCCTGAATTTTACAATTGGACAGTCAAATCTTCTCGCTATTGCACTTTGAATGCTGTTGGTAATGTGATCCGTACTGTTTTTGAAGGGTAAGATTGGGTGCTCATAAAATTACAGGCACATAGGATTTGTCAAGTCATGTCTCAGGGTGACGGGTGCAGTGGCAGTGCCCCTCAGATCTTTGTGATTTAACGCTCTGTGTGGCACTGCAACTGGCATGGGCGTGTCGCTTACCACCAGACGCACTACTTAAGCTTCGTCCCGTCACCTTGTATTTGGAAAAAAAGTATACTTACATTTCCGTTAAAAACGTAATCAGGCGGAGACGTATTAAACCAAACAGTTCTGCGGTGCGCTGTCTATTGCAGTCTATTAGTACCCATGTGTGGTGCAGAGTGTGTGATCGCTTAAGCAATAAATCCAAGATATGAGCAACGGAATGACCCATTGTTATAAATTGTAGCCGTTACTGCATCGCCTACCCATATCTCTTATTGTTTATAGTTTCTAGTGAACATTAATCCAGAAGATATCTCCAGGTCGTATTAATTCGTAGATAGTCAATTAAGCAGCCTACTCTGCGAAATTAATATATTATAATTAACAGAGGCGAAAGTAGCGATTTTCATGTCAGTTCTGTCTTTGTTAAATTTTGATAGACTCAGAGCCCGGTAAAACAATGCGTTTCGTGCTATGCTGCGGCTTCCCTGGAGGTAGAGCTAGGCGCAAAACTTGTTCGTCCCGTCCCTTGGTATGATAAAAAAAATATATAATACGTCAAAAGTGCTTCACATGAAAGTTACAAAAATAATGATGAAACAAAATACATTAGCTTTACATTATTAACTCATACATTATATAAAAAGTTATCATCGAGTATTTTCGTTCGTAGAATCTTTAAACCTCGTCGAAAGTCGCCATTTTGTAGACGTGGCCTTATTACACCGAAGGTGCGAGCTCTTTATTAACCGACTTAAAAAAACTTAGAGGTTCTTAATGCGACTGTAATTTTTGTGTGTACATTACGCGATTATTCCGACATTTCTGAATCGATTTCGATGATTCTGTTTGTACTGGAAAGGGTTACCTAAGTAGTAATCCCTTTCAAATTTGAAGAAAATATACCACCACTAAGGGTGGCAAATAGGGGATGAATCCACTTTCCGTTAACTGATTTCTATAAGACTGGCCCAATAGACGTAATTCCACAAAGTTTTGAGATCGATTTTTTTATATAAAAAAGTTATTATTACTTAAAATGCATGTTTCTAGCTAAAGTTGTTCATTAACATAAGCCATTTCAAGGTGTTGTTGCACCTTTTTGTTACCCTGTTTAATATTCAATCGATGTCCTTTAATGCAGATACATTATCTAAATTACTTTGCGACATAATCAGCGACAACGAACTCTGTCTCGTTCCCCTAGTCACAATTGAAATAACTTTTGGACTTTTTGGGAATTAAAAGTACGCGGAAAAGTTACGACATTCTGTTCTGTGAAGTCCCGCCCCAACACGGCGATTCCCGGAAAGACATTATGTTGATGTGTCACCGTCTTTCTACTGTCATCGTTGTACTTTATTTCATATAGTTGATGAGTTCTTCTGCCCTTCTTGTCATAAACAACACATTTGCATTTTAGTAACTTTCGAGTTTTTTTTTATACGTGACAGGCAGATGACTACACTCCTCCTGAAGGTTGGAAAGTGGAATCCAAACGTGAAGGTACCTAGAGCAGTGTTGATACATTCACTGCCCAAGCCACCTCCATCCTGCATGCCTCTTCATACCTCGTTTGAAGGACCCCATGTCGGAAGGAGGGAATACGTGCGCTGCAAGGGAAATCCATTTCGATACCTTAATTTCTCAAACTCGTATCTTATAAAGAGTGATTATTCAGGAGATGGCCAAATGTGTTAAAGGTGTTAATTTTGGATGCACTATTTTAAGAATAGGTAAAAGCTAGTGTTTAATTATGAAGGAAATGTGATGTGAAACCAGCCTGCAAAATTTGTACTTTCAATCCATTTTTTGTTTCTGTAACTTTGTGCTTTAAGATATGAGTTTGAGAAAGTAAGGCGAGTGTGGTAAGTTGTAAAACGGTGACTACGGAGTCCTGCGCGCACGGGACATTGACACCAATAGTCTTTTTTTATGTAAATTCTGCAGATTTTGTTAACATTAAAAGTGAAACTGTAGTAAGAGGGATGTCAAGGGTGGTAGAGGTTTGCTCGGGGTTTTCCTGGTTCCCCCTTACTACGTCCAGGAATTAAACGGCGGAATTCGGTGAAGGTAGCTTGATTTATTGTGCAGAAACTTACAATAGGCTTAAAATACAAATGTGTCAATTAAAAGGAATCCGCCCCGTTGGATGCAAGCGCGGCGCAGAGTCCGCGACAGTCCCAGTGCGTGCGAATCTTAGAAAAAGTCACTCACTCAGAGGTGTTCACGTAACCTGTCGCGAAAGATGGGCACGAGTTCGAGACGCTTCCTTAGCAATGAGTAGGTATAACCATAGAAATGCAATCGTTGAATAGATCAATAATAACCGTAGACAAGTAGAAGAATAGATCAACTTCATACAAAATACTGGTGACAGGTCATTACATTAGAGAAAATCTTAACATCGCGATACAGAAATCGTATTTTGCCACCTAGCGGTAAACTTCGGAACTATTGCTACAAACGTTGCTAAGTTATTGTATTACAAAACTAAGACATAAAAAACGATTAGATGGGGTTGTAGATATCGTCTCCCTGATTCCAGATATGTTAATAACTCAATTTTGCTAAAAATGTCGATTACGTTGTTTATGATAATTACGTCAGAGTTGCTCCCTTAGTCACACAGTTGCGTTCTTTGAATGTATGTAGAAAAAAGCACAAGGCCAATGCTTTTTGTCTTTTGTTTCGTTTTTTAATTAGAACTTTGGGCAATGTGCCTATATTGACAGTATAAATGAGAGTAAAACCTACCCTAACTTAAAACTTATTTGTGCTAATACCATCGAGTATATAACCAGAAACAGAGAGGACATGATATTTAATTTGAAAACTATTAGGCTAAATCGTTACTGTGACAACTGCGCTCCGATTGGCCAGCCCGAATTCGAAACAATTGACGGGTGTAGTCAATTGTTTCACTTCAAATCGACCAGCTTAACTTGAGCATTGCTATAATGGACGAAAATTGCATAATTACATATTTAATTACCGATGAAATGTGATTCCATTTGTTTTGTAATTAGATGTTTTGCTGTTTTTCTCACACCACCGAATGGAGCAGCCCCCCTTTGTTAGAGATATTATCTTTATTACAATAAATACAGAATATTTTTGGAATATACGGAGACGTACACACGAGTCAGTTGTTGGCGCTGTATTATTTCAGTTTTCTAATTTGTAATTTCAGCGCAATCGAAGTTGATATTTAAATGCGATATAAAGGCCCATTTACATGATGAGTTGCCAGGGATATACTTACTCGATGAATATATTTCTGGTTGTATACTCGATGGTAAATACATAAGATGTTATAATTATTAATACAAAGATCGAACATTTACAAAAAATCCTTCGATTCGAACCAACGTCTTCTAGCAAACCATGCCAGACGCTATGCCAACTACGCCACAGAACGAATCAGCGGATCTTAAGAATTTTTCTATGTGCTTGTTGCAGATCTTAGTTTTTGGTTTCGTACCGACTTTTTTGCCGTAGCGCCATCTGTGAGACATCTATTTCCTCACAAGATGTTTTCAAACTAGCTTTTTGAATGTGCCGTATAAACCGAACGCTTAAATCATAAATAAAATTTTCGGCGTATGTCAGTCACAGACAATCGACAAACTTTTCTTTAGCTGGTTCTACTACGAAGTTTACAGAATACTACGTCATATGTATGACGTCATATATATGACGTCATACACCTTTTTTTTGTTTGACCTTTATAGGTTGAATGTTTTGTTTAAATTTAAATGTGACTAATAACTAAGGTACCCTATTTCCAATAAAAAAATAATTATCAAAACGATTCACAAATGCCGGAGAACCTCCGTTTTGAAGCCGGTTAAAAATAAACCATTTAAAACCATTTATGCACCACACAAAATATTAAACGTAACTTTTTCAAGGACATAAAAATTACAATAATTCCAATATACAACCTTAACAATTCCAATTACTGTGTGGCAGAGGAGTAAGCTCAGCACACACTGTGTAGAGCATATGCTCATACTGAGCACTGATTTTCAGGTTGTTCCCGCTGTTATGGACAAGCAGATATATAAAACACGCGCACAAGAACACAAACAAAAATTAAATATAATGAAATTCACAACACGCACATTTAAATCAATAGTAATTCACAAATAGAGCTACTAAGTATACGTATAATAAATAAATGATGTACATGTGAAATTTTACAATTCTCCTATTTTAAGTATAAAAAAGTTAAATTTGTATATAATTGATATTCAATAATTTTTTATATGAAATTACTCCACTAGTTTGTTATAATTAATTAATGTAATAATTACAGAGATCGAATTCTTAGAAAAATAATCTTCGATCTGATATAATGTAATGTGTGTGTGGCAGCTCATCTGATGTTGCAAATGTCCATAGGTGACGATGGCCACCTCTCATCAAGCGGCTCGTCGGCTCGTTCGCCTTCTTCTTTCTTCTTCTTCTTCTTTTAGATGTTATGCCCATCGAAGTAATCGTATATTCTATATCGTATAGTCTAATGTCAATTTGAGGAACAGACTTGTTTTCATTCAAAAATTTACCGGTGAATTTCGACAGAATTCATTAAGAGGAGAATCTACTTAGACTATGTATTTTTTTCCATCCTCTAAGAGAATCTACAAATCTACAACGATTACTCTACTCTTTGCTACAACGACAGAGAACCTACACAACCTATTACAGAAACATTTTTTTTTAATTCACACAGCACATGCACAAAGGGAGAATGGACTAACATTAGGAGGAAGTTGATATTAACTGGACGTGGGATTTACATTAAAAAATACTATTAAAGAGTCTCATTTTTAGCACGAGAAATGTTCTTAAAAATATCTGACATTTTATTTTTGTTGGGCAAGCATTGAATAAATCGACTAAAAATAAACGTTTACAGTCTTCCGTATACACAGAAACACTATTCTAAAAATATAAAAAACACATTGAGAAAAATTGCGAAAATAGAAGTGACATTAACAAAAATGATGTCACGTGACGTAGGGCTTGTAATTTAAAAGAAAAATACCAACGTCATGTTTTGGCTTGCATACCATCATGTGATGAGTCTTGGCAAAAGATTGTACTAAGTGGATCACATACGGGTGCGGCCGCGGCGCGATTTGGTCTATGCGTTGCGCTTTTCTATGCGGTGCATACTAAACTAATAAAAAACAACAAAGTGTTTACCGCAATAAGGTTTATTTTTATTTATATCAAATTCCCACTTGGACGTCAATGTTTTATTATATATGTCTTAGGTACTATAAATAACTATTTATAGTACCTGTTTAATTCCTTAACTTGAAATTCCTTTTCGCCGCGTTGTCGCGTAGAAACCGCGGCAATTTCCCCGTTACTCTTGTGCGTGATGCAACGTGGGGTTTCATAATAACCCCCTGTTTTCCGATAATTTTATTATTGGTAATTGGTACTTATCTAGTGAGTACACGTTATACGCGTCCTTAAATTCAAGGTATGGTACCTTAGCTAATGACGATTCCGTGACGCAAATTCTCCGTCACTTGGCAAGCGATCATAGTGACGTAACGACCAGACGTGCAAAAATACTAGTGGTTTTTTTATTACCATGTTTTTTTATCTATATTATCGCGTCAGAAGTTAATAAGCTTTGGAATGACGTGTGATGGAATATCGAGTGGTGACGAAATTGTAGCCTTGGATACAATGGAATTTTCGTAGAGTTGGGAGTTAGGTAGCAGTGATATCGCAGACGGAAGAGGTGATCCAATATCACGTCATAGAGGAAGTAAAATACTACGTACAATAGAGTACCAATATCAGGTCATTCAAATCCGATAATGGCAACAAATTTATGTTGCGACAAATAAATGATACTAACTGTAAATTATACTAGGGGCTCGATAATAGGGACACAATTATGAGTTCTTAGTTTAGAAGAGTTGCATAACTGTTGCGAGGTATTTGCGTGAGCCTAGATTTTAGGAGGTGAGGTGTGAGGGTCGCCACTCGCGTCCGGTAATCTGCGCGATAAAAATTATTTAATTAATAAGAATAAAATAAGGCGGAGAAAATTTTATACAGATCCGACGTTGACAAGTGACTAACGGGGCAGCGGGCGGCGCGGAGTGCCGTTAAACCGCTTGAAATGGTAATGGTTAGCTTTGTTGTTCAAGGGAAATTATTAGTTCGTTGAAACAATAAGGTGATGTTATTTGGAAAGAATTAGAAAATTTGAAGAAACTTTTCTAAAGAAATAGAGTTCCAATAACATTACTTTGTTGTAAAGTTAAAAGCACGAGACTGAACTTCAGAATTGTGTACCACAAGCCAATCCTATTGATGTTTTAAAGCTGTCTATCTATTAGTTTATTGGCTCCCGACTGGCTGGTTATTTGTGTAACAATGCACCGGACAAGCTCTGGAACATTTCGATTGTACCTACCCACATTACCATTTCTTTCTATTACAGGTTGTGGGTCTATGGTCTAAAATTTAAGGTACTGTTTTGGACATAACACTATGATGGAATAAGGCAGTCGCTTTATTTCAGTAGCATTAGAGGTCCTTGTGAAAGAGTTCGTCCAGGGAAGTATTGCCACCAAGCAGTAATATGAGCATTACTGCGTTCCGGCTTCGAAGGGTTAAAGAGTGCTGATGAAATTACAGGCATTTGTGACTTGTCAACTTGGTCCGCTTCGCAGATGGAGCATTTTAGTTGACGCAACTAGCAACTTTTTACAAGTTTCCATTAACGGTTGTAGCAACTAAAAGGCCTAGTTGCCGGTTGCCGCAATTTTAAATAAATTTTCGAAATCTACGGTCAAGTCTGGCGCTGCGGGGGATGGGGAGGGAGTGAAGTTGCTTCACGAGTTGCGGGTGCCGGTTGTGGAAACTAAGAACTGGAGACAATTTGCAAGTTTCAAGTTGCGACAATTAAGAATTAATCCGTGATTAAGGATTTCGGCAATCGACTACAGTTTTCGATTGCCGAAACTCTCAACTGAAGTTGCTACGTCTGCGCGGTTTCTTGAAATTATATAAAAACGTCATAAACAGCTAGTTGCGGGTTGCCAGTTGCCGAAACTCGATGATCAAAGTTGCTCCATCTGCGCAGTGCCGTATGTCTCAGGGCGCGGCCGCAGTGGCAGTGCCACTAAGACTATTGCGATTAAAGCTTGGAGTGGCACTGCAACTGTTATGGATAGGCGTGTCGTTTACCACCAGGCGCAAGACTTGGTCGTTCCATCACTCGGTATTATAAAAAAAAATTTAGATAAGTTCATTTCCTAAACTGGTCGAACCCGGGACCTCCACATCCAGCGCCCACAGTCCAAATCGTTGGATCACTGAAGATGTTAGTTTGGTTACAAGTTTAACTACCAAATAAGATTACGCAATGGTATTTTATATTAAAAGCAACTGTGCGTTGTAATTTCGTTGAAAGAAAAAAAAACTGTTTTTCTTTTAGTCCTACAAAATATATAAATAAAATATTGTATCTATAATATCTATATTATTATAGATATTATAATAATATAGATATTATAGATACAATAGGATTTAATATTTCAGAATTTTTTGGCGTGGTCTCTACAACTCATGAATGTCTAAATACACATTCATTTGTATATAAATGTATAAATATCGATCGTTATTCCTGAAAACATGTAGATGTGTAACTGACCATTCAAAGTTTATTTTATCGGTTTAGGTTAGACATAAGGTTAATAATTTGAAGTAAAGTTTATTATTATTAGTCTATTTATTATTTACTTAATATAAATTATATTTATACATAGGTATATAATAATATTATCGGTTGTTTTTCTTGAAAACATATCTCGGACACATACGTAACTGTAACAATTAAAAAATTATTCTATCGATTTAGATACAAGGTTAATAATTTGAAGTTTATTTGACCCCATTAAAGTGTTTTTGTATCACAACTATATTGGACTCATTATATCTCCCTAAAAATGTAACAGTTCCAATGCTCCGACTGCAAAAAAAGTAAGTGCATTTCCAAAAGTTGTGGTTCAGGTATCTAATTCACAATTTGTATATCAGCCAGTTGACAAATGTATATTCCAGTTACGGGCCAAGGTCACGCGGGGCACGTGATGTACAGATGTTGTGCATTGACACGTGATGTACAGATGTTGTGCATTGACACGTGGTGCATTGATTGGGGAGTAGTCGACTCTGGGCGATGAAGTTACATAAATGTAATTTGCTTAAGAGAAATCTCAGAATCTATCTAAGCTGCTGATTGAAGCTTGCGCCATTAAAACTCAGCTGATTGCTTTCTCAAGTTTTGAGTTCGGTGTTCTAATACGGACCTTAAGGTTATTAACAGAAAAAAATAGTACTCTACAGTCGAGAAAGGGCAATTAAAGCACATGGAGTGTCGTGTCGCTATAGTTATTCTTGGCGGCGACGGGACGGTTTGGAGCTGCGCCAGCGCACCGCTGCCCTATGGTTTCATCACTGTAAAACACGACGGCCAATCGATGGATGTACATTTTCAACATACGATTTGGGACTTTTTGCATTTATCTTATGGTATCGACATGGATCCAACTTCCGATTACCCTACATTATGCAAAGAGGTATTTTATTAGAATAGTAAACGGATTTTTATACAAAATAATTTATTTTATGTCACAATGTTTGACTTCCGTGATATTCAATTATTTTTTATGAAATTACTCCACTGGTTTGTTATAAATATTAATACATAGATCGAACATTCGAACCAGCCCCTTCAAGCAATCCATTAAGACGCTCTACCAACTGAACTAAGGAACGAACCACCGTCTAAACCTGCCTTTCCACCAGAGATGTGCGACGTAGCCAAGAATCCACCAATAGGATTACTTCATTTTCCTAGCCTCGATTAGCGCTGCCCCAGCGGAAAAGGGTTAGTGGAGCTAAGTATTTGTACAAAATAGCGAGAGATGTGTGCGAGGGATGCGGGCGAGGAATGTGTGCAAAACGGTGTAGGAAACCAGAGTTAATGAAAGTATGAGACTAACTGACATTGGCAAATTGTCTCAGTTCACCCCATCGCACCGTACCCCGCCCGCGCATAGCTGAAAAGAGTCCGTAACGCATCCTCGCATCTCGCATCCTCTCACCGCCTCTGGTGGAAAGGCAGCCTTAGTCTGATCTTACGAATTTTTCTGTGCTTTTTGCAAACCTTTGTTTTTGGTTTTTAAGGACTGTTTTGCCGTAATGCCATCTGTGAGAAATCTTCACATCTGCTCTCAGCCAGGTACCTTTGCAGCTACAAGCAGCTGACTAGAGATGTCGCTACAACAATTGTAAACGATGTTATTAACTTAGGCCAAGTTTTACTAGAAATGCTTTTTTGTTTTGTTCTACTCCACTTTATGTCATTTGGCTACTTAGTGGGCGCCCAACAGATAAAGATTTTATGCTTTTTTTTAAATGTAAAATAGATCGAAGCTTGGCCGCAACCTCACCCAAAGCCAAGCTACTAGCAACGTTTTCAATTAACTTTTATTTAACATGTCGTCGTGTAAACCAAATTCAAATTTCATATTTATTTACCAATTATTATATTTATCGAGCTTTTCTGTTACTTTATTCATATAGGGCCCGTATCGTTGTTGATTTATTTGAAAAAACAAAAATATATCCGAAAAATAAGTTTTGTTTACTATGATTAAATATTATTTGTTAAAATGGACAATTATTCGTATACTTTCTATCAACATTACTCATGACCAAAGATTTCAGTCGGTTTGTAGGCATAAATTCAACCAAATGTGTCTTCTATACTTTAGTCATTACGTTATTAACATTTAGAAACTTTAACGTTAGAATACAAGTAGGCATTCAATCAAGAGCTGAAAAGACAGAATGTTAATACGACCTTTTGCGATTAGCTTGGGGTGATGTTAAAACCAAATTAAATCATACATCACGACTGTCTCCCACTGGGCTAAACAGATATCGTGAACCCCATTTAGCCTTCTCCATTTACATCAGTTTCTTCATGCATGCCAGTTTATTATAGGTATTTTTAAACACCCTGTTACGGGACGACCATTGGATCGGGTAGATGTACGTAAATACTCTTTTACTTTTTTTTAACCACACTTGCTCATAAGTAGTATAATGTCAGTATTTTTCGGCGTCGGCTCTAGGGTGGTAATGGGTTTTTGTTTCACTTCTTAATCTCCCGCCGTAAGCACGGTGCGCGAGAGCCTCGAAGTATGAACCCCGTGCCAAATAGCGCCGCGATCATTTTTGAATTAATTTATTTAAAAAATACAGTCGGCTTTATCATGAGCTTTTCGGTGAACAAAACAATTTCAAACTAAATTTAGCACATATGTTCCAAAACTCGCAGTGGTCAGATATCATGATACGTACATTTTACGTTTTATTTAAACGTAAGGTCAAACAGAGGAAACAAGAAGTGTTAAAACTCGAAATTAAAATTTTAAAATTTTTTTCATTACATTTTTTTTATGAGATACTTAAAAGTTTATAAATATAACATGAATAAAGTATAAGGTTATTAAGTCTAATTCTATTTGTCAACTTCCGCACAAATGTGATAAAAAACTTTGCATACCATACAGGAGGAACAACAATTACAAATGTTCGGGCCATCAAAGCCTTCACTTCGGCTTGAACTTCGATTGTCCCTGTTCGTTATTCTGTCTTCTTTGTCATAACTAACGTAATCGACATTTTTAGCGAAATGGAGTTATTAACATACCTGGAATCAGCAAGACGAGATCTACAACTCCCAATAAGCATTTTTTAAATATCTTATTTAGTTTCAATTTTATTGCTAAAAAGCAAAATCATGGCAAATGGCATTTTTCAAATAAAACAAAAAACTTTAGGTGCCAATATCTCGACAATTGCCAAAATGCACGCGCGTTAGTGACAAGGCCTTTGACATGTACTATTATTACTCTATGTTATTTGTCTATGCCGTAATTATATTAAAATATATTCTCGAATTACTTTGAGCTGGATTTTTTTTTATTATATTATATTTGAGCCTACTCCTAAACATTTAGGTCCATTGAGCCGGACTTAGTGCCCTCAATATACTAACAAATGTAGACAGCCCGCCGCACCAATGTTTCAGTGCAGTGCAACTTGCATGCAGCGTATATATGCTAGTTTGTTCACGTGCAACGTAGAGGTGCTGATAACCTGGGACGTTTGATGGCGACGAGGAAGGTGAAGGGAAAAAGACCTAGGGGCAGGAGTCGCAAAAGGTGGTCGGATCAGATCTCCGAACAACTGGAGCTACGTGTCAGCGCCGCACTACATCACGCGACGGAGCGCAACCGATGGAGGCAAATGGTTGGCAGGATGAAGTAGAGTCACGATCCTCAACAGTGAGGAAGCGATTACGGAGAAGAATACTAACATTTATTCTGTCTATATGACCTAACCATTCTTCTTCTTATCGTATCGATGGCGTACAATACAATCTTTTTTATCGTGGTGAAAGGATTTGCCAATCGGCGTACGGTACTTGCCGAATGCTGTCTAGGGTACGCCAGAACGCCAGGTTACGTACAGGAACGGTACGTCGAGCGGGAAGACTCCTTTCGTGCACCAAAACATTAAAACATTCCCTTTTTAATCTAGCCAATACGTCATCATTTAGATAAAATCTTACTTCATTGGTAGATCTCTTCCTGCTGACCACAATGGTGATTCTTTGATAGGATCGAAGGTTTGCACTTACCTGAAACATCACAAAATAACATATTTTATTTTTACACAATATAAATAAATTAAAATACATAGTCTTAACTTGATTGGGTTACCCAAAAGGAGGCGATTCCACACTCTAATACATAGGGTCAAGGACCGTCAAGCTGTAACGGTCCAAAGCTCAAAGGGTCAAATTTGATGTGCTCTTGACTGTAAACTTTTTCTAAAGCACTGTCATTATAAAAAAAAACTTATGCAGAATAATATATGGACTGTACAAATTCTTCATTCATGGGACCCCTCTGATATCATGATATTACATTTCCATTGTATCAAGTGGGTGAACATTTTTAGTATGGAACAGTTCTTTTCCTCGAATGTGTCGCTAAAGTAAAAGTTATTCCTTTTAATGAGTGGAACCATCCTGTTCGGGTGTAATGCAATTAAGTTAAACTTTGTAAACCAGCCAACTATGGCAACCACTAACAATAAAATGCTGTAAACGAAACCCTTGAGGAGCAATTTTAATACCATGATGTAACTTTCGCAAGCTTTAACGCTAAAATAATGTCAGGTTGAAAAAAATTGCTCATTAAAGGTGAGCGTGCCAATAGTTGAAGATTTTTAAATGTAAATGACACCGAGCCAGCTTTAAAGCTTCACAATTTATGCATGGAAAAATGGATAAAACATACGGCTAATAAAATATACATAACATTACCGTTGCGAACAGTACCAAGCCATATCGTCACATCGGTGACGTAAAAAGCAATCAAGTAGTAAACCTGTGGAAGTATTTTCAGAACGTATGGATTATAGTGATCCTAAATCGTTTGCTTGGTGTGACGTCTATAACAAATATTTCCTTTTTATAACGGGCTGCTATTTTTCCAAAGTGCTGACAACTGATTCACATACTGATTTTACAGTTAAATCCTCTGTCTGTTGAGGTCCGGTGCTCTTTCTTCCATAAAGTCGTATATAAATAATCAATAGACCGACTTGAAGATCTGCCGGCTAGCAGTTACGTTATCTGACACATTTGCATAGCTATACAAAAGGTGAAGGCAACCAGTAATTCGTGCACATTGTAGCGGGAACTCAATTTCATCCCTTTAGACTTAGCTCTAGTATAAATAAATCTTACCGAAGTGGTCTACTTAGATGGTAAAAATAGTCACTAGTACAATTAGAACTTGCGAAAAAGTTCGTTCAGGGAAGTACTGCCACTGGACCGATTTATGTCACCAAGCAGTAATGTAGGTATTACTGTGTTCTGGTTTTGGTAAAACTATAAGCAAACGGGACTTGACTCCACTAACTCTATGCCTTTGGTTGACGAGTGCAAAGGCAGAGTCCGTCAGATCTTTGGGTTTTAAAACTCTGTGTGGCAGTGTAACTATTATGGATAACGCGTCACTTATCACCAGGTGCACGACTTGTTCATTCCATCACTAAACATAATAGAAAACAATAAAAAGACGAATTAGAACTTTTTTTCTTTAGTTGTACGAGTATTTTATATATTCAACCATTCCCCGATTTCAAAAGTATACGTATGTATATATCGACGAGGATGTGCAATTAATTGGAATTTAGTTACATAATTTTAAGTTCCTTTCATATAAAAAGCGTTATACTTCAAAAGTAAATTAACGCATTTGGCTTTTCTAACGATAAAAGGCAGCGTCCAAATTATAAATTGAGATACGTTTATTGTTCAAATGTTCAGATATTATTTTTGATTCATTCGACTGTTCAAGTGTATTTGACGCTGATCGACCGTGTGCTAGCCAGCTACATCGCAAATTGCTCAAAGATATATTGTTATGAGAATCTAGATTTATAATAACTGTTAAGTGAACTGCATCACGAATGCTCGAACCCTAGTTCTACATAGATCTTTAAAAGGTGAAGCCGAAGCAGGAAGTAAATGACGGTTCGTGATACGCCTATTGTGAACGCCCTTTGTATCAACTGCCAGTGTTAGTTGAACTGGTACACTTTGTGTAAATACGGTTTTTTTAAGAAGACTGTCAGTGCTTGGTGAAAAAGAAAATATTTTAAAATACAGTTGTTTACGCGTTAGGTAAGTTTTGTTCTTAACGTGCTGTAGTCTACTATTATCTCCTTAAAAGTAAATAGTTTATATATATAGTCAAACAAGTGATAGTCAAGCAATCTAGCTGTTTACTCGTAATATTTTGCGGACTTAAATGATAAGTCGCAGGCATGATATACTGACTTCGAAAAAGCTTTCGATAATGTTAATTATCCGATCTTGTTAAGAAAACTATGTACTTTAGGAATGCATAGCAATTTTCTCAGATGGGTTTAATCTCATACCAATAACAGCCTTCAGGCGGCTTTGTTTGGTAGTAATAGATACGTTAATTTCATTAATTATTTCTGGTGTTCCACAGGGTTCAAATGTAGACCCTTTATTCTACAATGTTAATCGGTAACAATACGGATAACGGGGTGCACTAAAGGAACCTTCCCGCACGATGTACTTTTCCTGTACGCTGGCGCACCGATTGGCAAATCCTTTCGCCACGGTAGCAAGCATTATAGTGTATGCCATCGACGCGATATGAGTGACATGGGTAACGACAATGAACCTTTAGACGTTCAAAGTGCCTGTTCAATGGAGATGACAAAACTGTATTAAGAAAATGAAACTATTTGTTTTTTCAAACAAACCAATGTTTCCATAGTCACGGTTGACTTTAAATCCGGAAAAATAGTTTCATTTCCTATGTGTCACGAATCCAAACAATCGCGAATACCTAAGAAAAATGTATTTCTTAATGTAATATTTCAGAATTGTAACAAACAGACTGGAATTGATCGGTTGTGTCTACACTACGAAAACAACACAGGTGTAGCCTATATGAGAAAATATGCTTCCAAACGACATCGAAAAACGAAACTTGTGGTGTAAAGTTACGCCATAAACGGTAATCTTGGAATCGGTTAAAGAGATTCGGGACCTTGGTGCTATCTTTAATGGTATAATGCTTTTTGATAGACACGTAAATCCCACGGTTGAAAAAGCTTATAGAAACCTTAGTTTTGTAAAACGAGCAAGTAAACTGATAATGGGTGTGTCATGTCTGAAGATCGTTTACTATGCCTCACTATGGGAAAAGTAAGAACAAACATGGCCAGAATTACGTTTGAAAACTAAATGCGTTTTTCAGTGATTTACTTTAAATTTAGTGATTTATTATCATTATACGATATACGAATAAGCAGAAGTCTAGTTATCGATAATAATAATAATTTATTTATTTTACAGTACATATGATTATAATGCAGGTGATTCATGCTTTTTTGGCAAATGCATACCCAGAACATCAGCCTTTGACTTGCTATGGTCCTGACACACATCATTCGCATCTTCGATGCTCGTATTGTAAGTAAAAAAGATAAACCGTAAAAATAATAGAAAATATATTTTGTAATAATTATACTGTTCTCCGCGAGTTGCTCGGGATCCTACTCCCTTGTAGACATATAATTTAAATGAATATGATTACTTTCTAGTATGTTGCCGCAAACAATAGCACCTTTTGTAAACGTTAATATTAAATCTAATAAATGTTCTTTCAGCAAATGAGTTATTAATGATTCGGAAATAAACGGAAACATTTTAAAAATCACGAATTTTTGTTTTCTTTAAAAAAGTTAAGGATGCTTAAATATGAACCATGTTGTGGCAATTAATCCATTACAGCTTTATATTTATTGGTACATCTACACAGGTGTACCTGTAGTTGAGACGTCATTTTTGTGGAATTAATAAAAATTGAAAAACGAAGCAAATGGAAAAAGTTATAATTTTTTCTCTCAAAAATTTAACTAAGATAATTGTACAGGGTCAAGAGCACGTCAACCTTGACACTTAACATTTAAATCCAACTCTACGCTGCTTACGATAAGTCAGCTGGACGTGCTTTTGACTGTACTACTAATAAAATCTGTCGACTTTAAAATGGCATGGTACGCTAAAGCGATTTATTAAACTCAGTTTGAATGTAGAACATCATTCTTTATCAATTCAACTAACTAATGGCATCAGGTCTAAATTAGAAATTAAAAAAAAAATGTGTTAATGGCCAGGTTTTACTCACTTTTTCCCATAGTGCGCCTGAGGCTACTAACAGATTGAATGCATGTTTTCAATTAATGCGTGTAATCGTAATCGAGACCACGACTGTATGATGTTGATAACGATTTCATGCATTAACTGCATGAAGTCGATCTCGGCTCTCCCCTCCTTCGGAAAACGTATGAAATCCCCTACAAGCGTTGGGCCAGGGTGGCAGATTATGGCTTAAACCCTCACCTGAGAGGAGACAGGCGCCCAGCAGTAGGACGTATAAATGAGTTGAAGTATTAGCACAGAAAAGAGAAGAAAATGTTGTGTAAGTAATCAATTAAATTTTAAAACACTATAAATCTGCCAAAGTTAGGCATCTCGCCAGGCGCTGTTCGCGAAGGAGGGGTGAACAATTGAAGAATTAATCGACCGAATGATTAATTCAATTGGGTTATTCATTGATGAAGCTAACTGATTGGTATTTGAAAAACAATAGACGATTATTGGAGCTAATGTCGCAGACTATAAGTGCAAACCCATGAGGTACTTAGTATAGTAACATAAAAAAATGATATTTATAAAAATATGTGACGTCTGGCTTGGTCTACTGATTTTTATTTCAATCGTACCATTGGGACAATAAAGCCACATATAATCATACGTCAAAAGTTGTTTTATCACATGAAAATAGCACGAACTACAGGAAACGTCCACGGTACTGCCACCTTACCAACTTATGTCTTAGGGTGACGGGCACAGATGCAGTGCACCTCAGATCTTTGCGATTTAAGGCTAAACAAGTTATCGACTTCGTTTTAAATAGATAACCGTATAATATAATAATATTAATGTTATACAAAGTTCTAAACTCCTAAAGTTATTATTTTGCATAAGGGTGCGACATTCTGAATAAAATGGAATAAAAAAGTTCACGGGAGAATTCAAGTCTCGTTGTTTAATTGTTTATTACATTATTATGGCTATATAAAGATATTACATAATTATAAGGTGTCACTTGCAAGGATTATTAGAAAATGCAATTAGGCGGAGGCAAACATTCGTCGACTAAATATAACTTAAAGGTTGGGACTTGCCTATCGTATAAGCATATAAAGGTTAAAGGGAAAACGATTTAGTAGCAGTAGAGCTCCTTGTGAAAGAGTTCGTCCAAGGAAGCACTGCCATTTCTATTTCTGCCACCAAGCCGTAATGTGGACATTACTGTGTTCCAGTGTTGAACAGAATAGATTAAACAATTATTGCTACGCCACAACACATAGATACGAAAAAATATAAAATTGATAACACAGACAAGCAATACAAAATAAAAAGAATTAATGAACAAAATAAAATCAGTTTCGTCTTATTTTATGTTAAATTTGTATAATTTAACATAACATACATTGACCTACTAATAAATGGACATCGGGTCTAATACAAAAAACCGCGAAAGAAATGTCCGAAGTTAACCTAATATTTAGCTTCGACTGAAAATTACTTGAACACAAAAGTAATGGAGTAGCCTTTCTAGTAAATATGAATGAATTTTTATATAAGTATATTATTATGTCGATTTTTTTACAAATTCACTTAAGGATTATAATAAAGAGTTGGGTAGATACATACATACAAATATTACTACAAATGTAAAAATAAGCGTGTACTATAAGAAATGTACCTTTATTCCAACTAAACGTAAACTCAAATATCCGTAATTCCGAAAACTGATTTATAATAAAACCGTTACGCTTTTGAGTAATTTTGATGTTTTTCACAAAGCCAAAATTAGCTTTTGTTTTGTAATCTTCCTAAAAAAATACATTTGACATTATGAGAATTCGAGCTAATGTTATTTCGGGCAAATGTATTTTCTGTCTTCTGATAGGTAATCCCAAGCCGCAAAACGAGTACAACAATATTTTGTTAGTTACTGCTAACGTTTAATAAAAAAAATCATTTTAAAAATAAGATTAAAATCAAAGCGACTCTATAGTTTCTTTGTTCTAAATATTTCAATCGCTTGTGGTTCGAACAATTGAAAATGACCAAGAAGTTTATATAAGCTTCTTGAAACTGATGTAATGGGTCTCTTTCCATCTTTTGCGCATGCATTGTGTAGAAAAAGGACAGTTAGCTATTTGATTATTTTGTGTGCTTTTGTCATTTATATTTACCATTCATATATAAATAAATTAAATACTATAAAACTGTACACTTTAAAATGAGAACTATGATAACATAATATATTTGTTTAGTGAAAATATGATACAAAATCCTATTTTTACACTTTACTGTAGTAATTTTTACAAGTTTATAATGTTGGTACTGCATGATTGAAACCTCGCTGTCAGTCGAACAAACGAAGACTGTTGCGCGATTGACGCTCTGTATGGGATTTTAACGCCCTACAGGTGCGGACACTTTTTAGCGCGACTCCCGACGTCCATTTATTGATAGGTCAATGATAACATAAGACAAAACCGACAAAAAGCAAAAAACAAAATATAATGACTACTAATTTTCTACTGTCATTTGTGCGGTTGTGGCGTACGCAAAAGGTCTTGATTCAGTATAAGCCACAGCCGTAGGTTGTGGCTACTGTGGCGCTGGTTTTCAATGAGCCCTGACACGTTTTGAAGAATAAGGTGCTGGTCAAATTACTGGCACTCGGGACTTATATCTAAGGGTGATGGGCGCAGAGGCAGTGTCCCTTAGATCTAGGCGATTTAAAGCTTTGAGTGACATTGCAACTGCTATGGACAGGCGTGTCGCTTACCACCAAGGCACACGACTAGTGCATCTCGTCAACTATAAAATAAATATGACTTTCATTGTGATAATCTCAGTACAGAGTACTAAAAAACCGACTTCAAAAGTACGTGGAATTACATATATTTACCAAGTTTTATTGAAATATCCCATAGTTCGCCACTATACAGGACTTGACATTGGAGATAATAAAAATCGGTTCTCACTACTCAAACTATACTGACAGAGAAAAACGCCGTAAATTGGAGAATAACAAAACCAACCATTAAAATAATTGCTCCTTAAGTAAAATTTAGGCGCTATTTATAAAAATGAATGTTCATGCGTGAACAGCCACCCTCAGAGGTGGATGATTTTCTTCAAAATGAATTGGGACCACTATGGAGGTACCCTCTTTCTAACAAAAAAAGAATCATGAAAATCGGTTCACAAATACCGGAGTTATCGCGTAACATACATACAAAAAAAAAACGCAGACGAATTGAGAACCGCCTCTTTTTTTGAAGTCGTAACCGACTTCAACAAAAGCACTTTTGACAAATGATCACATGCTTTATGTAGTTGCAATTTATTTATTAAAATTTATTTAAAATATTAAATACTAGAAACTAAAACTAGCATTACAATTAATACGAATAAAATTGGGTCCCCGCAGCAAGTTGCCCAAGCTAGCAGCGTTCACCCTTTGTATAACTATGCTAATGCGTTGGGCAAGGTAGCTGCTGCCCTTGGGTTTCCCAGACAGTTCATAAAATTTTTGGATCAAATTTTGTATAGATGAAGGTCACCGAGTCACCGCGGGCCAAGGGTTTTGATTCCAAATGCTGTAAATAGGTGTCGCAGCCAAGGTCTTGGTGCTCATTTACTCTAGGTATATCATATACGATATGAGTAGTGGATTCGTGGAATTTTTTAGCAGTATTGGAAATTCCAAATTCAAATTGAAATTCCATTTATTTACCACACGCAAAAAAATACATAAAACATACAAATGAAAAATGTAACATATGAATAGTAACTAAAAACACAAAACTATGTCTATGATTAACACACCTGTATGTGTGGCGAGGATTCTGAACTCAGTATATGCTGTGCAAACTTAGTTTGCACTTAGCTTGCTCTATGTCATAATTAGTCATCTCGTACATGTATATATAGTTAGTTGTTGTATTAAAATAGTAAGTATTGGACAGAGAGAGAATAGAGAGTGTGAAACTCCTGTTCATCTTCTCACCCAATGTTATTCCCTGATGGGCGTACGAAGCTCCATACTGGGAAGGCACATGCTACAACCAGAGGACAGAGAATCTGTCGGAGCCAGAAAGTCCTTCAGTTCTTTAATGACTGCCTTGGCTCCGGACTGTAATTAGTGGTCATCACAATAGATCAGCTGATGATCGCAGTAATGTTTATATTTGCCCTGAATGAAGCCACCGTGATAATAATAATAATAATACCATCCTGCATGATGAGGGTCTCGTGAAAGCCGAAACTGAGGAACGCCAGAAGTATCTCGACCTGGCGCACGCGATCACCGACATGTGGCCTCCAATGAAATAATCCCAATTGTTTTGTCCGCAAATGGGTCAATTCCACTCAGCCTAACAGCTTAGATTTTTGTGGCGTGTCGCTTCCAGCACAAATGCAGAAGGCGGTCCTGCTCGATACGGCACGTATTGTTCGCCGGTTCTTGAACCTGAGTTCCTGATCCCGGCCTACTGTGCCATTCATAATTATCTTTTAGGCCTTGGGAGAGGCGAGAGTCTAAAATAGAAAAATAATAATAATAGTTATTCTATTTGTGGAATACTATTTATATAAAAATACAATTTTGATTAAAATATTTGTGCGCTTTTTTATTTATCTAAGTACAATGTGGGTGATCTGTTGAAAATAAGTGTTGTTTATGAGCGTACACTACAATGTGTATGCTGAATTGAGTTCCTTCACACTGATTATAAAATTGTTTTTTTTTATGACATCAAACGAAGGGACGAACAAGTCGTGTCTACTCTCGTCTCCATCCGACATCCGTCCGAAACAATTACTGTCAAATAAGTAATATTCGACAAAATTAAAAGACAAGGATCCAGTATGAAGCTTCATTCGCATCACGCGTCTTTTCATTTGGTCAAGTATTGCTTATTTGGCAGTAATTGTTTCGGACGGATGTCGGACGGAGATCGAGAGTAGACCCCCTGTGCCTGTTGGTAAGCGATGTTATATTATTGAATTAGTTATGTTAATTTATTTTTGTATGTGAGAGTCGCGCCCTGAGGCATCGTAATATTACCCCTCTGTATGTCTAAACTTATTCTTTGGCGTATGAAGCTAATAATATTATTAATAATAAATTTTATTCATTTATAAAGTAATTGTTACAAATCTTATTAATTCTTCAGTCAACAAAAGTTTTTGTTCGTGTAGTAACATATTCCTGTGAGGTTATTAGCATTTTACAAAGAACCATGTATCGCAGTCACATAGTCAGAAGTCGTTTCTTTAAGATAATTCATTCTAGGAAACTATAATGCATATAAAACATCATTAAGAAAAGGTTTTTTTTATACGATACCAAGCGGAGGGACGAACAAAACGTGCGCCTGATGATTAGAATAAAATAGAGCAATACTCCTGTCCATAGGAGGTTTAAAACACAAAGATCTGAGGGGCACTGCCACCGCGCTCGTTACCCTGAGATATATGTAGGTTAATAAGTCTCATGTGCCTGTAATTTCACCAGCACCCTTACCCCTCAAAACCGGAACGCATGCTCACATTACTGGTTGGGGGCAGAAATAGGTAAGGTAAATCAATCTCGTGCATTCACTATGTTAGTACGTAACGTTTTGCATTTCACGATCTAAGCAAACACTTTACACGGATACTTTACTGAGGCGACCGACGTTGCTTTTAATGTAGTCGTATGTACATAATGAATAATCTCAGTACAGAGTACTAAAAAAAAACCGACCTCAAAAGTACGTGGAATTACGTCTATTTGCCAAGTTTTATTGAAATATCCCCTAGTTCGCCACTATACAGGACTACACTGGAGATAATAAAAATAGGTTCTCACTACGACACTACTTAAAATATATTGAAAGAAAAACGCATTGAGTTGGAGAAAAAGCAAAATCAACCATTTAAGTAATTGCTCCTAAATTATAGTTAGGCGCTATTTATAAAATGAATCTTTATGCGTGAAGAGCCACCCTTCGAGGTGGATGATTTTCTTCAAAATGAAATGGGACTACTATGGAAGTACCCCCCTTTCCAACAAAAAAGAATCATGAAAATCGTTTCTCAAATACCGGAGTTATCGCGTAACATACATACAAAAAAAAAAAGAAAAAAAAACAACATACAGACGAATTGAGAACCTCCTCCTTTTTTGAAGTCGGTTAAAAAGTACAGCAAAAATTAAAACTTAGAGCAGATATTTATTTTAAATACTCGTGCTTTAAGCTGCAATCCCTCTGGTTACATAAGTCTCAAGGTTTATCATCTGTGTACTCCAATCAATGACGAGCATGATTAGATTTTTTAGTACAGTTTTCTCGCCATTCTGTAAGATATGAAAGCACCCATCAATTTTTACAACTTTTATTACGAGGTACAACTAGAATCAATTTGGAAAAATTGGTTGAACTTTATGGCCAATTGTGTAACGTACAAATTAGCTCACTGTAATAGCGTGACAGTGTAACTAAAACTAAAAGCTGTAAGTAATGGAAAATTAGTTTGTTTTAAAAAACAAATTTGCCTACCTACCATATACAAGTTGAGTGTGTACAAGTCTAAATATTTCGCGGAATTCTCGCGCATGCCCTAGAACGCTCGCGCATTCCGCGGAATATTTTAGCTCGTATCTAATTTGTACGATACACAATTGGCCATAAAGTTCAACCAATTTTTCCAAATTGATTCTAGTTTGGGTGTTATAGGACGCGCCCCAGTGTGGATTCCGTTGCTCTGGTACTCACAATACTGGGAATTCCATAGTTTGAGACCAAGCAATTGGTGATTACCACACCACTGACAGGTTACCACTGTCACATTATTATTATTATATATTATAATAATTTCATCTTGAATATTAACTAGAACGAAAATTATTGACCCACGAAATTATTGCTTGGACGTGGATTGCAAGATTTTTGTTAAAATATAAATATTTTTTGTTCCACGACTTTTTACATAAGATTTCCCAAAAATAAACTTTTTAGTTTTTGTAATAACTTCAAACGTGCAAGCGTCCACTATGATGACTCCCACCCCCGGTCTGCACAGAGTTATTACTGTTTAGAGTGATCTATTTAAGAAATATATTTATTTTTATACGAAAGTAAAATCTGATGGATTATTAAAAATCATGGAACACAAGTTGATATATGTGATGTTAGTAATATGGTTAATAACTAATAACCCGGCTAAACGATGTTGAGATTTGATATTGTGAATCAACCCCTGCATACTTGTTCCCCGAACGCTATAACTAGGACCTTTCAAGTTGAGAGTGAATAGGCATTACGTATGCATGCTACATCGTTGATCTCATCGTCGCTTTCCGTCAGGTGAGATGGAGGTCAAATGTGCATTTATTTTCATTCTTATTTTATAAGAAAAAAAAATCTAATTGGAAAAAATCTAAGGTACCTAACTGGGTGACGAAATACTTTCATAGATTTCTCATAGATGGCGTTACGGCTAAAAAATCGTTGAAAACCAAATACAAAGATGTGATCGTGAGGTCCGCTGGTTTAATTGGCAAAGGGTCTGGCATTGTTTGCTAGTAGACGTCGGTTCGAATCTGGCCGGATCAAAGAATTTTTTTCTAAGTGTTCTAATAATCTTTGTATTAATAATTAATTAATAGATTCAGGCGTTACTTTGCGGAAGTCCATGTTAATAAAAATGGAAGTAAATTAATTTGCTACTCCGCGAGCTCAGTGAATGTTGAAACGTGCAAAATAGCTGCGCTTGTGTTGAATATTTTAATAATAAATTACGTGCATGAAAATATATTTAACGCAAGCTCAGCTATTTTGCACGACTTAACCTTCACTGGGTTCGCGGAGTACCAAATTAATTTACTTCCATTTGTATTAATAATTGTAACAAACTAGTGGAGTAATTTCACAAAAAATTATTCAATACCAATTCAATAAAAACTTAATCTAATTGAATTTGAATAAAAAAAAAAATCTCAAAAAATCGCACGCCCGATGCCGGTGAATCTTCATTCGTTTACAACGGTAAACTCGTAATTCTCGTATAAATTTAATTGCATACCGGACAATACGGTGAAACTCATAAAATGGTTTAATTCCGTCTGAACAAATAAATATGGCCGCCATGATGTAACACAGTGCCATCTGTTGTGTGCGATGAGCAAACGTGTATTTGCAACCAATGATTCATCCCTGATTAATTGTCTTTTTTACCTTTACATCTTTATGTTTATTAATAAGCTTGCTGTAATAAGGCCATATCTGAAAAATTAAATATTTTTTTCGGACATAAATCTATAGGTCCCATCCCATGGTCACGGGTGACTGAGATGGGAAAGTATTAATATTAATGCAAACCATTGTAAAAAAGGGCAAATATATGCGATTTTGATCTGAGAATAGCGTCAATTACATTGTTTTTTCTGTGCACTAAATAAGGTACAATGTAAAAAGGTAATTTTTTTTCATCGAGTGTTGCCGCCTGAGAGATCTAATAAATGCGATCTGATAATTTCGACTTATTGCGGACGTTATAGATGGTATTCTAAAATGACAATTGGTCATAAAATTAATTTTTTTAAAGATCATCGAATTTTAGTCGACTGAAACGTGAAGGTTTTTGTTTGTTTATGATGCAGCACCCCGTCTAATAGTGTGATTTTTATATACTTATATACTAATTATTATTATTAAAATATTTATTTCAAATAACTTTTACATGGGTCACATTATTATTTGTGTTAGTAAATAGATTATGAACTAGGCATTACTTTTAAATAATTGATATAAGTCAATAGTCAGTAATGTATACGTATGATTTATGTAGGCACAGTCCAGTCAGTTCACAATCATATTCAGGATGATATTGGAACTGGAATTGGAACGGCATGAAAGCCGTCCACGCGCAACTCGTAAAACATGCCCGAGGCGCTGCAGTGGCCAGGCAACCCCAATACTGCCCTGAACGCGTTAGGGTGAGGTCAGATGAATGTAATCTTGTGAGTTATGAGTCGGGTAATTTACGTTGCATTGGTTTCAAATAAAAATCTGTTTTGTGACATGATGACGCATAATGAGTTGTCTGCCAATCACGAGCGTAATTACGACCGAACTTCGGTCGCACAGTGTGACGTGCAGGCGCAGGTAGAGGGAGAAGTGAGGGAATGAAGGCGAGGGAAATATTTATTAGCATGTGGTAGTATTTTACAAATTGATCACATAAACTTGTATAAATTATATGAAACTACCTATTTAGTCTTTTCATACTCAGTAAATGTAACCTTTTTCTTTTTCTGCAATCATCTTCTAATGTTTATTCAATGTACATTATTTTTTATTTTTATTTTTATTTAGACATTTATTTCAGGGCACATGACCCATATATACCTTAAGGATTAACATACATACAGTATAATATAAAAATAAAATAAACTAAATAACTAATCTACACGTATTGCACTTGTCGGCGACGTGTGGTGCAATCTGGTGTCAGGTAAATTTATATGGAAATTCATTACGTATGTATATGTATGACACAAACCCGTACAAAAGCAACTGAACTACGTTCGTCTGGCGCCCCGACCGAATTTCAGTGGAATATACTATATTATATGTATATATAATGTCCCGAAAAATTTCAAATGGTGTGAAATTTTCCGGTAAAAATTTCTGAAAAATTGATAATGAAATATGAATTTTTGAAAACGGAAAAATTTCCATGACCCAACACTAGTACAATGTAAACTATGAGACTCAAAGACACGCGACTCATAACTCCCGAAATTACGCTCGTGTGGCCTCACCCTTATTGTACTGGACGCGCAGAGCTTCACAGTTGTAATTACACGTACGAAAGTTGGTGCAGAACGATCTAAACTAATACTAAAAAACCATTGACTTACAAATAAATGGACGACGGGTCTAATACAAAAACCACGAAAAAAATGTCCCAAGTCAACCTATTTAAACGTAGTGACATGTAAAGGAATATGAAAAAGCTAAAACCTTGAATTTAAATTGTAATGTCCTCGCAGTACTGTCTAATTTTGCTTGCTTCGCTGTCAGTCGAACAAACGAAGACTAAAGCGTGAATGACGCTCAGTATACGATTTTAACGCCCTATAAGTTCGGACACTTTTTAGCGCGGACCCGACGTCCATATAATTGTAAGTCAATGTAAATATCGTGATTTTCAATATATGACGCTTTGTTAAAGATGTCTCTTCCCGGATGAGTTTAAATATGGTAAGAAATAGAAGTGAGTTCCAGTTACGGTCGATGGACCCCGACCTCGGCAAATGTCAAAGGTCGCGGCACAGGGCGTTGCTAACCGGGTTTGTGCTCACTAAATTCGGTTTCATAATGGACAATTTTACAGAGTAGAGGGATAATGAGAATTATGTACACCTGACAAGGCTTTGTTTTTGGTATTTTGATCTTTAGTACTTTATTTTATGAAGTTCTAAGATTTTATAACGCCTTGCTCTAATAGTGTTCAACTACGTGAAATTCGGAGTACGGGTTTTCATCATCGGTTACCTACGTAAACTAGGCCGCATCTAATGGTAAGTATGTCAAAATTCGTGAAAAAAAATTTCCAGTTCCCAAATTTTCGTTTTCCAGCAAATACTGAGTTAGTGACCCTTTTGTTACCGAAGCTGGCGCCACATAAAGCATTTTGTCTGTGATTTTATAATGTTAATGATAATGACACACACATTCATAGCCCCGCATTAGGGAAACCATGATGTGTCGCGGGTGCCATGGACACACACATAGACAACCACAAATTACATCCAAACTCACGAGACAAATAAATGTAGGCCATACAAATATTACTCCCGACCCGGGAATCGTATCAGAGACCTCTGCGTGGTAGTCCAGCATGGTAACCGCTCGGCCACGGAGGCAATTTTGTTTTGTAATTATTTATCTGTGTAGTAAGTGTGAATGTTTTTTTATTATGTTTTCTTTTTCTTTTTTTTCTGTGTTGTTTATTTATGTGTGGTGTAATTTGTGGCATGCAAATAAATGTATTTCCTTCTTCTTCAATGTCCTCTAATGAAAATTCGTTTCTCATTTTTATAAGTTAACCTGTAACTGAGTGTACGTGAGTGCTTTGTACAATTATGGTTAAGAGTCCAAATAGAAATTTTAATTTTTTTTGTCTTTTCACACTTCATGTTTATACTGTACAAAAGGTACAACCAACATTGAACATTTCTAATTTCAGCAAGTTGCTACTCGTAAATCATTCAGTACTTTGAATTATTTATTTGTTGTAACATGTGCTTTCATTGGGTAAATGTATTGTGTGTGTTTGTAATCAAGTACTGTGAATTATTACATAATTCATATATTTGTGAAAATACAGGTTGTATCGAAGTTGACATGTACAAAACAAGTAATAGGGGTTAAAGTATGAAATTGCCGATTTGTACTGAAAATCAAAATTGTTTACTTTTTAAATTTTTAACAAATTTATTTAATCAAAATAGTTGCCATTATTATCTATACATTGCTGCCATCTAATGGGAAGGTTATTAATGCCTTTGCGATAGAACTCCGACGATCTAGACTGCACAAACTGTGTGAAAGCATTTTGTACTGCCTCCTGGGAAGAAAACTTCTTGTCACGTAGATAATTGTCCAAATCACGAAAAAAATGGTAGTCCGTTGGAGCAAGGTCTGGTGAATACGGAGGATGACGAATGGTTTCTAACTGCAGTTCCTGAAGGGTCAAAATGGTTTCTCGTGCTGTGTGAGGTCTCGCGTTGTCGTGGAGCAATAATGGTGAAGATCGATTCATGAGTCGGGGCTGTTTTACTGCTAGTTTTGTCAACATGGTTCGGAGTTCGGTACAATAGACATCTGCCGTTATTGCTTGACCAGATCGGAGAAAACTATAGTGAATAACACCATGCTGAGACCACCAAACAGTTACATTACCTTTTTATTGGTAAGTTTTGCTTTAGGACACTGTTGTGGCATTTGACATGGGGTCAGCCATTGCATTTTTCTTTTCCGGTTATCATAAAGAATCCACTTTTCATCACATGTTACAATTCGATCCAATATTCCTTCATTTCTGTACCGGTTCAACAAGGCAACACAGGTTTCAACACGCGTTTCTTTCTGCAGATCAGTCAAATCATGAGGCACCCATTTTTCGTATTTTTTTATTTTATTGATTTGACGCTAGTGAGTCAATATTGTGGGTAAGGTAACGTTAAACCATGCCGCTAATTCCTGGATAGTTTGACTAGGATCGGCTTCCACTATCTCTCTTAATTCATCGTTATTCACCTGTGTGGGCGGTCTTCCTCGTGGCTCGTTCTTTAAGTCGAAATTTCCATCACGAAAGCGTTTAAACCAAAATCGCACGGTGCGTTCATTAGTAGACCCCTCTCCAAGCGCAGCATTGATATTGGGGGCTGTTTCTGCCGCGTTAGTTCCGCATCGGAACTCGTATTCAAAAATCACTCGAATTTTCGCAGTATCCATCTTTCTTGTCTAAATTGAATAACAAAAACAATTGAAAGTCGATGTTCAAATGTTTCAAATTAAAAAAAAAAAAATCACAGAAACCATTTGAAAAAAGTTTCATTCGAAAACCTCAAACCATGAAGATTCTATGAAAATTCAAAGAACCTATTGCAATAAAACGGCAATTTCATACTTTAACCCCTAATATAAAGAGTTTCACTCGATCTGGTCAAACATTAGGCCTATGAATATTGAAAGTATATTATGCGTTCAGTCGCATGCACTTCAACAGACTAAACCAGGAGTAACATATTTTTTTTGAAATTTATATCGCATGGGTTAATTAAATCATTCAGTAATTTATACGCAGTGATTATGGGTCAGTTTTAATTTTGGGAGCTGAGCGTGCCGACAGTTCCGGTAACTATCTGGACAATGGGAGGGCGCTGTACCCGGGGCAGCTCTGCCAAGGCACTAGCCTATTGAGAACCGGATCAAGTCTGTGAAAACGGGCTGATCTGGGATCAGGACTTGACTTAGTAGGTCCCAGTGCGGGCTTGCTCGCACAGGTTATAGTGCCCGGTTCGTTGGTCAGAGTATAGGTGAAAATCTCTCACTGCACAGCGTGGTAGCCGCCATGCTGAACAGTGAGGGATCATGAGAGGCTGTGGCCTTCTTCTGCGAGAGGGTAATCTCGCAAAAGGAGCTCCTTGAAAGAGTTCTTCCAGGGAAGTACTGCCACCTTACCTATTTCTACCGCCAAGCGCTAATGTGAGCATTACTGCGTTCCGGTTTGTAAGGGTAAGGGTGCTGGTGAAATTACAGGCAAATGAGACTTGTCAACTTATGTCTCAGGGTGACGGGCGCAGCGGCAATGGTCCTAGGATCTTTGCGATTTAAAGCTCTGAGTGGCACTGCAACTAGGCGTGTCGGTTACCACCAGGCGCACGAATAGTTCGTCCAGTCACTTGGTATTACCTATAATAAATATATTATCTATAATATAAAAGGAGACCGCAGAGCGGGTGCGCGAATATACCTTAGACACAAACCCACTCCGGCGCAGGCGGCGGGGAAGAAAGGGAATGCAGTTCGCTGCTCGCCTGATTCCCTAATGTGGCCAGCGGACAAGGGACGGGGATCCTCTGCCCGTATTGTACGGTCTCACCCGTCTCTTCAGCGCGGGGATCCTGGTGGAAATTTGTGGGATCCCACGGTGTGCACAACACCTGCCCAAGAGGGTAAGTCGAGGTTTGGTCCCACATAAGCCTTAAGCCTTGAGTCATGGCCTCGAGAGAATGCATGAAGAATTACCTCCTCGAAAAAATCTCCGATAAAAATTGTTTAATTTCGTATGTAGTTTATCATCACCCCCATTTTAGTCGAAAAACGTCCATTGCTGTACATAAGCCTCCCTCAAAGATCATCACAGTTGTCGCGCTACTTGCAAATTCAAATTTATTTATTGTTCTTTTCCACCTTAACAATACATTTCACATGGTAATTAAACTAAGGAACATCGTACAGTTAAATTGTGAAGTGGAAGACTGGTGCCTAAACTAGGTTGGACCTGTACTATAAGAATTGCACCCAACGGATTGCGACAACCTTCACATTAAAAGACAATTGCATCGTATTAGCTTTATTAACCATGGTAATAAATCATAAATATATGATATTAACATATTATTATACCGAGTAAATTTCGAAGATGATCGAAAAGGAATGGTGCAAATCATCGCAGTAATCACAGTTAAATGAACGAGATAAATGAATATTATTGGCCGAAAGTCGAAATCATGATATCATAATTTATCATGTTAATGTTCCTTCCCGATAGCCACTGATTTAATGAAGTTAGATTGACCATTTCGTAGTCCATTTTCCTACAATGCTAGATCCTGTAGTAGACAGATTTAGGTCATTCTCGGATTGTTTGCCAAATTTCCGTGGAATTTGTTTTATTATTTGGGAGAATAGTAAAAGTAATTAGAATAATAAATAATATTTAGGAAAATGTTAAGAAATGTAAATTATTATAGTTCAGCTGGTAAAACCGGTGGCCCCGGTCGCGGTGTTCCAACAAAGACGCTGGTTCTTTTGGAATTTTTCTTTGTTCTTTGTACCAATAATAATCACAAACTAGTGAAGTATAAAAATACACTAATCGAAAGTGTCCAAGAATTAAGCACGTTTTTGCCAGTTACTGAATTATCCGATTTTTAAAATTGATTTTTTTAACAACATAAATAAAAGAATCATTTAATATTTTTTTATAGATACTTTTATACTTAGAATAATAACGCATAGAATGATAGTCTCATATCAAACGAACTGTCACAAGTGAGGCAAAAACCAAATTCATGTAGCCGCAACTTGTAACTACGCTCGTCGGCACGCACACAAATATACAAATAATGATGCCACGGAATAACATTACCCTCAAAAGTGGGGAAATTGTATCTTGCTTAACTCATCATTAAGTTAAAGGTGCCTACAGATTTGCCCGACATTGTCGATCAGGTGTCTACAAATGTGCTCGATTTTGTCGATCGTTACTGTCGATTGACAATGTCGATCAGGTGCCTACAGATATGCTCGGTTTTGTCGATGAAAAACGAATATAGCACTTGTTTGTAAATCCAAGATGGCGGACACGATTTTTCAAAAAATGCTATATGGGTATCCTTTTCGAGGTATTTGGGGATGCTCATTACGAATATGGCACTCATTCCTAAACCCAAGATGGCGGGCACGATTTTTCGAATAATGGCAAGTTGGGTATCGTTTTCAAGGTATTTGGGGGTGCTCATTACGAATATGGCACTCATTTCTAAATCCAAGATGGCGGGCACGATTTAAAAAAAAATGCTATATGGGCATTGACTTACAATTATATGGACGTCGGGTCCGCGCTAAAAAGTGTCCGCACTTGTAAGGAGCTAAAATCGTATACAGAGCGCGACACTCCGCTTTAGTCTTCATTTGTTCTACGGACAGCGCGATACTGCGATGACATAACAATTTAAATTTCGAATAGGTTGACTTGGGACATTTTTTTCGTGGTTTTTGTATTAGACCCGTCGTCCATTTATTTGTAAGTCAATGTATATGGGTATCATTTTCGAGGTATTTGGGGATGCTCAATGTGAATATAGCACTATTTATAAATCGAAGATGGCGGGCACGATTTTTCAAATAATGGCAAGTTGGGTATCGTTTTCGAGGTATTTGGGGGTGCTCATTACGAATATTGCTTTTGTTTGAACTGTCGTGTTTGGGATCTTGGATTTAGAAATGAGTGCCATATTTGTATTGAACATTCCCAAATATCTCGAAAACGATACCCAACTTGCAATTATTCGAAGAATCGTGTCCGCCATCTGGGATTTAGAAATGAGTGCCATATTCGGATTGTGCATCCCCAAATACCTCGAAAAGGATACCCATATAGCATTTTTTGAAAAATCGTGTCCGCCATCTTGGATTTACAAATAAGTCTATATTCGCAATGAGCACCCCCATATACCCCGTAAACGATACCCAGAATCAAAATCAAAATAATCTTTATTTCATAGGTAAGCATTATTACACTAGAAATCGTCACATTGGTTAAACTCTACCGCTCATTCGTAAGGCAGATTCCCCCGAGAAGTATGAGCAAGAAACTCTGGGGGTTGCTTTTTGTAAACAACATTTGTACGCATTTAACTTGCAGAAATGGAGGTCAAATGCACACTTACATTAGAATAAAAAAAAATCTGCAGCCATCGCAATATTGCCTTATATTGCGATTGATTATTGCGAATGATTGATTATTATCGCAATATAATATTATTATTCTCAAAAAATTACGTAATATAATTATTTTGAAACAGAATAGCAAAATCGGGAGAAAGAAATCCGTTACTTTGCAACATTTTTGTGTCTTGTTGCAACGAAATTAATTTTCGGTTTTAGTGAATATTTATATAAAAATACAAGTTGAAACGCGTTACTTCCTTGTGGAATGTGATGTTAGTGTCTATTTGATGTTTGCCTGTTCTATTTTTACACCCATTTCCCGCACATTTCGTCATTTTTAGCAAAAATTTTAGAGCTGTTCGCGGTGCAATTTGACCTTGAGCACTGACAGCCCGCCCGCTCATGTAGGCCGTTTGGGAAGCCTCTAACTTGCCTCACTTAGCGTGTGCGGGCTAGGTTTCTATGCGTTATTATTCTAAGCTTTTATATAATTTTAATAAGGTAATCAAATATTTGAAAAAAAATACCTTGATCTCCACACCTTTAATATACACATACGAACATCATGGTAAAATATCAACATCATGATGGTCAATTATAGTAGTTTATGTGACTGTTACATAATGGAAGGCATGAAAGTACGAGTGAGTGTTTATGAAACGAGCCGACAGGCGAGTTTGATAAAAACATCTCACGAGTGTTTTAATGCCTAATTATGTACAGTTACATACACTGCTTTATCTACCCACATATTATAAGCTCTCTGTGAACGACTACAAATAAAAACTTTTCTCAGGCATGTCCCACAACTAAAGATGGGAAATGCTACTTATTTTTTTAAACGTTATGCTTTTTTAAAAAAAACTTGTTTAGAAAACGTTTAGGCACATGGACTTTTAAGTTAAGAAAAGCTTGCAACGTTGTGTTGATAGCGAAACGCAAGAGTAGACCACTAAAGGTTTTGAGATAAGTTAGTTTTTTGTAAAAAAAACGAGTTATATTTTTAATTATGATATAACATTATTATACTAACATTTTGTTCATTGGCGTTTAAAAACGTAAGTTGTTAACCTTTGTAGTTGTTAACCATTGAAATGGAAAAAACCGCTTACTTTTTTAACGTTAAAACGTAGGTACGTTTAAAAAGCGTGCTTGTAAAAGCGCTTTTCAATTAAACGCTTTTCAGTTTGACGCTTAAAAAGTCGTTTAGAAAGACGTTTAAGCGCATAGTCTTTAAGTTTAAAAAAGCATGCAACGTTATGTTGAATTAATTTGTTTAGAAAACATAGATGGCGCTAATTGAAACTTAAGCAAGTTGCAAAAAATGAAATTGTTGAGTACCTATAGAACTGACCAGTGATCAACGCCTGCGGTTAAAATGAAAAGCGTGCTTATGCGCCTATTTTAAAAAACAGACTTCTAAGTGCTTTTCGTTTAAACCCCCGCCTCTACACACAACCGTAGTTTTTATTTTTAATTCATAGACAAACTAGAATCGGCTCCAACTATCATATCATTCGATATCAAGTAACGTGTGAAATTGTCAAAATTGTTTGCTATTCACATTTCATTTCGAATGAAACTTCATCTCAACTGATATTAGAATTGAGGCCCAATCAAATTGTTTTGTTTTTCAGAGATGTTCGAAATTTGAATGTAATAAACATCGAAATCGATGTTATTATGAAGCAATAATAACATTTTCACAGATAAGAAATTTGTTCTAACAAAACAGTTTATCTTTATGCTGATCGTAATTTGCTGTTTTGGAACATATTATAGCGAGTTTATGATATGTGTGTAGATAAAATAAATATTAAATTACATATAATTATAATACATATAATTATAATGTTCAAGTATACATGTGTGTATCACAATAATATACTTGTATACTCAAACATAATAATTGTCACGGAAATTAGGCAGAGAACACGAGAATAGTCATTGTAAAGATAGTTCATCCCGTTCACGTAAGCAGGTTCGTATAGGATGTATTAGATAATTTTATCTACTGCCTCTAAAGCAGACAGCCGTGGCGCTTGGGTTCGAATCCGGGCATCGCACCTCTGAATTTCCGAAACATGTGCAAAATTTAATTTGAAATCTACCATGAGCTTCTCGGTGAATATCATGATAAAACCTGCACGTCGCAAATGCTTCACAACACTCGGAAAACGTGTGAACTCCCCAGCCAACAATTGTACCTACGTGGACATGACTATGGATTAAACCTTCTACTTAGAGGAGCCTTGTGCCATGCTGTGGGACGTATAATTGGGTTGATGACGATAGTGGTGTGTACATACAAAAGACTGTACGTATTTAATAGCAGTATGGCTCCTTGTGAGAGAGTCCAGGGAAGTATTGCCACCTTACCTATTTCTGCTGCCAAGCAGTAGATTAGCATTACTGCGTTCCGGTTTTGAATGGCAAGGGTGCTGGTGAAATTACATGCACATGGGACTTGTCAATTTATGTCTTAGTGTGACCCTCAGATCTTTGCGAATTAAAGCTCTGAGTGGCACTGCAACTGTTATGGACAGGTGTGTAGCTTACCATCAGGCGCACGACTTGTTCGTTCCGTCATTTGATATTATTAAAAAAAAAACTGAAGCGATGTATCTGCATGATTAATGTACTGCTTCCGTTTCTTGTATTACAACAATACACAAACGATTAGTTGAGGAATACACAAAAAACTCAGTTTACTCCATATTTTATGATATAGTTTATTTATTCCGTAAATCATGTTAATGGATTTATAAAAAAAGTTTAGATATCAATGTTAAATTTAGTTCAAATATTTATTTGATGTTTTAAAGAAGGATGGCGACATCCCGTGTATTTTGAGACCCAGTATTTACGACGTGCATTAAAGAGACTTATCAATACTTGTGATTCATTATCAAAGCATCAGAAAAGCTAATTGAGACAGCCTGTAGAAGCTGGGGTTATAAAGTTGATTTAGGTTATGTTTATAACATTGTCCTGTATTTCGATTCAGATGTTTGTCCTTAGTAAAGAGAACAAGAAGTTTCAGTTTGTTCCCAAAAATAATAAAGAACTTGCTGAATATTCCTGAATCTGCCAAACTCTGCCACATTTAATATAACGTTAACATGTTCTGCCGCAATGAAAATGAATAAAAATGAAATGCAGAAATCTGCCACAAATGGTCACACTGTTCTCAATTTCAAAGTGACATGAACATTAGCAAGACGCTTCTTGTCGAAACGTTCCTTTGCTAACTTTCTTATCTCTCATTTAAATATTGTCTAAACATTTTTGTCACATTGTGTTTTTTTTTTAACTTTATACCATTACTGTTTAATTGATTATTTGATTATATAGCTTTAGTGTTTTATGGGTGTACTATAAAATAACCATTACATTAGGTAGGTAAACACAAAAATCATTCTTAAAATGAAACGTATATACAAGAACGTTACATAATCTATGGTCGAACTGAATCAATTGCGTTGTGTTCTTGCATCTATTCTAAAATACATTGATTTACAATTTCTTTATTCTCGATTTCTAAAAATATACAAAAATATATTTATAACTAGGCATAAACTAGAACGTAAAATTGTACTAGAAAAGTCCATGAACGGCTCTTCGTTGATTTTGGGTCAGCCTTCGCCATCCTTCTTTATTTGTTAATTGTGGATGGGGGAATGTGATTGCATGTGGAAACGTGGGGAAAGGTTGACTTTACACATATCTGAATCCAAGTGTGTTCTTAACAAAAATCTTCTTCGTTAATCCATTTATAACTTTTAATTTTTTTTATTTTACCTGTGGAATAAATAATCTTTGACTTTGACTTTATTTGGCTAGATTATGAATGCCTGTGTACAGTCAAACCAAAAATGCTTGGTTACACCATTAGCACTCTAGATGTAAGTTTTTCTTGTTAAGTGTACCCATTTCTTAATATATAAATGAAAAAAATGAGGCCCACTGCTGAGCACGGATCTCCTCTAAGGAGAAGGTTTAGGCCATAGTCCGTCATCCATGCCAAAATGTGACTTAGAGACATGTATTCCCAGGTTTGTAAACCTTTTTCGTTGTGCAGTTTTCATTTCGATATTTTCGTTTTAAATATTCGCTATTCAATTAGAAATTAAAATTGGTACATGACCCCGCAGGGATTATTTTTTTACGATACTAAGTGACGGGACGGGCAAGTCGTGCGCCTGGTGGTAAGCGACACGCCTATTCATAACAGTTGGAGTGCCACTCAGAGCTTTAAATCGCAAAGATCTGAGGGGCTCTGCAACTGCGTCTGTCACCCTGAGACATACGTTGACAAGTCCCATGTGCCCATAGTTTCACCAGCGCCCTTACCCTTCAAAACCGGAACGCAGTAATGCTCATATTACCGTTTGGCGGCAGAAATAAATAAGATACTTCCCTGGACGAATTCTTTCCCAAGGAGCTCTACTGCTACCACTAAAAGATTCGAACCGTTCACCTTTGAATTACCACCACAAAACAATTATAATAAACGAGCATTTATGAAGATTGGTTCGAGTAGAGAAAAAGAAAGAGGTACTGTGAATCGCATAAAGTGGAGTTCATAGATTGTGCATAGGTATCTCGTTAAGAAACACGCGTGATGTTTGTAATTTGGAAGCGGAATGATAATGCACCCCCAAAGGTCAGAAAGCCTGCAAAAAATGCTAGTGACGAGGATTAACGTGAAGAGTTGTACGGACCTTTGTTGCTTCATATTGTTTTAAGGTATTTATTCATAGTTTATTTTTTCTTTATTTTATTTATCTTTAGCTCCTTGTAATTCGGTAAGTACGGTAAGTAAAAATTATTTATATTTACGCTGGATCATTGTTACCTAACAACAAGTTTTTTTTAGGTACAAGTTTTCTTAGTTTAGGGGCCAGGGAATCGAACCACATTATTATTATTGATTTAATTTTCCTGAGCTTTTGGCTGGTATCAAGTAAATGCAGTATGGCGTGTGTCTATGTGGATCCTCCACATAGATCCTTCCTTATATATTCCAGATTGCATCCTTATTTATCCTCTTCATTATTATTGATAGAGGCAGCAGCTTTATTATTATTAATATGATCGTAATTTTTATCAGCTAATTAGCTAGTTTCAATCACACTTACGGGCCGAAATCAAGTAAATGTAATATGGTGTGTATCTACCAGTATGTGGTGGGTGTGTAATAAGGTCCTATTTCGCCCTCTTATTATATTATTATTATCTATTTTAAGCTCTCGCCTCTCCCAAGGCCTAAAGGATTAATTTTGAATTATTGTGAATTTATTATTATTATTGTTATTATAGTTTTTGGACAGAAGAAATATTTACTGCATTTTGAATTTAGCACACATTACAGATAAGAAAAGAAAAATAAGAAAAACCTCAATGTTCCCTAAAGTGTGTAACAAACTTTACAGTTCCATGGCAAACTAGGTTGGATGAATCACGATTTTGCTGTGATTATTTCCTATGTATTATACTAGTTCACTCCTATACAAACAGAAAATGAAAGAAAATGCTAAAGCTCGTGGAAAGTCAATAGTGTGCTGTGGCGGCACCTAGCGAAGGAAACCCGCAAGAATTCGTACTGTTTTTTCTAGGTTAGCCTCCGAAAATAATCGTACCGCACGAATTGACGGCGTTTTCACAGAAATTTCTATTAAATTGCACTTAACCTTTGGAAATGACAAGTTAAACTATAGATTAGTTACACATTGTTAAGTTGTTGATACTAATTGTTATTTGATGAAGGCAAGGCGTGGGGAACTACTAAAAAACCTAAGCAACTTATCGAAAGATCAATAAAGTATACCGCAACCTTGCCGACCTAAAAACATGGGAAAATCGAACCTTGGTTGACGAAAACTTGCAGTTGTAAACGAGTGAAATCTTTAGAGTCGATTGTCACTTGTTGTCTTGATTCTGTCAACGGGACACGAGGGTTTCGATGTGGCATAGTGCGGACCTAGTCCATTCAAGGTATCTTAAAGTCCCGTGCTTCAGGCTGCGGGGAGTGTTGGTGCAGCACACAGCTCAGTTTATATTTATCTTAGAGACGTGAAGCACATTCTTTACGTACTTACTGACCGCAATCCACAGACACTCCCGTGCAGGCGGGCGCCCGGCACCCTCACTCGCTTATCGACCAAACTTTCCAAACGATCAACTACAGATACCATGCAGCTTTACACCTAAGGGCCACTCCAAATCAATTATTTTGCCGAAACAATAACGAACAATTCTTACATAATTCTCCCGTCCGCCATTACCGCGTGTAACGCACGCGATTTTCGCCCCTATTCACTACGAACGTAAAGTACATTTTTTCCATTTTTCCATGCACGATAGCTCTATTTTGGAGCTGCGCCGGCGGCGGTTGCAACCTTGAATTCGGAACGCACCTTTAATTTTAGCCGGCTAACCTAGATACTGGTACCATTTCGAGTAAGGCGGATCGATAGCGCGCATGCTCGGTATCTTCGAGGTTTTTAAAATAGTACGGCGGGTGTGGTGGGTAGACAGGCGGGGCGGTGGTCTGGGCAATCGGCGGGGCCCGACTCTCGCGGCCGACTGAGCGCCGGCGGCCGGGCGTCGGCAACACGCACGCGCTCTACCCGCGCTGCTGGTACCCGCCGCCCGCCGCTAACGATCCGCCCGCCCGCCGGCATTCGAGCCCCATCCGCATCCGCGATCGCCTCTCGCCTACGACCACTCCTAACCACGTTTCACCTGACTTTCTCTACATCCATCAGCCAAGGATTCCGTTGCCAACGGTCCGAAAGTTAAAATTACTGTATACGTTTTTCCGAAAATATTTCATGAATTTCCATTAACATTACAAGTATACGTAAGTGCCATTATGGTGAATAATGGCCTCAAGTCCTATCTTTAAAGAATATCCTCTTTTTTCTTATATAATAGCTCCAACCTTGTAAAATCAACAGAAACTATATGAAAATATTTTGTATGTTTTTTAGATGAATTGAAAATACTTATGGTATGTAAGAGATAGGGTTTTTGTCGGCGTTATAATAAGAATTATAAATGATTTTTACATACAAAAAAGAACTTTAAAAGTGCACTGTAAAATGCACTTTTTATATAGCAACGCAGGTTCCATTATAATGTAAAACAATTCCTCATTGTGGTCGGAAAAATCTTTATACAGGTGGCGCCAATTGCATTGAAAACTGGAATTAGGTTGAAATCTCGCACGGCCTCGGCCCGTACTGAACTTCGGTGACATTTGACATTAAAATATAGCGATACGAGCTCGTATCGACAGGAGTTAGGGGTGATGTGGGGGACGCAGGGGTGAGTACTCCGCTAACTCGTAAATTGGTAGTACAAAAATGAAAAACATATGGGAAAAAAATTTAGGTAACTTCGGGAATTTTTCCTAATCTAATTTTAATTATTGATGTCAAAGTTTGAAAACTGGAAATTGTATTTGTTTTCTTATTTACAGGAACACTGTAAAGGAATATAGAGTATGTAACATTTATTTATTATTTAATAAGCATCTTGTAATGCTGTTAGTAAGTATTAAATATGTATAATTTTATGGTTATCGCATTAAAAATAGAAAACATAAAGGTCGTTTATTTCATGACAGTCAACGCCATCTAACGGAATTTTCCAGAATTATTTTCTCTGCTGATTTTGCTGGTCATGCCGCGAAAAGCCTTGCTACTTCGGAAGTGAGTTGCCAATTACTGATAGGTATAAATGACTGCCGTTATTTAATGTTATGGTTACCGTATTAAAAATAGAAAACATAGTTGTTTAATTCACGACAGTCAACGCCATCCTGCGGAATTTTCCATAAGTATTTTCTCTACCGAGTTTGCTAGTCACGCTGCGGAAAGTCTTGCTACTTCGGAAGAGAGTTGCCAATTACTAATAGCTAATATATAAATGACTGCCACTATTTAAATTAATCTATTTTGTGCGGGTCATTTAAGGCGCCCTCTAACTTTTCAAACCATTATAGCTTCCGCTGCTTTAGAGAGAGCTCACCCTGCAGCCGTCACTTACATGAGACCTTAAAAACTAATTAGTAAATTAACAATATTCCAATCCAAGCCGTGGTACAAACTACATAATGAAATACTACTATTGGATATAAACACAAGTAGAAAGATTAACTGTTTACAAATTTACATTATTATTATTTAAATCTTTATTTCAGTTGTGAATGGTTGTGAACAATATGTTTATACAATTTAAATAAACTACATAAATGACTCCGCATCGTTTACATTTGGGGGTAGTTTGGTAAACATTTGCATTCCCTCAAAACTTATCGACCTCTTGGCGTAGTCAGTTCTGATCATGGGCTGAATTAGATTATTGGCTCTGCGGCTCATATTGTACTTATGCGATTGTCTTTTCTTTACAAATGTAAGCTCAGCGTGAATGTAATATTTTACGAATAAGAATGCATTAGTGTTCACGATTTTAGTTTCTTTTTGTAAAAGGTTATTGGTGGGTAATGGGGTAATGAAATAGCTTGATAATTTTGTCGAATTTTTTTTATTAATTGTGGATGAGTGAATGTATTTATGTGGGAAGGCGTGAGGAAAGGTTGATCTCGTACTTATATGTACGAGATCAAATGAAGCCTTCTTCAGTAAAATCTTTCGTCGTTATCGTATTCGTCTTTAGTAAAATTGTCTTCGTCAACCCATTTCCACGGCCCGCTTCTAGCCACGGGTTTCTTTTAAGGACAATTCGGTAAATGTAGGTTTCATGTGTCGTTTGTTGTACCCTCTGTATAATAAAGCGACAAGTGATCGTACGTACTAACAGTGAGAACCTCTTAGTCGTCTCGAAGTCGTTGACGAGTATGTCTACCTCGCAAACCGTCCAATTAGGCAGAGCCAACTTCGTGAACGAGGTCAATCGTCGAATCCGACACGGCTTTCGGAAAACTCCGGAATTTCTTCTCAACAGCAGTCCTTGAAGACAAAAGACTGAGCAGTGCGTGTTGCAATGACCAACGGCTCTGAGACGCGCTCACTTACTATGGGCTTCATGAAAAAACTCGAAGTCACTCATCGAGCTATGGAGCGAGCAATGCTCGGCGTTTCTCTATGTGATCGAATCAGAAATGAGGCGATCCATAGAAGAACGAAATTTACCGACATAGCTCAAAGGATTAGCAAGTTGAAGTGGTAGTGGGCCTTTGGAGCAAAGGTACTCGAATGGAGACCATGAACTGGAAGGCGTTCAGTGGGACGGCCCTCTACTAGATGGACGGTTGACCTGGTAAGGGCGGCGTGTAACCAATGGATGCACGTCGCGTCCGATCGGCGTCTGGATATGATGATGATCATACGTCAAAAGTGTTTTTAAAACATGAAAGTCATAAAAATAATACGAACTAATATATGAAAAAAAATGTATATGTGGTTTATAACAGTCGTAATATTTAAGCATAAGGCTTAACTCACACTGCCGCAGAGTCGAAGCGTCGCGTCGCGTCCTGTTTCTCAACTGCACCGCCTGGCGACGCGCGTCGACGTTCGATTCCATATTTCCACAACAGAAATTTGTACCTTAATAATGGGAAAATAGAGATAAATACGCTATAGGCGAAAAATATGACGCGTCGCGACGCTTTGACTCTGCGCCAGTGTGAGTTGAGCCTTAAAGTTATCGATTAATTTCGTTCGTAGAATCTTTAAACGTCTCCTGAAAAGTTATATATTTTTGGTGTGACTTTATTAAATCAAAGCTGCGATATTAGCCTCGTGTAGTTTCAAAATAACAACAGAATTTATTTGTGATTAATGTTGTTTTTATTTGTAAATAAAAATTACAATTTATACCTAATTCACGGGACATCACAATGCAACATACAATCATACAAAATAACTTATAAAACACTTGAACGTCTCAAATTTCTTTAAGTAACTAGTATATTTCAACCATTAAAGAATGTTGGTGGCAAATATTCAGATATTAAAATTAGAAAGGAAGAGAGTAAGGAAGTTACTACACTTATTTATTAGCTTGAGCCGGTCGGAATAACCTTTAAGTCCATTTTAGTTGTTTACTTAGAGCTCTAAGTGAATCTTTGCTACTTAAATCTCTGAGTGGCACTGTAACTGCCATGGATAGGCGTGTCGCTTACCAGGCGCCGACGTCGCTTGATATTATATACGCGCAACGTCATTTTCGCTCTTATTGCTTAAACATAAAGTTTTTCTGATCAGCTCAAGACCATTCCGCGTTCAGAAGTGTGTTGACTCCCTAATACCTCTACGTTAGCAGATTTCGTTTAGGAATTCATTAATATTATAATAACATTGTTTTTTCAAAGTGGCGATGAGAAGAAAAGATGGATGGATTGTGTGAAAGATGATATGAATAAGAAAGGTGTGAATATGGAAATGGCGGCTGATAATAACAATAATAATAACGCAAACACTCAACATAGCCCCGCACTAGGGAAATGCTGTATCGCTGGTGCCATGGACACACATATAGACAACTACAAATTACACTCAACTCACGAGAGAAATAAATGTAGGCCTTACAACAATTTCTCCCGGCCCGGGAATCGAACCTGACACCTCTACCATGCCGGCATGGTAACCGCTCGGCCATGGAGGCAGTTAATAGGGAGAGTGGAAGAAAAATACACGTTGTGCCGACCCCACCTAGCGTGGGATAAGGAGAGGAAAACGAGATGGAGTGTTTTAGTTACGTGATGATGTCTAATATTTATTTATTTTATTTATATTCAATTGCTTATGTCTGTCGCCGGGTTTAGAAAACCACGCTTATGATATCCGTTTTGATAACCTCATCACAACGGATATCATAAGCGTCCTGGATTGACTTCAACGAAGGTAACCATTACGAAATCACTCGTACATTAGGAGCTGAGCAAAGTTGCTTTTGGACCTCTAAATATTTTTTAAATCTCCGACGAAAAGTACTGTCACTAAGACTTTCATGCTCCGAGATACAATTACACAAAAAAAGAAACCGGTTAACATTATTGTAATGGTTGAAATGGCACTTACACATAGGCAATACAGCTGCTTTTTGCGAGGTATTATTATTAACAAAAAATATTTCTATTCAAATTTTACCTACAGCCTCAACAAAGCTGGATTTTGTTACAAAATTACTTTTACAGTTCAGAAATCTACATGATAATAGTATTTTTTTTTATAATTCTTATAATTTACAGTTTTCGAACTACAAAAACAATTTTGTAACTCCGAGACTTACAAAATAGAGAAAAATCTAAGTCTATAAGGCTATTTTGCTGCTAGAAATTACGTACATACTATATAACAATATTTACAAGTTTAAAAATCTCGTGTATATCACATCATTCATTCATAAACTAGTTAAGGTCTACTTTACAAAATATACATGTCACATTTTTGTGATAAAAGAAGAAAATCTTCCTTTTACTTGTGTAGTAAATCTTGGGCACCTTACAACTAATTTTATTTCTTGCTTTAACATTTGGGGGAAGGTTTCAATGAAGACAATTTGATGTCTTCAACGTGCGTTAAACCAACGTGGTGGATTGGGGCTTAAACCCAATTCTTAAAGGCAATCCGTGCCCAACAGTAGGACGTTAAAATAAGTTGCCACTGATCTTGCCAATGAATTAATTAAGTATAAGTATTTTTACTTTTACAGTTATGAGGGGCTAATCGCTATCGTAAACCAACAAGTTAAAACAAATTTATCTCAATTTTGTTTGTGCGTCTGTACATAATTTATTAAAAACCCATACTACTGGGCACGAGACACCTCAAATTCGCATTTATCAGGCCCTACATTGACCGTCACACTAACTTACAGCGTCTCATAGCGTTTCCCATGGTTTAAATTTTGAATAAATATTTGTGACAAGTTAATACAGACTATTCACTGGAAAACTAAAATTAGCTATGATTTATTTTTTGTTGCAATTATGCCATCTACACAGTTTTATTCCGAACGGCAGAAGGTACAGTTTTTTTTGTCAATAATTGGAATTGCGATTTATTATTATTATAGTAAGAGTCAAAGGTGTGGATGAATTGTCGTTAAAATCGGCTGCATTTTTGCCCTAAAACTGCGTACATGACTTAATTGTGTAACTTACATTTTTGTTATTTTGTCAAAATTAAAAACATTTTTTTACAGTTCAATTTTGTTCTATTATTGCGAAAAATGTAGCTTATTGCATGGCTATGCGTCCAATACAATCTATTGTACCCTTGGTATAATAAAGTCACTTACGATTATACGTCAAAAGTGTTACATGAAAGCATCGAGTATATAACCAGAAAAAAAGACGAAATAAGGGCCATCCATTCCTGACAACTCATCAGACAAATGGGTCTTATATCACTTTTAAATATTAACTCGCATTTGCGCTGAAATCACAAATTAGAAACCTGCAATAGTACAGCGCCAACAACTGACCTGTGTGTACGTCTCCGTATATTCCAAAAATATTCCGGTCCGTAACCGGTTGACTTGAAGTGAAACAATTGACGACAACCGTCAATTGTTTCCAATTCGGGCTGGCCAATCGGAGTGCAGTTGTCATCGTAATGATTTGGCAGAATAATTTTCAAACAAATTAAATGACATTTCGTCTCTATTTCTGGTTATATACTCGATGCATATGAAAGTCATAAAAACAATACGAACATGAAACAAATTATGTATAAGTGACATTTTATAACTCTCCTATTTAAGCATTTAAGGCCACCTTTAAATTGAATGATTTTTTGTATAACGCTTCTACAAGCGTTTAACTAGAAGAAATTTTTTTTATTGAAAAATAAGCATAAATACGAGGAATAAAAATAAACTAGCTGTTGTGCTTGACAGTCATCTTCATAAAGTCTCAAATTCATTTAACGGGCAATGTATACGCTTCTGTAATAAGATTCCGATTGATATTCAAAATTTGCCATTTACGAGGTTAAAAACTATCGTGAAACAAAAACTTTATACTAAAGGTGATTATAACAATTTCTGCGTACTAGGATGACAAAAATCCGTGATAGTGACCCATTTAACTCATCCAGGAATTCTCTACTATAACTATTGTAATGATAAATGTATTCAAATGTACATTTACAAAGAGCAACCCCTAGAGTTACTTGCTCATTCTTCTTAGGGGAATCTGTCTTACGAATGAGCAGTAGAGTTTAATCAGCATGACGATTTTAAGTGTAATTTGCTTACCTATGAAATAGCGATTTTTTGAATTTGACTTTAATTAAGGCGCCCAAAAAGTGTTAAGATATTGCCTTATTACACCGAGGGTCTATTATTATGGAGGCAGTTCAAAACAATGGCCGTTTTATTGTAATTTTTCTTGTTAAACTCATTTTGAGATCCCAACATATAATATAAATGCTTCGTCGAATACTTTTTACTTATAATTAATTTCCAATAATAGTTAATAATTCTCATTTTTTCCTACTAACTATAACCAGTCATATCCATAAAAAAGGACATTTTATGGGTATATCTTTATAGTGTGGTAACTTTATAGTTAATGTTAGTTCGTGGATTATTTGTAATAAATTACTTTCAACTTTCGAGTTACTACAAGCCTTCGCATTCTTAATACTAAAATTGCTTTATTGTACTCATTTTCTAGTCTAATTTTGTTTATTACTAATTCCCGCTTACGATCGTTTCGTTAATAACAGCACATACACACATATAGGGCCAAAGGTGCATCAAACTTGACAGTTAAGATTTAAATTCATCTCATGACGCTTTCGATAAGACACAAATTCTAAAATGTCAAGTCTGATATGTTTTTGACAGAAGGCTTTCTTTCCGTTTCTTCCACCATTTCTATCACCAGTGTAGGACAGGGTATTATATCCCGATTCAGAATGTGGTATTTGGAAAAAGGCTTATTTATACTTGTTACACTGGTTGAGAAAGATAGTAGTTTTAACGGTAACAATCATTAGAGAGTGAGTTAGATAATTTTATTTTAAAGTAGAAGCTACGCGTTTGTCATCATGCGACATAGCCTTCACTCGCCTCATTACAGAAATTTAGAAATTAATAAATAAAATTATTTAGTTGATAAAATAAGAGTTTTACAACTTTTATAAGACTTCAGTATAATATTTAAAATTGTTATGTCAATATTGTCTATAAAAAGACCATAGTATTGTGAATTGTAAAAAACATGATAGTTGTCGTGTAAAACATTTGTATTAAAAAGTAATCTTCAATCTATATACAAGTGGCGACCTCTCTTCTATGAAAATCAGACAATGCTGCCAAAGTGCAAGGTAAAATGGCATTACCGGTTTAAACCGGTGGAATTGAATTATATTCAATTAAGAAACGAGGTCAGATATCACACCCACTCAAATTGAATTGACAATATTCCAGGACAACCCGCTTATTATTATAATAAAAACAATTTATGTACACAGAATATCTACAGTTTGATAATTGCGTTCAGTTAAGCCACTTACATTTTAGAATAATTTTTCACATGCGTAAAACTCTAAAGTTTGTACTTCTCTTTCGCTCATCAAAGTAAATCAGAGGGAGAAAGAGAGAGAGAGAGATTCAATAAAACAAATAATAAGGTTCTGTTCAGCCTGTACAGTTAAATATGGACATTTATTTTTAATTTCTTAAATAATACTGTGAATGCAAAACCAGGGAACCCTGTTTGCAGCAAGTGACATAAACCTTAACTTCCAATGATCACGTTTCTAATAATCAGTTTAATTGCTTGAAAACAAAAAATTTTTGGTTAATCATGCAGATAAAATGGTAACTGTATTTTGTACACAGAAATATGGAAAATATTACAATAGTATAAGTGTAATTGATACATAAAATATTCACAAAATCCAGAAGAATTGCGCGAACAGTATAAAAGACAGAATAGGATATATACATCCATTATTGCTCATTACATCAATTGTAGTTAAAAAACCCACCAAACACAGTTATTGTCTCTAGTGACATCAATTAAATATGGTGTCAAACTTTAAAATGATACACGATTGCCATAAATCACATTTTTGGATACATATCACAGTTTGTTAGCTCAAACTTCAAGGATACCAAGAATTTTCAGCTATTTAGGCAAGTGATTTACTACCCTAGTAACTACATTATAATATCACCATAAGAAGTCCAGTAAATCACGAAATCATTAGTTGAAAAACCATAGAATTGGTACCTACAATAATATTCAATACGGAAGCGTGACAAAGTTTAATAAAGTAACTTTGGCACCGCAATTAAATACTGTAATTCTTTACAATTTCATTTGTATCTTTTGACTAATTTGACCGTGTGCATTTGTTATAATCGCAAGAATATAATGCTCAATTTACGTAGGTGCGGAATGGAATGGACGTGAGTTTTTGTAATAAACTTTATGTCAATTGAGTAACACAACTAGATACGAGCCAAAAAAATATACCGCGCGTCTTTCGGAGAATTCTCGTATAGTTTCTGGAATTTCTGCAGCTGCCGCATTGTATCACTACGCTACGTACAATTCCGTTACAATAATACGCTTCCTTTCTCTTACATAGCAATATTAGTCTAAAATTCTAAGATTTCATTTCTGAAATTGTTCGATCATTTCTCCTTTAAAATGAACAACAAAGCAACGCGGCGATTTGATTACTGTTTAGGACCAAATATTTTTCTGTTATTTCTAAATAAATACCAATTGAATCAATTCCTGTCGGGGACGTTGTTCCCGTACTCGAGGCCGAACATTGATAATATGACGAATGCTAGGCCCAAGAACACAGATCCTAGAAGGTCTCCGAGAGCCGTCAGATATGGAATAGCCGCATTATCCGGATCCTTCTTTTTCTTCCACATGTAATGGACAAGAACGTAAGCTAGATACAGGAGTACCATAACCTGAAACGAAGTTTAATCATTTAGGGCAAAATCTAATTTACAACAAGTAAAAACACATTTTGTTCTTTATAAAGACAAACAGACGAAGGGATGGTTCCGCAACTGAGTTGGCGGAACCACCAGAACCACCCGGTTCCGATTACCTATTTGCACCCTTTGGAGTCGAAACCCTTGGCCCATGGGGCCCTGCTGCCCGTTATTTTTACAAAATTTTAACAAAAATTAATAGATTGCCTGAGAACGCCAAGGGCCGGCAGCTACCTTACCTTGATACTTTACCTATCTAAATTAATAAATGTCAATGATTGAAACATCATCATCTGAGTAAGTCGCATAAACAGCAGTGAAATGTAACTAAAAAATCCGAAAATCCAACTATAGTGGAATAAAAAAGAATTTTACCTGCAGTAACGCACAGCAGACATAGGTGATACCAAATGGTACTTGTATGGTCACGAAGCCTTGGTAGACAACGTCAGCTACGATCATGAACACGATCTGACCGGAGACGGCAAGCATCAACAGCATGCGGGCCACTTTTGCTGCAGCAGCTGAAAATTAACAAAACACCGTGACGTTGATATACAAGGTTATTTGTAAAATGCTACCGATGTCAATATCAATATGCAATCTGCTATCAATGTGCAACCTCGCACGACTATATTACTGACATCGTAAACAACTTTTGTTCCATGACTTTTTACAAAAAGTAATAAATTTATCATCAGCACCCCGATTCAGAACTCTCCGACATCTTAACCGAATCGCTTGATTGGATATCGTTGTCGAAACGAAGCACTCTCCGAGCTATTCAGAAAATTCGAGTTAAAACGTTCGATTCCGATTCCTTTCCTATGAATATCAATTTTGCACTCCAAAACAGCACAATTTGCAAGAAAGAATTACACAACCATACCATACAAAGCGAAAATGGCAGACTGGGGTCAAATTGGTCTTTCGAGAGCTATAGTTGGCACGCGTAGGACGCTAGCTAACAACTTCTACTGTATTTATTGTTCTGTAGTCCTGACTGAAAACCCGCGTCTTAGGAAACTTTGGTATATGCTGAGTCAGCGCTCCTTCACTGCTATGACAATTATTTTTTCTTTTCTGTTTAATCTGCATTTGTGTTGTATTATTGAATAAAGTTATTATCTATCTCATATATATCTATTTAATACTTAAGGAAAAAAATACAGAAAATCGCAAGGTTTTGCTTATTTCTAGCAGAAATTTCTTCCTGCAAACCGAAATATAGGACTCTATAACTAAAAAAACGGGCTTACGTGCACAACAAAACAAAAAAAGTAATATAATAATATTAAATTATTATTATAAACTACGTAATTACTTAGATAAATACATATTTCATAATATATTGACTTTTGACACATTGTTTTAAAGTAATAAAGAATATTTAGTAGTTACAAATACTAATTGATATTAATTGGAAATGCAAATTGATTTGTAATTGTAGAGACAAATGTGAAACACCATAAACATTTGCACACCTGCGTGCAGATTGAATACAATGTACCTAATTTTACTCAAGATCTGTATAGATACTGGATTCTGGCAAATAAACTTATTCTATTGTATTCTATTCTATAATACCTAAGATATGGATGGAAAGTAGATAAATAATGCTATTTAATTCTCACTTTAAAAATAGCTTTTAGCGATTAACTTTCGTGAACAGTAATTACAGGAACTGCATTCCAAATCCTGACCGCATGAACAGTAAAAGATTGAGAATAAAGACCGGAATTGAATGATGGAAAAGATAACTGGGACCTAACCAGAGAGCGACAGGGTTTATCCTGGGACCTAAGAAAGCTGAAACGCTCTTTCAGGTACCCGGGAGACACAGGGTTATGTAAAATATTATAAAGAATGGACACGATATGCAAATTCCTGCGGAAACGGATGGGAAGCCAATGACTGCGGAAATGTGAAATTCGGTCATATTTACAAAGCACAAAGATTGTTATTTAGCAGCTCTTCAGGAGCATCCAAATAGCAGGAATCAGCATAGAGCAAGGGGGGTAAAATAAGAGATTGGGCTTATGGAATCCAAACCAAATTACAATCTAAAAGCAAGCCAAGATTAGTTGCAGTAGAAGCATATACAATAGGCATGGAATTATACGCTATCTATATTGGAATAAAATACATAGTATAAGTTCATCATAAACTTACTTCCAAAGAACAGCGTCTTCCAAGGCCATTCCAGTAACCTTGTGCCATCAGGCAATACTCCAGGAATAGCGGTCTGATGTAGATAGGTGGCCAGCCTAGATGACTGCACACAGACCAAGTTGCCTCCAATACCATTGACAATGGGCTGAAACACCTCGTAGCCTCTGAAGTGATCCACTGCCTGATCCAGGACGATGCCTCCGATCCTAAATAAAATGAAAATTATTACAGCACAATATAATGTACAACATAATGGACATTACAAAAGGAGGAATGGTGAAAGACGGTAGATAAAATTTATAGGTTTCATTACGTACAAGATACTACAAAACGTATTATTGAGAATTTTTGTGCAGTAACTCCACTAGATTTTATTATTAATACAAAGATCGAACACATAGAAAAAACTTTTTCAACCCGATGGGAATTGAACCCATGACCATGCACGAATACACATACATTTGATCAAAAAGCGACATCTTCGTCAGTTGAAGTACCTGTAAAGGTGCTGACTGCAGTGAAGAATGTTTTAAAATACTTCACTAAATGTCACCAGCGGCTCAGAATGCCGAAAGATCCAGTACAAAGATCTTTAACAAAAACACATCGCTCAGTTGGTAAGAGCGATACTACGGTGAACGGTTGTGGGTTCAAGTCCCATTAGGTCGAAAATCTTTTTTGTGTTGATCATACTACAAAATGTAAGTAGAAGAAACATCAATACGTGTGAAATACATACCCGCTTATAAATAGCGCAGAAATGACAGGAGTCCAACCAGTCGTGAGGACCTTCTTGGTGTATTTGTTTCTGTAGACCACGAACACCCATAGCGGTAAGAGGCTATAGTAGACGCACATGAGGGTTATTGGCTGCCATAGTGATATTTCTGTGGAAAGGAATAACAATTATAGCTCATTTACACGGAGTCAATTGACGGACCATTCCAGAAAACCAACCCATTAAGCCAGTTTAGTGAAAAGTGCGAAATTCGCAACGTCCATCTACACTACAGCCAGTATGACAATACGTTTCTTTACTAAACCGTAAGGCAAACTAGGGGGGTGGCTCAGGACTAGAGATGGGCGTCTCGGAAACTTTCTATGAATCTAACCGGAAATGTTTCCAAATGGTGGGTAAATTTATTTCTATGACTTTCAAATTAATAAGTGTTAAGTTGTTATATACCAATGAACAAAAAGCATTCTTTTAAATCCAAAAAAATAATCGACTTTACGTTTGTTTGTTGTTAACAATAAAAACATAAATAACCGAATAAATATCCATCGGGTGGATTCAATGGGAACGTTCTCGGATATTTTCCTATTTGGGGTATATACCCGGGTAGAATCCCATCACTACTCAGGACACACATAAAGCCATTACATGAGACAATACAATGCACGTGTGGTGGGGGAAGGTATTATTAATCCGAAAAAATTGTGGATTGTCTTTATCACTGGTCTGGAGACACTCCATAATGGATTGTCTATATTTACACGACGCCAATAATGGCTTCGCTTAATGTAATGGCTTGCCGACTGTCCCCTAAACGTAAACGATCCTTTAGAGACTTAGGGTCGTATTCTAGAACTCTACACAATGCTCAAGTCAGGATTTGAGTATGGTTTAAAGCACTCGAAATCATACTCAAGTCCCTGCCATTAGGGTCGTGTTTCCAGTGCTCGTGTTTCAATTGCAATCCTGACTTGAGCATTGAGTAGAGTTCTAGAATACGACCCTTAATATCAAATTGATGCCTTATTTTCTCCAACTCGTATCTTATAAAGAGTTTCAGGAGATGGCAAAACTTTCTATTTCTTTTAAATTTCATACCAAGGGTGTCACTTTGGATGCATTACTTTAAGAATAGGTTAAAGCTAATGTGTATATGAAGGAATGTTATGTGAAATCAGCTAGCAAAATTTGTATATCACAATCATTGACTTATAAATAAATGGACGACGGTTCTAATACAAAAACCACGAAAAAAATGTCCCAAGTCAACCTATTTAATCGTATGACATGTAAAGGAATATGAAAAAGCTAAAACGTTGAATTTAAATTGTAATGTCATCACAGTACTGTCTAATTTTGCTTGCTTCGCTGTCAGTCGAACAAACGAAGACTAAAGCGTGAATGACGCTCTGTATACGATTTTAAATAGCCCTATAAGTTCGGACACTTTTTAGCGCGGACCCGACGTCCATATAATTGTAAGTCAATGATCTCGCGCTACCCTCGATGGTGGTGGCTGAAAATCAGTGCCTTCCTCGTGAGCAAATTTTGCACTGAGCCACGACCTATTTGGCTTGCTTTAGCACACACAAGCTGTTGATAATTAGGTTAGTATTATGTTTTTATGCTTTTTTAATCAATTTACTCTATTATATTGTTGTGTGTGTGATGCAAGACAATAAACGTTTTATCTATCTATCTATCTATCTATCTATCTATCACAATCCATATTTTGCATTTAAGTAACTTTGTGCTTTAAGATACGAGTTTGAGAAAGTAATGCGACGAAATGTCGTAGCAGCTATTTTAAAAAAACGAAATGAAACCGTAAACGAAGTGAAAAGTAAAACCGTAGTAACACAGAAGGGCCGGTTGCTATCAAGTAGATTAGCGGGAAAACCGTAGCTTTCAATTGAAAGATCAGCGGTTCGAACTCCGGTGACATATATTTGTGAATGTTTAAAATTAAAAATAGATCCGACGGGCAGTATTGCCCAGGACGAACTATTACACAAGGAGCTCTTCTGCTACTAAACTTACTTATCTGCTCGTACATGTACTGCGCAGTGACAGCAAGCACAGTGTTGCTGACGATGTCTCCGATGGAGGCCGCGAGCGGCGTCGCCACGTTGTCAGGGTTTACTTTGAACTTATGCGACCCGTAGATCACCAGCACCATTACGAAATCTGTGCGAATACAGCGAATAAGACTTAAATATATGATATGTTATTACATCAGTTAATTTTTTACATGCTTTGTATATATTATAAGAAAAGGTTCTAAACTTGTTATTCTTTGACGGCCCAAACAACGCCCTAATTTGGAATTTTACAGTACAACGAGTTCATATTAGCACCCAAATCATTTAATAAATTTCCGAATGCTTTTAAAGAATTAAACTGTAGACAATTTAAAATGAAATTGTATAATTTGTTAGTTACTCAATGCTATTACAATATTAATGATTTTTTTACTTGATATCATAAAATGTAAAATTTAACTATTGTATGTTATAGTTTCGACTTCTTATTTTTTGGTTAAATTTCTATTGTTGTAGTTTGTTTATGCTATTGTTTTAATTTAACTTTAATGCATGCTACGTCTAAAGTGAAATACGCATTGTGTAAAATATTCGCATGCCAAGTTTGGTGAAATATACGATCTAATATAATATATTATAGGACCTGCATTGTTAACTACATTTTTCAGCGAATAAATGTCTTGTATTCTTCTTTGATAATATACATATATAATTATCATAAAACTAGACAATATACTTAGTAATACATTTCACGAATAACATTATTTATTATATTCCATGATTACTAACAATATTTTTATGCTATGTTTAATTGTGTATTTATTTATTTCTTCAGTGATGTGTTGAATATTTATGATACTAATGTGTACTTAAAAATAGTACTCTTAGGCTGCGGTTCCACCAGAGATGTGAGAGGCAGTTAGGCGGTGTGAGAATGTATAGCAGGGCGCTGTGAAACGGTGTGATGGTTTCGACTAAAGCTGTGCTAGGTAGCTGGGCGGTGCGAGGGTGCGTAGCAGACTCATTTCAGCTGTGCGCTTGTGAGCGGAGGCGACGGCATAGTAACTCTAGTTCCCTATACCGTTTTGCACACATCTCTCGTACACATTTCTCGCTCGCGTCTCTCGCACACATTCCTCGCTCGCGTACCTCGCACAAGTTCCCCGCTCGCATCTCTCGCACACATCTCTCGCTATTTGGTATGTATGTACAAATACTTAGCTCCGTTAGCCTATTTTGGTTGCGCTAAGCGAGGCTACAAAAATGGAAGTAATCGTATTGGTAAATTATTTCCTCCTACACCATCTAGCTACCTCGCACATCTCTGGTGGAGTCGCAGCCTTAATGTGGTTTATTTGAAAATATTATTATGATTATGTAGATGGTTCACTGAGTACTTCACATAAGAAAGCATAGGCTAAGTGAGTAGTTATACAAGTACAATTATAGAAGTACATTCTTACTAATGGAACTCTCAATTCTGATGTAAATGAATTATATGTGTAACATACAACATGACATTCTCTCTCTTGACTCGTTGGTAAATACATTTTGCCCGCAGCATTGTAAGTTGTGTCTATACGTGCTAAAAGGAACAATATGATCTTCAAATCTTCCCGTGAGTTGGTCAATGCAGAATGCGATGATACAAACACTGCAGCTGACTTAATATTACTCACCCAGTACAAAACAGGTGGTAGTAGCAGTGAAAACGGCGCAGGCTATGAGAAGCAACACGTAAGATCCGTTGAAGGTGCGATCCGTTATCGTATTCACGACTATCGCGAACATTGACACAACAGTGGCCGCCACTATTGCTTGGACCTGCAACAAAATAGTACAGTGTTACAAGGGCTGTAAGTAGACAATTACGTAAATTACGGAAGAAAAAGAAAATTAGAATAAAAATGTTATATAGTTTATTCATATTATATTTTCGAAACTTTAAGAATTTTAGATTTAATATAAAGAATAGTATTTTTTATGAGCTCGGAGTTTTTTATTTTAAAAAGTTTTTATCAGCTTTCACGTTACTGGTAAAACAAAGAATCTATGAAAATGTACCTTATAAAAATGATAAATGAAATAAAGCCGGCTATTAGCTTTATTACATAAAATCCAAAATTGTGCTGCATATTGTGTCGTGACGCGAATTAGCAGTTCGTCTGTGGTCGTAGCGGGCGCCCGGCCAGAGCGAAGAAATAAAAAAATATCGCTCTAGAGTTGTATGTTAAATATACCGCCTTATTTTTCTGTATATTAACTTACTGCCTACTAGCTAGTGTCAAAACGTCAATCGCGCATTTCTACGTACGCGTTACTTTAATTTTTATAATCGATATTCCGACAGATACAAAAATGTTCAAACCCCGATGCAGGATTTTTATTAAAATTTGCGCCTTATTAATTGTGCTTTAAATATAGGTTTGCTTGACAGTGTGTTCGTAACGATTACGCGATATGGCAAAATATCAGCGAGGGCAACGTGCTTCATTGTACTCTATACATGGGTCATTGGCACATTTGACAAGTTCGTTACATTATTAAATTGTGTTTTCTTTTACTATTGTATTACATGTGCACCGTAATCACATTTTTTTATTCATTGCGTACATACTATAAATACACCTTTTTTCTCTAAATTAAGAGAGTCTAAAATAGTAATGTTTATACTTAAATAAATACGAATTAGAATTGAATTAACATCATTTAACATTGACTTAGTACTTACTGCCTTACTCAATTATTATTGAAAAATCTGAACTAAACAATATGCCTTTTTTAGATTTTTTGACAAAGTAGAATAAGTTGAACATTTTAAAATTGTAAAAGTTTAACATTGATTGAATTAAACTTCAATAAAGAAAAAAATATCAACTAAAATTAACATAGAAAAAACAAAATCAATCTCAAACCATTGGACAAACTTGAAATTAAAACAAATTAATGAAAAAAACATTACTCTGACATTTTGTGAACCAATTTCGATGATTCTTTTTTGTTCGAAAGGGAGTACCTACCTCAGTAGTGGACCGTTTCAAATTTAAAGAAAATATTCCACCTCTGCAAGTTGCAAATTATAGAAGTACAAGGGTGAATCCTGTTTATTGGGGTGGATTGTACTACTTCACCGCTTTTCCATAGCGTTTATGTTATTCCATAGCATTTAACTGCCTCCGTGGCCGAACGGTTACCATGCCGGACTGCCACGCAGAGGTCCCAGGTTCGATTCCCGGGCCGGGAGAAATATTTGTATGGCCTACATTTATTTCTCTCGTGAGTTTGGGTGTAATTTGTGGTTGTCTATGTGTGTGTCCATGGCACCCGCGACACAGGGTTTCCCTAGTGCGGGGCTATGTTGAGTGTGAGCGTTATTATTATTATTATTATTATTATTATTATTATTATTATTTAAGTTTATTTGAAAAGAGCAATCCCTAGAGTTTCTTGCTCGTTCTTCTCAGGGAGGTCAGCGTAAAAACTGACGTTTTGAAATGACATAATTTTACCTATGGACTACAGTCCATTTGTTTGGTTAGCTATCAGAAGTCCGAAGTGACATTTTCCAGAAATAACGTTTGCTCGAATTTTCATAACCTCGAAAGTAATTTTGAGAGGAAAGTGCTTTTTCTTTTAAACCTAACTTAGGCTCAACACACACTGGCGCAGAGTCGAAGCGTCGCGTCGCGTTTTTCAACTACAACGCTTGGCGATACTCGCTGTAGTGCGCCCGGATCACAGTGTGGTTGTCTGACGCGCTTCATGAAGATTCATTTTTATAAATAGCGCCTAAATTTTATTATAAGGAGCAATTATTTTAATGGTTGATTTTGTTATTCTCCAATTCAAGGCGTTTTTCTCTCAATATACTTTGAATATTTACGACCCGATTTTTATTATCTCCTGTGTCAAGTCCCGTAATAGTGGCGAACTAGGGGATGAATCCGGGTTTGCGTATTTTCCGGGAACCGATTTAAATAAAACTTGGTGTTTATATGTAATTCCACGTACTTTTGAGGTCGGTTTTTTAATTACTCTGTACTGAGATTATTTCAATTTACTTTTGAAATCAGATTTAAAATAAAAAAGTTAAATAACCGATTAAAATCACAGCATTGTTTTAGGAATTTTGAAACTGTTTAGCAAAATATGTGTCTATATTTTATGCTATGCGATTGGCCGTTTGGGTTTTCCTATTTGCGTTTTCAATACGATAGAAATATATAACCGTGTGTTGGTCGTGCATACACGGGCCATAATCAACGTTACTTTAATATGCAAACCAGCAATTTAAATTGAAAATTGCCTGTCAATTATTCCCTCGTTTGTACGGTTGTGGTCATTGGCGAATATAGTGCCTTTTGACATTCACATAGAGTTCAAAAATTTACACTTTGAATAGCTCGGCATACTTTTCAGAAATTTCTGCCCAATGTCATTGCATTGACCGAGAAATTATAACAAAGCTTGTAGGCTCTAGTTTTATGACCTATGATTACCTACGCATCTTCTATGATTACAAAACAAAAAATCCCAGTAATCATGAAATTAGTGGTTGATTCTCGTGATTGTTTGAAATAATAGGTATTATTATTAGAATAATTTTTTCCCGATAGATGATAGCAACATTGCAATATGGTAATCGAGTTACTAACTGCAGATTTTCTGTGTCTTGAAGATTTCTTATAAAATTTACCTTTCCAGCTTCGAATTAATCAGGAAGATGGTATGAATATAAATTTTAGTAGCAGTAAAGCTCCATGTGAATGTACATGTACATGTACATATACATATACATACACATATACATATACTTGTGACGTCACTTGATATCATGAAAAATGTATATGTATATGTATATGTATATGTGTATGTGTATGTGTATGTGTATGTGTATGTGTATGTGTATGT
>NW_020653743.1:5201493-5213532 GCF_003589595.1 Hyposmocoma kahamanoa | reverse complement strand
GTATATGTATATGTATATGTATATGTATATGTATATGTATATGTATAGTAAGTCGTGCGCGTGATGGTAAACGACACGCCTGTCTACAGTAGCAGTACTAAGTTTACCTTTAGGAAATACATTAAAGATTTATTATACGCAATATATATTATTTAGATTATACGCAAACAAAAACTTGGTATTCCGAAGCACTTTGAGTTTATGGTATTGCTACCTTCCATCGATGATATATTTTTGTAACTCCTATTAATCTAATACTAACACTAATCTAATTATTCTGTTATTATTATTGTGTGCACACAAACTAACAGTACTAACCATAAAATTAAATATGATTCTACAAACATTTAATTATTTTGATATACCCTATCGTGCACTCACTGCCGCGCAGCGGTTTCGCCGTTTTCAGCTTTTCTCGGGCGTAGCATAATATCAGTATACGTTGCTCTAATTGAGCAGCAATTACACTGAGTTACGGCCGTTTTATCACTACAGCGCACACATGCAATGCGTTGCGTTGTTCAGTGTGGTAGGGTTTTATATAAACTTGTGACGATGAGACCTCCTTACATCATCATCCCACCTTTTTATCGCTATTTCTCCGGTTCCTGGCCACGCGTATTTAAATTTTGAATCGTTCTTTAAAAATGCCTTTGCCCCGCCATTCCGATCTGTTTCGTTCCATCGTCACTCCCTGCCCGATCGCGGCAGCGAACACATCTTCTCGTTAATTTTTTGAACCGTTTACCAATTACCAAAAATCTCTTGTGCGATAAACATTTTAAAGATCACAAATATTAACATAACGGGACTAATATTTATAAAGCTGGATTTATTACCACAATTTCTTTACCCTTTTGAATTTTGAACTTTAAACTTGTTAAGCAAGATATATGGAGGCTGCGGAGGCGACTACTACTCTCCTGCTACATTACAATCCTACAGAACATTCCAACGGGCACCACCAGGGGTGTGCTTTTCAAACTTGTAAATTACAAAAAATCCCGCGCCCGCAATGCTTTCGCGGTCGCCTCTGTGTGGCCTGAGCATAAAGGTAGTTCCCCTTCATATCTCATTATATTTATCCATCCTGTATACATATAGTTTATTATGTTTCTCTTCCTGTGTCATTACCTGTACTAGTGATATGTTACCGACGACCATCGAAATGACCTCTTTGCCGGATTCCATGTTGCCCAGGTTGGCCTGTGTTGATAACCGCGATGCCAGGCACATGTCCAGGTTGCCTGTAGACAATACACATTACACTTTATACAATCGCTTGGACAGGCCGCCTGTCAGGCTGCCGAACTTACATCCTCTAAATAACATCATGTTAAAAACAAATTACAAACACGCTTCAAACACGGATAAGGGAGAATTATTGACTAAGACAACAACGTAATTTTGCCACATAATTTATAACTCCACTGTGTATATTTTTTACTAACCCTTCACAACTACACACCCATACATTCACTCACAGACACAACATGTTTTTAATTTTACAAAATTTGAAGTTAACATTGTAATTAGGGACTTAAAATTATTGTGTTCACAGTGGATCACTGACTCCTAAGATACAAGTTTTCTTAGTTTAGGAGCTAAGGAATCGCTTCATTGTTATTTTTGTGAATAAATATTATTATTATTCTAAACGCTGTGGTCAAAATACAGTTTATTAAAAAAGATCTTAGCAATGAATATCGTTCCGTGACACATTTTTCGTTTATCATTTTTTAACTAAAACTGTAAAATTTTTGGATTCTTGTCAAACAATACGCAAAATTCTCGCAAGTGACAAGTGCACATTGACCCGTTCGTTTACCTACCAATGATATTCGTTGACACGCCATAAGTGCGGCTAAATTATTATAAAAACGTGTTCCTCAACTTGACATTGGCGAAATCATCGATTACTTTGATGAGGCCATGATGAGGCCATAACATTTAAAAGAAGAAGAAGATTTAAACCTAGTTTTAGGAACTTCAGAACGTTCAAAACTTATTTACATAAAATAATATTTTCCTTAGCTATACATATTTATATCAATTATGGTAAATTTTAAATAGTTTCTGAAAAATTCTCGATTCCTTGCACTAATTACTTCCTAAGGTTTTTTTATGATATCAAGTGGCGGGACGAACAAGTCATACGCCTGGTATTAAACGACACGTCCGTTCATAGCAATTGCAGTGCCACTCAGAGCCTTAAATATAATATACTCGACGGCTTAGCGGTGGTAACCGCTAGTTGTGCAATGCGCAACGGGTAGTGAGCGTTGCTACTTCTCCGGTATCTATCTGGAAAATAGGGAGGGTACTGTACGGGCACCCGGGGCAGCTCACCCGAGGTACTAGCTTCTTGAGAACCGGATGAGGTCAGTGACAACGGTCTGTGACAACCCTGTACACTGGCTGATCTGGGTTCAAAAGCTTAGCTTATAAGGTTCCTATGCGCGCACAGGTTATAGCACCCTTCTCGTATACCCTAAAGATATGGTCACGGTTGACTGACTGATGGGACCAGTAAAGTGCCCGAAACGTTTGGTTTGTTTGAAAAACAAATATACGCGATTTAAATCCGAAAAAATAGTTTCATTTCCTATGTGTAACAATCGCGAGAACCTGTGACGGTGTGACCTACTTACACCGTCATCCCACCTTTTTGTATCGCCTCTCTCCATTCGTATCGTAACGTTTTTCTTCATCAAATTTTTGAATTGGTCCATTTTCCTTCGTATTCTGATTTTATTTCTTCCGACGGTCACTCCCTGCTTGACCGCGATAGCGGATACTACTCAACCAAATTGTCAAATTTTTTTTATTCTTTTCAAGTTTCATCATAATACAATCAATGTAAATCATGTATCGACCGTAATAAGCGAATAACAGTCTATCTGTAATTCATCATAATACAACCCGATAAGGGTTTTTTTCTTTACTTTACCTTTTACTTCACGTTAAATAAATTTGTGCACCGGAAGTTTCCTGTTTTACTGCTGTGATCCTGACCACGGTTGTTAGGGCTACAATCCTTTCAAACCTAAGAACTCGATACGCTATATTTAGATTTTTCAAACAAATCAACGTTTCAGCTTCTTTATTGATCCAATGGCCAAGAGTGACTGGATGATCTAAATAGCAAAAACACAAGCACTTGTTATATTTATACCAACAGCGTTACAACAATTAATAAAAATAGGAATAAAAACAAACAGCCAATTTGTCAAGAGAAATAAAACATTATTTAAAATTCCGAGAGGCGAGTTTAAGTATACCGTTATTTTTGCTATTGACGTAGTTTTCGGTTATTGTTAGGATGAAAACAATGTAATATTTTAGATATAATAATATAAGTTTGCATATGTATAAACGGTATGTGCAATAAATAAATGGAAGTAGGATTTCCCGCACGAGTTAAAGCCTTTATACATTTGGTTCCGGTGATAAGTCTTGTATTGTTACATTTAAACAAAAGCCGTTAATAATTAAACCAAAAAGAATATTTTGAAATTTCATAGCTGTTAAATACCAAACTCCGCATTGGACCAGCATAGTGGTCAATGGCCTAAGTTTCTATAGAAAAGACCTATGACTTGTAGTGGGTCGTAAATAGGTAGACGATGATGATTTTCTGCCAACTGTTTATGAGTCACAATGTTTTTTTGTATGACAATGAATGACGGGACACGACACGTCAACCCATAACAATTGCACGGCCACTCAGAGCCTTAAATAGCAAAGATTTGAGGGGACTGCCATTGCATCCGTTACTCTGAGACAGGAAGTTGACAAGCCTATGTGACTGTACTTTCTCTACCACCTTCAAAACCGGAACGCAGTAATACTCACTTTACTGCTTGGCGGCAGAATTAGGTAAGGTGGCTGTACTTCCCCATGACGAACTTTTTCACAAGGAGTTATACTGCTATTAAACTTACCTTGTCGTAGTAAAGTATAAAGTTGCCAGTTACAAATACAACAAGTCCGGGATTTCAGAGGGAGGTATTATTCACTACGTGTCTATTAAGTTCTTCAAATTTAGGTAATAAATACATTGCATTCTGATCTCTAGTGATGATGCTTATTTACTTTTTGAAGGAGAATTGATTCATGTAATAGATAGATGAAGCCACAATTTCATCATATTTCATATTCGTATGAATAATCTCTAATCTCTGCTGTGGCATTAGCTGCGTGTATCCCTTTGCATACGCCACAGCCGTACGAAAGACAGTATTTCAAATTGTGTTGATTATTTGATATGTTTGCTTCGTTGTTTTTTTTCTCCCCTGCACGAACTCTTTCAAAGTGAAAGTCAAATAATCTTTATTTCGTATGTTAGCAAATTACACTTGAAATCATCAAACTGCCGAGTTCTTAGGTTTTACCTATTGTTACACATTTGTATTTTCAAAACAAATTCACGCGATTCAAATCCGGAATAGTTCCATTTCCTATCATCATACTGATTAAACTCTACTGCTCATTCGTAAGGATTCACCTAAGAAGAATGAGCAAGAAACTCCAGGAGTTGCTCTTTGTAAATATACACTTACAAAAACTGTACCGTCATTGTCATTTTGTAAACTTTCATTACTTTCAGTTGCAGTAGAGCTCCTTGTGAAAGAGTTCGTCTAGGGAAGTACTGCCACATTACCTATTTCTGCAGCAGTAACACGTGAGCATTGCTGCGTTCCGACTTTGAAGGATAAGGGTGCTAGTACAGGCAATTTTAAATAGAAAACCGTGAGACTCAGACATATTAACTTAAATGACGGATAACTCCCATATTTAAGTCGAATTTTCACTCGACATGTTTCGAACAAAAATGTGGTTCTTAATCATGAGATTTCGCGTCGGTGACTCTTACGTGAGTTATCCGTTATTTTAGTTAAAATTACAGGCATCTCTAAGTGGCACTGAAAATGCTATGGACAGGCGTGTCGCTTACCACCAGACGCACGACTCGTTCGTCCCGTCATTTGGTACCGCCACGATTTTCGGTAGGACCAATTTGGAAACGAGCTTTTTATAACTAGGTTTCAGTCTGGGTGTTCTAGGTCAATACTCTAGTGATAATGACACAAGGAATTGCAAAGTTCAATTCCAGGTAATGGATGTGATCGTCTGCCGTATTATTATAATTATCATAATTGGCTTTTGAAGATATATTAATTAGTAATAATGACCGACGACATCAATATTATAAAGCGCGATATGGCGTGTCCTGGCTAGTCGATAATATATATGATTTAACGATAAACTTAAGTGCATATGTCTGTAAAGGTTTCTTAGCTTGAAATCATTCCATACTTTCATGATTTGGGACTTATAAAGCGTCCTCAATGTCGGTTTATTTAAAAAAAAAAACACAAATCACGCGATTTTAGATCCGAAAAAACTCAGTTTATTCTTATTATTTTTTTTTACAAATATAAGTGCACATTTGACCTCCGTCTCACCTACTGGAAAGTGACGATGAGGTCGACAATAGATCACGCACACCTAAATAATGCCTATTCACTCTCGCCTTGAAAAGGTCCACAACGTTCATAACGTTAATATTATAACGTTCAAGGAAGAAGTCTGCAGGCAGGATGTAGTACAGATAGACTATATTTATTGTCTAACTGCAACATGTGGTGCGTATTGCTTGGTTAGTAATTAAGTTTATGTTTTATTTTAAATTGTAAATTCCAATTTATTAAATTCCACTCCGTAGGCGTTCGCCATATGAATGTAGAAGCATTACGCTTCGTGCGAACATTTGGAATATCCACAACATAGGGGTGGAATCCAAGCTTACGTCTAGTCCCCCGATGATGGAAAGGGGAAGGCGGAATTAAATCCTGTAATTCCATCGCAAACTCTGTGTGATATATTCTGTAAAATACCGATAAACAGGCGACTTTACGGCGGTGTTCAAGGCTCGGCAGCTTCGCCTTTATTTCCTTAATGGCGGTCAAAACCTTTCATCCTTACCTTCAAAAATGTATGACATTGTTTTTTAAAATTCCGGTGTAACATACTCGTACTATCGCGTATTTGTGGAGGCATATGTATAGTAGTTATGCAACTTCATTGTCAACATTCAAGTTCGTAATTATAACAATGTATTTCATCTAGTAATATATTTATTGTCAGTTACGCGAGTTTTATGTATTTTTATGTAACAAAATTTTCTGCCGTTTTTAACATTTCTCCTACATGTCGTACTATCTGGATGACCATGGCTCGTTACGAACAAAGATATGTAAGGAATGAAAATATTCATATATATTACTTGAAATACATAAAAAATCGATTGGTCATTGTGCAAGACGTTAGTCAAGGTATAAATTCATTATTCATTTTAATAATATTTTTGACTGATTTCTCACGGTGAATTGTTTAAAGCTGCGCCGAAGGGAATCAAATATTCAATCAAACAATATCGCGGATCGCAATGCATTATAAATACGTTTAACCTTGTTTAATATTCTCATGAATTTATGCCTCTTTAATCTTATATTTTATTTCATTTATTCAAGACATTTTTAGTAGCTTTAGAGCTTCTTGTGAAAGGGTTCCTCCAGGGAAGTACTGCCAACTTACCTATTTGGCGGGTAAGGGTGCGGATGAAATTACAGGTACATAGGATTTGTCAACTTGTGCTCAGGGGGTTACCTATCACAAGCTAGAAACATGACTTATAGAATTTTGTTTCTCCGTAAACCTTTAGACTTTTATTGAATAGATTTTGTTTCATTTGCCCGAAAACACGTTACGGTTTTTTTCATTATACCATTTAATGTTTTACTATTTTGACATATTGACAAGTTATTCTTTTCCCGTTTTTTATTTCCCCAATAAACCGTTTCACCAATGTATCTCACTGAATATTTTCATTTTGTAAAAAAACGATGTCCATGATACGTTTTTGCTATATTATTTGTTATTATTACAGATATTAAAAGTATTAGAACGTGTCGCAAAATACAACTCGTCAAATTAAAGCACCTCGTATCTTTAGAAAATATGGTGAACAAGATGCAAGTTAATTTGATCGAGTTGTAGTCGCTCGTTGGGATCGTGCTGCTTTTTCATATACTAACCTAACCTAAACCTACAGGAGGGGGTCGTACCGTCTAGGTAATGCAAACAAATTCGGCTCTGGCACTCGCCGGCCGCAATGGCCGCAAAAACATAGCACAATGGTATGACAGAAATTACGTAAGTGGACTCGCTGTGCACCAGCAAAGTACAGTCCAGAATTTTGGAACTGTACGGTGAAATTGTATTGCGGTACAATTTATCTTGTATGGCGGTAAAATTTTATGAAAGATAGACAGTATAGCAAACATGAATAGATTAAACAAACTTCTGCCCGAAAAATACGTATGTTTAATAATTATTCTAATAATAGGTTTTCGGACAAATGATACTTCTGCTGTAAGACATTTCTGTGTTGCAAATTTATACCAAAACTGTCATCGCACTAACGAAAAAAGTCGAATCGTTTTCGGAATAATGAAATTCGGAAAAAAGAAATTCGAGTTTTTGATAGGTTACGGTCTCAAGGTGACAGGTGCAGTGGCAGTGACTCTCAGATCTTTGTGATTTAAAGATTTGAGTGGCACTGCAACTGTTATGGACAGGCGTATCGCTTACCATCAGATGCACGACTTGTTCGTGCCATCACTTGGTGTTATACAAAAAATATTCGGATATAGAAAACGGTACACATTACATAAATACTAAACATAATAACTTAAAACTATAAAAAAAGTGCTTCTACACTTAAGAAACATCATAGCATGGAATGATAACTGCCTGTAACATTTGTATGGCCTACCCGTGGTTGTCTATGTCTGTGTCCATGGTAGATAGGTACCCACGATACAGGGTTTCCCTAGTGCGGGGCTATGAGTAGAAATTACAAATTAGCTGGTGAAATTACAGACACATGGGACTTGTCAACTTATGCCTCAGGGTGTCGGGCGCAGTGGCAGTGCCCCTCAGATCTTTGCGATTGAAAACTCTGAGTTTCACTGCAACTGTTACAGACAGGTGTATCGCTTACCAACAGATGCAGAACTTGTACGTCCCGTCATTTAGTTATTATAAAAAAAAGAAAGGAGTTTTCGCGTTATATATTATTATTAATATACAATGACATATTAAGAAGTTAGTGCAATATATTGTTGTTTGACACTATTTAATCTATAGGTGCACAAATCCAATCAATACTTATCTATCTACATATTATAATATAAATTTAGTACGTGGGAACTATATTTCTGAAGATATATATTATGTCTTCAGAGAAATTGCAATGTACAAAAAAAAATATTTATTTAAAAATTAATTGAGTGTAATTTTTTTACATCCGATTGTAACTGAGGTAATTACATAATGAATTCTACAGTGTAGCGAATTTCTTTCGACGAAATTCTAGTTAAATTTTGTGAAATTAATCATAAACACAAATTGTAATCATATAGTTTTATTTTGCATAATTAATACCTAACCATAAGTTATGCCATCAATAATATTATAAAGACATTGATATTATTAGATAAAATATATGATATAAAAATTATTATTATTTTTATAATATATTATTTTATGTGCTTATTACATAAAGCAAAACAAAAATATGACCTTAGCCCAACGGTTTGCACGGCGGGTCCCTGGTTCGATACCCGATAGGACCAATTTGGAAAATGAAACCTCTGGGTGTTCTGGCTTTCAAAGTACAGGGAATCACCTAATTTGAGAGCAGGTGGTGTGGTTATCTGGCACAATATTATTATATCTATATTTTTAAGGGTATGTTTTCATTTTTATTAATTCCAGGGAGAGGTATTATGCACTCTATTTACTAGAAGTTTAAATCAATTATGACATTATAACAGAATATAATAAAATAGAATAAGTTTTATTTCAAAGAAAATAAAACAGTGATCGTCACTGTTATATAAAGACATAGCGAAAGGTACGGTCGGCGGCTCTATCGTTAGACAGCGATCTCTTCCAAGTAACCTTACAAATTATTACGATGATGATGAATACTTAACTAAGTGACAAATAAGGTTCATTCTCCAAATACTTAAGTTTGTCAAACGACTTATCCAGAGCTCCAGAAAAATACATTTCCGTCCAATTCTGTGTCCGAACCCTTACCATGCTGGTCAACCACGCAGAGGTCCCGGGTGCGATTCCCGGGCCGCGAGGACCAGAGTAGGCCATACTCTGGTTTCTCTAGTGAGTTTCACACACAACCACAAAACCGCCATAGCAACAAGTCTAAGTTTCATTGTATAGGTCACATTACTTTCCTTTTAAAGACAAGTTTGGAATGAGTGAGACTACATACATTACATAACGTGGTATTATAAATGCTCGCTCGACGAGAAAGTACGAGTAGTAAGTAGATTTTGCGATAAGAGAGTAAATGTATGTGACTATACAGGTTTCTTTCCTGGCAGAGTCGACATCTCATATTAGGTTGGTTGTGCAGTGAGGTAGTTGGGATGTCATCTTGTTAGCGACGTATAGTGAAACAGGAACAATTTTAGATAGTGTGTTTATTCGTTCATGGTGCAGATAGAAGTGAATTAATAATTCAATTACAATACAAAGAATTTTATGCCTACTCAACATTTCCTTCAATATGCAATCCAGTGACCTACTAAGGAAGTCACGTTGCGTCATCGAGTATATAACCAGAAATAGAGACGAAATGTCATTTAATTTGTTTGAAAACTATTCTGCCATATCATTACTGTGACAACTGCGCTCCGATTGGCTAGCCCGAGTTCGAAACAATTGACGGGTGTCGTCAACTGTTTCACTTCAAATCGACCAGTTAACTTGAGCTTTGCTATAATGGACGAAAATTCCAAAATTACATATTTAATATTTAATTACCGATGAAATGTGATTCCATTCGTTTTGTAATTAGATGTTTTGCTGTTTTTCCCACACCACCGAATAGAACAGCACGGCATTGTTATGTTTTATGAGATATTATCTTTATTACAATTAATACAGAATATTTTTTGGAATATACGGAGACGTACACACAGGTCAGTTGTTGGCCTGTCTATATTTCAGTGCAAACGAGAGTTGATATTTATAAGAGCTGTATCGCTAATGTGTTACCAGGAATATATGGCCCTTATGTCTGGTTATATACTCGATGAGTTGCTTCGACACATTACAGACCAAAGCAACTGTTGAAACGGGCTGCTGTGTATAAAACCATGGTTCACCACTATAGGATTACAGATAAGGTGGTCATCAATTATGTAATTGTGAAAATCCATTGTCGTCACGCTTACGTAATGCAGTATGAATTGTAGTTATAATTATTGTATACCGTTGACGCAAGTAAATAAATAAAAAATGAAATCCATGTTATTGTTTTTCTGAAATAATATTCTCGAGTGTTATATGTTATTGTAAGTCGTAAGAGCAATAAAGAAGAACAATATGCTTTGTACTTGTTATTTGCAATAACTTCATATGTATGTAGGTACTTGCTAGAAAACTACTATAAACTATAAACTCACATAATAATAATAATAATTATATGTGCGCGGAAAATAACATCAAATGTCTGGTCTCAAACTAAGGGATTCCCTGTAGTATGTACCAGAGCAACGGAGTTCACTCTGGGGCACTTCTCAGAACACCGAGGCTAGAAGAAATTTAGAAACCTGATACAGCGCCGACAGTATAAGCCTTGGAGTCAACGATATATTTAAAAGAGCTAAAATGGTCGAATAATGGTAACAAAGGTATTAATATAAAGTACTGGCCACATATACCAGAAAGTTTAACTTGAAAAAAGAATGACTTCAATCGTCTTTTAATTTCGATTAAACGTTCCGGTACATATGCAATGTATATTTTATTCTAAAAAAAAAAATAGTTTTAATTTTTCAGCACAAAATGGCAATTTCGTACTGAAAAGTTAAAGAAAATGTGATCATATTTTGCCTGTCTTCTCACTTCCTGAGTACAAAAATAATGTGTCAATTATAAATAGTACATTCGTAAAATGATAGATGTGTATCACGAAACCGAGTGATGACGGATATGACGTATGTCATTTGAAATGACATGTCATTATAGACTGTAATCACAGTAAAACGATTCCTTTGTGTGTGGGTCACACGAGTAACAATTTGTTTACTACATGTCACCGTCAATTGCCAGTCTCCGTTTTTAAGAAAATAAAAATGCCGTACAGTCGACTTACGGCTAAAGACTTCGGTGTTCCAGCGGTTTACACTGCGGTCGTGGAATGAGGAGGGCCTGGATTCAATTCCCGGTAAAATCAATTTGACAAAATGTACTTTTCTAACTTATTTCTGTCACATGTATTTAAGATCTTTGTAAAAACGAGTGGCAAGCAAATAAACATGAATATGAACGCTTCCAAAATAAAATACTGAGGACAACTGCGGGTGCTTCTTGGTAATGCGAAATGAGGATCTGCGTCACGATATGGATATAGAGCCCGTAAAAAAAGTGATTAAAAAATAAGACGAACATAGACTTCATCAAGTAATTAATAGATTCAGGCGTTACTTTGCGGAAGTGCATGTTAATAAAAACGGAAGTAAATTAATTTGCTACTCCGCGAACTCAGTGACGGTTAAATCGTGCAAAATAGCTGCGCTTGTGTTGAATATTTTTTTCATGCAGTTAATTATCCCATCCTCCCTCCGCATAAAATTAATAAAATAAATAACACAAGCGCAACTACAGTCCCAAACCACCACTTAAAGACAGACACATAAAGACAGCTTTATTCGTTTTCTTCTCTCACTTCTCAATTAATAATTAACAAGAACTTCGTCGACGTTCATCGCGCACAGTCACCTTGCGTAGAGTGATACAAATTGGCACCAGCTTCGACCGTGCCCGACAACCGATTAGTGTGAACAGAGGGGCCGATTAAGATCCGGACCCAACAGCCGACTAGTGAGAACGGGCTGTAAAAGGCTAGATTGTTGTAATTAGTTATAAGGTCTTGTTTTG
>NW_020653743.1:5104479-5201093 GCF_003589595.1 Hyposmocoma kahamanoa | reverse complement strand
TATAATATTTTTATATAACCATAATAACGTAATAAACAATGAAACATAGAATAGTCAATTTTCTCCGAAAAATCCAATACTCGATTTCATTTTTAATGTCGCCCTTGATGTAAGGCTACATCTGCAAAATGACAACTTTTCAGTAGAAACGCTTAAAAATTCTACGAAGGAAATTAGCCGATAATCTTTTTATGCTTAAATAGGAAGTAGGGTTGTGAATTTTTACATTAACATAATTTGTTTCGTGTGGTACATATTTATTATAAGCCGTGGTCGCCTAATAGTTTTACCTACCGCCTCTCAAGCAAAGGATCGTGGGCTCGAATCCGGGCTCACACCTCTGAGTTTCTCGGAATTTATGTCACCATCATCATCATTCAGCCAAACGACGCCCACGACGATTTTAGTTACGCAGCAATACAATAGATTTTTTTTTAATGATACATAGTGGCGGGACGAACAGGCCGTGCGCCTGGTGGTAAGCGACACGCCTGTGCGTAGCAGTTTCAGAGTCACTCAGAGCTTTCAATCGCAAAGATCAGTGGGACACTGCCACTGCGCCCGTCACCTGAGACGAAAGTTGACAAGTCCTATAATTGCACCAGTACCCTTGCCCTTCAAAACCTTTACTATTCGGCATAAATAAGTAAGGTGGGCTAATACTTCACTAGACGAACTCTTTCACAAGGAGCTCCACTTCTACCATAGAGCTATTGTCTATCTCCCGATTTCGCATCCAATTTTTACGAAAATTAAATATATAGATCAGTATTAATAGTTGTTTATGATAGAATGAGTGCACATGTGACCTCCAACCGAGCTCGATATAAATAATGCCTATTCGCCCTCGCCTTGAAAAGGCCTAAGTTATACCATTCAGAGAACAAATCTGCAGACAGGGAATGTTCACCAGGGAACTGTTCGCCACGTAAGTGTGGAAGAGAAACGTTACGTGCAACTCCTTGGAATATTGACAACGTAGCGATGGAATCCCAACCTACGCCTAGCCCCCGATGATGGAAAAGGGGAGGAGGAATTAAATAGTGCTATTCCTTAACACACTCTCTGCGATACTTTGACTAAAACTTTCACGATTTTCACACATTATTTAATTTTTAATTGGGGACTTAATCACGTATAAAACATATTTTAATTACCTCGACGTTTCGGACGTTTTTCTAACTACCCGCACTTGATCTTCATTATTTATTTGTGCACTAGGATTCTCATTAAACCGACACACGACTCGTCGGGCGATACTTGATGTCGTTTACATTTGCTGATAACTGGATCCCATGACGATGAAAGCTTAAAACCGTCTTCTCGGTTGAAATTATGGTGTTTGCGATATATACTGTCGAATACCGATAAGCAGGCAAAGCAAGCAATAATAACGTCATCATCATGAACCCGATGACCCACTGGTGAGGGTTGGGGTTCACACGTTTTCAGCAGATTGTAAACCATCATTCTTCATAGATTGTGAGCGCTATTGTTATGAAACATTTACAAATGTGAAACTATCGTTTTCCGACTGGGCTCCATTAATCAACTCTTATTATTAGCATGTGAAAACAAAAACAAAGATCATTATTAACTGCGGAGTTCTTTGTTTCCTTTCCATACATTATTATACGAGTATGTTCGTCATGCTGACGTCATCACATTCATTTTATAAATTTTGTGGCCTCTGTGGCCGAACGGTTGTCATGCTGGTCTGCCAATTCCCGGGACGGGAGAAAAATTGTGGTTGTCCCAATCGTCACACTGGCAAATGGGGAAAAAAATATTCCATTTGTTACCACTGGCAACTACTGAGATATTTTAAAGTCCATGTCGCCAGTGGCAACAACAGATATTTTTATCCCATTTGTCACCACCTGTTACCATATGGGTTTTTTCCATTTGTCGCCAGTGGGGGACAAAGCCAGTGGTGGCGACTTGGAATAAGCGATACGGCGATTTTATTGTAAGCTCCTACCTTTTCGTTTTATTTTGTAATTAATTATTCAACCAATACTTTTTAAACAAAGAAAATTTCATACCAGCGTCTGTTGGTTCGAGTCTAGTCAAATGAAAGGATTTTTTGATTCGTGTCCAATCAGATCGAAGGATATTGGCTTTGTGTAGTCGATCTTTGTATCAATAAAAAATATTGTATTGTTATCCAAAATGACACGTTTAAATGTATTTTGGAATTACCATTTTTGTGATTAATCATTTAAAAATTTTTTCTACTGTAACACAATAACTTTAGCAACATTTTTAACAATAGTTCCGAAGTTTATCGCTAGATGGCATTGGCATAGAATACACCATTTCTGGATCGCGATGTTAAGATTTTCCATAATGTTATAATCTGTCACCAGTATTTTGTATGATCTGACCTATTCTTCTACGTGTCTATAGTTATTATTAATCTATTCAACGAATGCATTTCTACGGTTATCCTCATTACCACACCCACCGCCACCAGCACCTGCTAGGCGAGCAAACGTCTACCACCCTCAAAACACCCTCTTACTACACTATCTATTATTTAAAATTTTATATATTATAAACTATCTGTGTTAATCTTGTTTCTGACAAAAACCTTCTTTGCACTTCGAACCTGATATACATGTAGGTATTTGAGCTGCTCCAGCTGATGAGTCGCCAATTTTCAAAAAGAGTTATAATCTAATCCGTGACGCCGTGTCGCGTGCATTAAAATTATTACTTTTGCGATTGTGATTACGTATACCTTCATATTTATTAATCTATAATTAGAGTAATCAATATTAGACTTTGGAGTTTGCTCCTATTACGACTGTATCTAGGTGGATTTTCCGTCGGGAAATAAAGAAACTTTGATTTTTTAAATTCTACTATCGATATTTCTTTGTTCCTTCGGTATGGGAAGCTACTTGGAAGTGGTTAGTGAAAATATCTTTAATTCCACATAAAACCATAGAAAATACAGTACAATAGTGTTTTTCATGTGATTCCTCCATCTGATTTGGATAGGTAAATAGAGAAGATGCTTACATTTATAGTAAAATGTATCTTCTTCTTAGTGTGCCGCGAATGGCCACGTTAGTCGCCAAACTTCGTAGAGGACTACGAAGTTTGGCGACTATCGTGGCTATTCTCATTTTTGAAGCTGCCGCACGAAAGAGGAAACGCGTGCTAAGGTGGAACCAATCTCTCAAGTTCTTCAACCACGAGGTTTTCCTTCTGCCTCGACTACGCTTTTCTTTATTAGTTGAATAATCCAGTATCTATTGCCCTTCATTACGTGGCCAAAATACTGCAGCTCCTTTCCTTTACAATTCTGAGTATTTCCAATTGTTTTCTCATTCGATGAAGAACCTCAACATTGGTGATCTTTTGTACCCACGATACGCCAAGCATATATCTGTATAGCCACATCTCGAAGGACTCCAGTTTTGAGCATAATGCTGGAGTCAAGGTCCAGCAATCCATACCAAACAGCAAGATACTGAAGACATAACAGCGGACCAAACGCATACGGAGTTTAAGGTTGAACCTTTTACAATACAAAATCATTTTCATATTCATGAAGGCAATTTGTGCCTGTTCGATGCGAATACGAACTTCTTGTGAGTTATCCACGTATTCTTCATTTACGTAGCTACCGAGGTCTTTAAATTGGTGTGCGCGTTCTATAGTCAAGTATTCATTCGCTACTGGGGTCTTCGATACGATCATGAAGTTTGTTTTTTTTTGTGTTGATTTTCAATCCACAGTTGTTCCTTGCTACATTTACGCGATTTAGCAGTTTTTGTAGGTCCGCGATATTCTCCGCAATCAGTATAGTATCGTCTGCGTAGCGTATGTTATTAATAACTTCTCTCTTTATCACTATAACCTCTTCCGCTTCATGTAGAGACTCCGTCATTATTCTCTCTGCATACACATTAAGTAAAACAGGTGATAATATGCACCCTTGTCTTACGCCAGTTAAATGTATAATTATATTTAAATACGAGATTATTTATTTAATTTAACTGAATGGAGATTACTTATTAAATTATTCAGATTTAGCTTTATACTAACTATTAAGTTTGCGAAACAAGCGCAGTTAGAAATGTGTTTGCAAAGATCGGGGGCAGGCTGAAAACCAGTGCTGATCGACTTCTGCCGCTTAATAAATGCTGAGACTGCCCAACACGCACAAATCATTCAATTTATATAATAATTTAATTAATTTTTGCGTTTATAAATAATCTATTAAGCTTAATTTTGTTATGTAACTAACGTGTGTGGAAACAAATGGTTTAAATTTGCCTAGTAATTTATCTAAATTTATTTCCTCGGAAAACTATTTGGCTACACGACTCTATTGCACTTTATTAAGGTTAACTTTCTGAATACGTCTAAAACTAGTGTATATAATATTGACGCCGTAGGTAGATTAACGGTTTGCACTGTGGGCGCTAGACGAGGAGGTCCCAGGTTTCGAGGCCCGAGGAGGTCACGACCAAATCGGGAATAAAACCTTTGTCTGGGTATTCTAGGTAGTGCTCCGGAGTTAATTTCCTTGCATTGGTCCTTACAGTACAGGGAATTTTCTAGAAAATTATCGTCATTCCCTTTGAAACAACAGAATTATGGTGTCTATATTTTTCGGGTAAGTTTTTATTTTGATTAATTCTGTAATTTCAGAGAGGGTATGTGTATATGTGTGTGTCTATTCTATGTGTATTGCTTGAAATTTAAGTAGTCTGCTTGTTATATACAAATTCTTTTTCTCCGAAATAATGCTTATTCTATTATTAAGTCGCATTATCGCGGAGTCAACGTGAGAGTTTTGTCTGACGCGGTGGAGTTTTGGCTGGAGTCGCGTGTTGCAACAATCCTTCAACACAAGTTTGGAATGACCGATTGATGTCTCATGTTATTTCATGTTTCTAGTTATACCTGTGAATTATTAACAATAACAACAACAACGCACACACTCATAACCCCGCACCAGGGAAACCCTGTATCGCGGGTGTCATGACACAGACTCGCGGGTTGTTATAAGTATTTGTACGTCTCGACTTTTAAACGTCACTTGCTAGAATCTGCAACGTATATACGACGTACCACGCGAGTCTTGTCTCAGAGAAGCTTAATAGTAAAGGCCCATTTAGATGGAGAGAGTTTGTCGCTCGCTTCGTGACGAAAACTCGTAGGCGATTATCGTAAGCAATAATCGCCATAAGATTATCGTATCATAATGTTTACATTCAGGCAAGAACTAAAATCTCGCCTACGATTATGTCATACGAGATTCGCAAGCAACTTAATCGCCTCCTCGACTGTTTACACAGAGAAATATGTAGTAAGGAGATTCTTGCTTACGAGTTTTCGACTTGTCTAAACACGATCTCGTATGACATTTTTTCAAGTTCATACGATTATCGTACAAATCGGTTCGAATCGTTTTGAGTGCGAGAATCGCCATTCGAGTCCAGTGATTACTGCGGTATTGACTAATAATAATAATAATAATAATAATAATTTATTAGTTTCCAAAACAATGTTATACAGAATATTATACAATCTTGTACATCTTATCAAAAAAATGGCTACAAAAAATATGCATAATATAATTTTATGTTGGCATCTGCAGCTGAAGTAGGGTTTAACCTGTATCTCGGCATACAGCGCCTCCACCCAAGGATAATATAATCTTAGCCGATTAGAGTTGGTGATCTATACAGTTGATAAATTGTACAAAGTTTACAAAAAAAAAGAAATAATGCTTAGATTAAACACAATTGGATTTAAAAATGTATACAATACAAAAATAAGAAAGATACTAGTGTTGTGCAATAGTGGGAAATGTGTGTGTGTGTTGTGAGTGTGTGTGTGTGTTGTGTGTGTGTGTTGTGAGTGTGTGTGTGTGTACGAGCGTGTGTAGGTATGTTAATGTGAACGAACATAATGTGTATTTAAACGGAGGAGGCATAAGAGGACTAATTAATTAAATTTATTTCGAGTTGTTAAAAGTTTTTCTATTGTATTATTTCCAATAACGCTTCAGTGTTTTCATAGTCAAGGCTAAGTAACCAGGAGGTAATTTTTCTCTTACATTCACTACTATTTAGAGAATAAATTGATATTTTTTTGTTAATTTTATTATAAACATAAGTTCCTAAATATATGAAAAATCTTTGTATAAATTTCGTACGCACAGAACAGGTCTGGCTACAAACTATGTCAAATCGCCTTTTATGTAAGATGTTAACGTCAAATTTAATTTCTTTATGCTTTTTGAGTAATGTGGATAAAATAAAAAGTTGTCTTACAGTTAGTACGTTACAAGATTCATACAATAAAGTTGTTGGGAAGAGATAAGGACGAAAAGTGCTTATCTTCAATATGGCTCTTTGGGCTCTTTCCAGAGGGAGTAGCGCTGTTTTAGGTGCACACTATGGACATATCGAAATGACGCAAAAATCATTGAAATTTGGAATTTTTTTTTCGTTCTCGTTTCATTAATTCTTGTCTTAGAAAAGCAGTGATAATCAAAACACTCGAAATACGATTTTTTCTTTCGAGTTCTGTTTACACGGAGACGTTCAACATTGAAAGGCGAGGCGATTATCGCTCACGTGGACGGTCGATAATCGCAAATGTTTAGACGAGGAAAGTTTTTTATATTCTTTCGATAATCGTATCTTCGAGACGATAAACTCTCTCCATCTAAATGGGCCTTTATATACGAGGCAACATTACATCGGGAATTGAACCAATTCAATATTAATTTGTTTCATTAGCATTGTATATTTATTTATTTATTATCCGTACAATCAAACAGATAACAATCAAATTGTATTGATAAATATTAAATACTATATCACAAAGTTCTGGATCAGAATGTAATCCTACTTATGATGACAAAATATTCTAAGTACCAAGAAAGATTTATTCTTAATGATTTGTTGATTTTTTTATAGCCGATCGAGCAGTAGTTTAAAAAATGATATTTTCAAGAGTAAAAATTTTACCTGTAGAATTAATGATTTGACTTTGACTTTTTCTTTTTTCATTATATTACATATTTTTCTGTTAAGTATGTCTCTGTAGACCCAAACAAACGTTTTGTCTAGCTATCTATCTATTTATTCGGTCTGTGGTTCGATTGGTAAGAGCGGTGGCTCAAGCGTGGCAAAAGACGCTCATTCGAGTGCAGTAATTTCGAAGAGTTTTTCTATGTGTTGTTCGATCTTTGTATGAATAAAAAAAACTAGTGGAGTATCAATAAACGAATGTCCCAAATAATGAATTTGATTTTATCTATTGTCATATACTTCATTAATCAGGACTTATTTTGTCATTCATTACAAACATGTGAATCGATAATATTAAATAAATAGACATTTCACTAGACAAATTCAACTCAATGCCACTTGTGATAAAGCACGATTAAAATTTCAAAATCAATGTTATACTGAGTGCGCTATTGACTGCATAATAGCAATATACCGTATTATTTTTTCATTTATGACAAATTCTTGAACAATGTGGGCGTCCACTGTCAAGAGCACTTTTATGTACCGGGTATATCCCTAGGTTGTTTTTTTATTATATCAATTGACGGGACGAACTAGTCGTCTGCTTAATAGTTAGCTACACGCCTGTCCATAACAGTTGCAGTGCCACTCAGGGGTTTAAATCGCAAAGACCTGAAGGGCATTGCCACTGCGCCCGACACCCAGAGACATAAGTTGACAAGTCCCATGTGCCTGTTATTCACCAGCACCCTTATTACCCTTCTAAACCGGAACACAGCAATGCTGACATTACTGCTTGGCGGCAGAAACAGGTAAGGTGACAGTACTTTCCTGGACGAACTGGAGCTCTACTGCTGTTAGTACCCGGTTCTGTATCCGGAACATACGCATTTGTAGATATTTATACAGATACGTAACCATACCAAGGAAACTGTCTTAGAAACCATTAAGTAGTTTCTTGCGAAAACAATTTTGGCACAGTAATTTTTTTTTATCAAGCGTGTGTTGAGTTGTCCATAAAAATAAATAAAATTGATCAAAATTTATTTTAGTGCTGATCGACTCAGTTTCATTTATGGTCCATTTCATTGTATGGGACGAAAAAATCGGGACAGCAAAATTGGTCAAATTTAATCAAGTGTTTTTCATACAAAGTCAATAAAATTTACAATTTTTTTTCAATGCTGATAGACTTAGTTTTATGTAAGGATCATTTTATTGTATGTAAAAAAATCAGGACAACAGAAGTTGATTAAATTTAGTGAAAAGATTTTTTCGTACAAAATGAATAACATTTGAACTGTCAACAGCTCTTTTAACCGTCATAGTTTTGAAGATATTTTGATTAGATAAAAGGAAATTTTCACGAAACTGTTTTTTATGCCATTCGATTTTATTTCTGGTATATTTTATTTCTTTTTAGTCTCGGGACCAACTGAGGAAATAAAACAAGAAAAATCAAAGTTGTTGCAAAAGTTGCAAAAGTTTTCCGACACCTTTTTTCAAAGTCTAAATCTATGAATTCCAAAAGATCTCTGTGAAATATAAATTTATGGACAGTCTTCTATGACCGTTTTCCTAACTATGATGATCAAGGTAGCTAGCTCCTTGTGGTCCCGTCTCAAATTTCCACACTGTACATATATTCAAAGCAATGTTGAATTAGTTTTACAGAAAACGTTTGTCGACTTCCGAGATGGTGTAACGATCTCCTATGTCAGCTTTAGCGCATACAGATGCGCAAGAGTAGGTAAACTTTTCTGGCCTTTTGCAACAGAACTATAGCATTAATATATGCGATGGCTATATTCCATAGATAACTCAAATCATTGTTGAGAGGAAATTGTTTTTTTTACATGGAAAACAACAATGGTCATTTTGTAATATCTGATAAAAAAATTTTATGCCCGTTTTTCAATATCCTTTACTATTCTATTTTATATATATTTGTAACTTTATTTCGTACAAAATATTTTTGGGATGTGAACTGATATCTGGTATATTATACTCCGTCCAATCATTATTTAAATTTTGACAGCTCGAATTCTAATCCATAACAATCGATTTTATTTATGAAGAAGTTTAAATCGTGAATGTAAGCGGGTTCAAAAAAGAAGATATTGTCTGATTGGGATGGTGATGTTTCGTTTAACAATGTATGTACTCAAGAATTAATAATTAATGTTAATGAGTATTCAAATCATAATTCCCGTCCATATGGAGAAAAATCCAACGATACATTACAATAAACAATAAACATTTATTATAATTATTTATAATTAATTTTATTTCATTATAATTTATTAGACAAGTACCAAAATTTGTCAACTTGAATGATCTTCGTTACATAATCTGTTGACTTGATAAACATCGTAGCTAAAGAGCACGTCACTTCACTAAAATTAAAAATAAAAGAGTCCATTAAGTATTGCATTTTTCTCTATGGTTGTATGTCGAATTTCGGAACTTCCGAGGCATGCATATGTCAAAAGTTAAATAAACGGTTGCACGGAGTATAATGTCAGTTGGTGGAAGGACATTAAATATCTCGTCATATTTGTCGCTTCTACGTTCAATGGGCTGGTTTTTATTTCAAAACAATTCGTACTCTGGGAATAATAATAATAAATCTTTTATTAAGATGTCTTGGGTTAATTGTTAGTAAATACCATAGATATAATATCTATAGTAAATACCATGGACAAACAACTCAAGAGGATTGCTCACCGCGATACGAGAGAGCGTAGTCGGGTATATATTACCTATTTGTACCAGATGTCGTGACGACTACCAAATAGCTATTTTTGTAAGTAATTTGTTTTACATTGACAAGCTTTTGTTTATGATACTAAGAGATGGGATGAACAAGTCGTGCGCCTGACACGCCTATCCTTATGAGTAGGCGCATTCGACAGTTGCGGTGCCACTCAGAGCTTTAAATCGCAAAGATCTGAGGTGTACTGCCTCTGCGCCCATCACTCTGAGACATAACTCGAAAAGTCCCATGTGCCTGTAATTTCACCAGCACCCTTACACTTCAAAACCGGAACGCAGTAATGTTAAAATGATTGCTTGGCTGCAGAAATAGGTAAGATACTTAAGATACTAGAGTACTAGAGTACTTCCCTGGACGAGCTCTTTCACAAGGAGCTCTACTGTAGCTACTAAAAGCTCCAATTTATCAAAGCTTCTCTAATTTCTAGTGATAACAAACAAATCAACTAGATGGCGGTAGCTATACAGGTACCTAGCTGAGTGAAGAAATTTTTCATGTCTCTCACTAGTAGCGGCACGGAAAAAGCCATTTAAACTCAATAAAAGATTTGTAGCAAACTCATGGAGAAATTACTAAGATCTGCTGACTCGATTAAGTCTTTTTTTGGGTTTATTCTACCTTTGTATCAATAATAATAAAAAATATATGTCCAATCCAAATAAAGACCTCGTATATGATCTTTGCTTTATACGTATAGATCAAAAGAAATAAGACACTCACCTTTAAGTCCAGAGAGAGATGGTACTAACACGAAAATTGCTGACACGTTCACAAAGACATCCCAGTCCTGAAAAACGCATTTCAATATATTAGTACAATCGAAACTCATACTTCGTTTTTGTATACGTCTTACCACGCGAGGCGTGATGATGATGATGTACGTATGTATTATTGTACAGGGGGCCTACCATAACCTTTCAAAAAACAATCTTATTTCAATGTAAGCTTATAGTAAGCTTATTATAATATTACTCATATTCGTACCATGACAAACCTATCCAACCACCACCAACTAATGTATTATTGCCAAAGTGACTTAAAGAGTGAACGATTTCCCAATATTGTCTATTCCTTACTAAAAATAGGAAAGAAATAACGCTGTATTAACTGTATAATGCCATCTCTTTCTTTTTTGATGTTCCGAAAATTCGGAACAACTGCTAAAAAAAGGAAAGTATGGTAATAATGAAATCTATTAAAATTACGTTGTTATCAATTATTTTTCTGCATATTCATGAAGAAAAAGAAATAAAACAAGGTGAGTCTTGATTTTCACGTTGTGAATTCGGAATTATCTTAGATTTCTTTAAATTTATTAAGGCTTTGGCAAAGCCATCAGCCTAAACATGAAGTTTAATTATGTTTCTGTAAATATGGCCGCCACAAAGAGGATAGGCAATTTGAGGCGGCGGGCGTGCTTGGATTGACTCGGGATTCCTTAAAACGGGTATTTTAGTTCGAGATTCGTATAATTTCGCGTTTTTATATTCGATTAAGGCACAATAGCACTATCCTATTCCGTTTTAAACTAGATTTCACAAAATAATTGAATGTCAAAATAAAAACGACACTTTTCCCTCCAAAAGGTCCAGAGCGAATCGGAATTATCTTAGAGGATAGATAAAAAATAAAAGAAAATATAGTCTAGTGTCAACTGTTAGTGTGGCCAAAGAGCATATAGATGTCGAATTTTACTTTATTTTTATTTAACGAGAAATTATTTCCTATGTACTATTAAATAAAAAAATAAGCAAAATATTGAAGAGATATATGTAAATAAATAAGTTCAACTTAACTTTTAATCATTACAATTCAATATTTAGACACTATTACCACTTTGGTAACTATTTTAAGATTGCTAAATTTGACAGAAGAATAATATTACTTTAATGTCAAAGTCGCGTCATAGTACGAACTGAGTGAATAACTAGTCACATAGCTGCCAATAAAACATCATAGTTTTATTTATCATTATAAGAAAACTCACTTTAAGCGCGTCATGGTACGAAAAGTCAATGTAAGGTTAAAGTAATATTGTATTAAGAGGTTGTGGTAGGCCCCCAGGTTCCATAGTGACGGCCGATTTTTTTAACATATACAAAACATTTCGTTGTTTCTAACAATGTTTATATTTGTAAGTCTCGACTTTTAAACGTCACTTGCTAGAATGTGCAGCATACATACAACGTACCCATCGAGCATATAACCAGAAACAGAGACGAATTAAGCGCCATCTGTTCCATACGGTGGTCCGTTCACCCGTCAATTGAATTGCGCATGCGCGCAAATCACTCCACAACGCAAAGAAGAAGACTGGTGAACGCCTTTGCGCAGAAGGCAGATTTCCACGCCGTGTACCCAGCCAACGCAAGAAAGCGAAAAACGCAAGTGAAAGTGTAAAGCCCGCTATGAGGTTTTGATAATCAATGAATCGCAACCTTGATATTTATAGGCAACATCTGCAAAATAACAACTTTTCAGGAAGGAGGCTTAAAGATTCTACGAACGAAATTAGTCGAGAAAAAACATCCACTTGTCCCCACCATGGGAGACAGCTGGTAGGGACTAGTGGCATAGGCCGATGGCTTTTTATACTATACTGCCTCAGCTTGAATTCAAATTTTTCCCATACTAACACGGTTCATTTTTTTGGAACGAGCGGCAGGGCTTTGTTGCAGAATTTATTTTCTTACAAACGAAATTAAAGCCACATGAAAAAAATGTATATTGTATGGTATACGTGTTCTATTTAGTTCAAATGATATGAATAAAGTAATTAGTATGTAAAGTACCTATTGAAATAGCGGTTTTCTAGTAAAATTTCGAGGTAAGTTTATGTTTTTTTCCATCGTGAAAATTTTTAGTCTTAGAGTCTTAAGTAGGAGACTTATAAAAACTTTTACAATAATATTTATGTACTTCGTATTAACTTTATGACTTTTATACTTATAATACTTATAATATGTATAAGGGTACTAGCTAAGCTCACTCACTCTGACTTTCCCTAGAACAAGTCCAGCGCCTATGGTGCCGCAGCCAGCGATGAAAAACGGCACAGCCACTTGCGCCAGAGTCAGGTACCATTTCTCCTCTTTTTTCTGCGAATAATGCAAAAAAAATAAATTAAAACATCATCTCTCTCACAGCTGCATTAAAAACCAAAATATAACGGGTTACCCAAATAATCCAAAAATTTCGAAAATCCAAAAAAATCCGCAAAAAAAAGTCAATTTTAAACAAAAAACTCGTAACGAAACTTATAGAAATTACTCTTAGTCTAGGCTGTATGACGCAAGTGCCTTTGTCTTTTCCAGTTTAAGAACGGAAAAAACAATTCGTAAAAAATTATAAAACGTTTGTCTTTTAAATAAAACAATAGGATTTTCAATTATTTTGTGAAATCTAGTTTAAAGTGGAATGGGATAGTGCTATTGTGCCTTAGTCGAAGATTAAAACGCGAAATTATACGAATCTCGAAGTAAAATACCCGTATCGGCCAGTTTTAAGGAATCCCGAGTCAATCCAAGCACGCCGCCTCAATTGCCTAGAGGCGTGACGGCCATATTTACATAAACATTATTAAACTATATATAAATATTAACTATATATAAAAATATTACTTAATAAATTTAAAAAAAAAACAATATTTTAGCGCGCTTTATAGGAGTACGCGGGAAAGCTTTAATTTTTTTTTAAATCTTTATTTATGGACATTTGTACAATGTACATGTCGGTACTATCGTATCTTAAACTATAATCTTACATGTTCCGGCGGCGCTGCTGGAGAGCCGCGCCGCCGCAACATTCAACAAATAGTATCAGTCTTTTTTGCCTGTTTATTGTGGATGCCTAGCATATAATTTATAGCACCTGCGGATGTTCGGCGAAACTGCAGATGTCTCATCAATGCCGCCCTTTGTTGGTCGTACCCATCGAGTATACAACCAGAAATAGCAACGAAATATCATTTATTTGTTTGAAAACTATTCTGCTAATATCATTGCGGTAACAACTGCTGATTGGCTAGCCTGACTTCGAAATTTTTCTGTATAAAAATTTACCATATTTTTTACAATCCAACATGGCTGTAGGCGTCTTTGCTTTTTTCGAAGTGTGATTTTTATTAATGTTTTAATTTATACTTCTGATCAATCCAACATTTCTCAAAACAAAAAAGAACAATGCATCGGCATAGGTTTCTCAATAGCTGTATATGATTCTCCAATATAGTTTCGGGAAGGTGTTAAAATCTATTATACTGTGTACATTTTTTATCAAAATGTTATGTTATCTTTAAAGGAAATCAAAAATTATTATCACAATAACATAATACATTATTATTGTCATAGCTGATTTATAAATTCAATGATACCACTGCTTCTACCATAAACGGAGGTCGTAATGGCATCAGTAAATCTCAAGTAATAAACATATAATGAATAATACATCTCGAAATTGCCGGACAATTAATAAAAAAAGGCATAAAATAACTTTTCTTCTAAATATATACAATTACCACGTAAAGTAATTACAATCTGACGTTGCTTAGTAAACATTTACACGTCAAAAATATAAAATAAATAAAAAACTACCTTTTTCTTTACCCGCAATTATATGTAATTATATAATTTATTAAAAATAATATGTTTCCAAATGTAACTCCCGTATAACCGAAACCGACTTCACGGAGCTGAGATCGACTGCAAGCAATTAATGCGTAAAGTCATTATCAACTTCATGCAGTCGTGGTATCAGTTGCATGAGGTTAATTACGACTTCATGCATTAGCTGCAAATATGCAGTCAATCTGTTAGCAGTCTATTTGTTTTTTCAAAGAAACATACATTTCGTGTCATATTCAGGTTCCACGGTCACGGCTGACTGAGATGGTAAAGTCATAATTCGAATAAAAAGCTATAAATGTCTAATATTAATGCAAACCACTCTATTTTTCACCGTAATTAATTTAAATATTGGTACTACTACAATTTAGTACCGAGAGTCACCAATAGATGGAACTACTTGTATCCCGAAACACGCTATCCAAGTGTTAACGTAATTAGTCATGATGTCGGAATCCGATTCTAGTGTGATATGCCAATGTTCTTCATAGGAGTTGCACAGTAAACTGCTACCATCTCGTGGTACGATTAGCTGTCGAGTTTTTGTTGTTTTTTTTTATATTTATCAACGACAGGTCAATCTATCGAAAAATGTTAAATTTATTCAATTGATATTGAACTCAACGAGTATTCGGGAAGTATGGAGAATACGACACGAAAATGCAAGATGGCTGTCGTTGTTCTACGCTTCATTCATATACAGGCTGTATATTTGAAAGTGAGTCATGTTCATACATGTCATAGTAAATCATGTTACAACTTATCATACACTAAAATAAAATAAGGATATGGGATAGAATAAAAAATAAATCAACAAATGTGTTTTGAAGTGTACATAGGAATAATCCGATTCCCTTTACGCTTGATTTCGAGTGCCATGGGAATACTACCAAACGAGCGAGCGCCGAGTGAGACAGCAACAATAACAATGATTTCACATTTATGTTTTAGCTTATGTTAATTATTTTTTAGAAAAAGATAAGTTTATGATTTAGTAACTAGTTATCATTTAATAAGAATTGAGGTTTTTGGCGTAGTTAAAAATGTGAAATCAAATTGTTTACAATGATTGATTTTTTAGTTATTTACAGTTTATTTACACTTACGTGGTACGGAGCAAGTGTTCAAAATGTCCACCGTAACACGGCATAGTAAATTTTGTTTTTAATTGTTCAACACAAACACATTTTGTCTCATAGTATAAAATGCTGAGATAATCCTCTCACGCAACATTTCGACACTGTTCACCTCCTCCGTGTAAACTCCGATTTGGGAACATTTCAATAGCTTGCCTCACACTATCACCACTTATTGCGTAAAGTCGCACCATCTCATTCAATTCGACGTTAGAATAAATAACCATTTTGCGACAATCGGGGGAGCGGAAGTACAAATAATTAACGTGTTTTCGTAAGATCAAGGTCGCGCGTTCACTGTCTAAAGTTGCAAACAGCAATTTCGCGTATGCGCCCGCGCCCCCACCCCCGACATGTGCTTTGTTTTTCGCCGCTGTGCCGCCACCCGCCGCTGCTTCGGAACAATAATAGTGATGTGCATAGATTTCGATAACTAATATTGTTCTCAAGTAGTAGTCGATAAAAAAATTAAAAAAATATTTTTTGTAAAGTTTAAGTTCATTAGTTTATTATTTCTTTAGGTTCAGAATCAGAAATATAACGCACTCTATAAGTATGTCCCACTTTCAAATATACAGTCTGTATATTTTTAAATTATTTTTAAATTAAAATAAGCGTTGTTAATCGTAACACTTTTTACCATACCAATCATCATCAAATATTATGATAACCTGCGGTTTACGATAACCGACAATGGTATTTTTACATATTATTATTTATTATGTAGCAATATTAATATAGGTATATCGCAAGACTTGCGAGACTCTTGCAGCAAGACCAAAACTGAGTCTGCAATACCAAGTCCAGGTATTGACGCAAGACCAAGATTGGTGAGTCTCGTCTTGGTCTTGCATTTGGGCAACACTAATCCAGGTACATCTAAGGTAACTAGAGCGCGTTTATTCGACACGAATTTCATGGCAAAATACGCTCTATTTATTTAGTCTTTACGTTTCAAATTAAATGAGCGTCTCGGGCGCGCGAGCGAGTCAGGCTTGTCTTTGGTCTACGCAACGCTTAAACGAAGCGAATGTTTTCGCGCGGCTTCCACGCAGCGACCGCGCGGTTGTATTGTTCTAGGAATTTAAATGTTGTCGTCTAGTAAATAGAATTCAGATTCGCCAGTAATGTACGTGAAAGCATGGCAACTGTGGGCGGTCACCTTCGCGTTGTTTAATTGGGCTCTTATTGTATTCTGACACTCGTTCCTGCAATAAATCTTACTTGAAAATTTATCAGGAGTTTCCTTCCTCGATATATGTTAAAAATAAGCTATTTTTAATATATCAAAAACATTCCAATTTACGGTTTTAAATTTTGTAAAACGTATGTAGCGTAAACTCAATCCATACTATGGGACCTGTAAAGGACCCGAAACTTTGGTTTGTTTGAAAAAGCAAATATATGCGACTTTAGACACGATAATATCAGTACAGAATACTAAAAAAATCGACCTCAAAAGTACGTGGAATTACGTCTATTTACTAAGTTTTATTGAAATATCCTTAAATTCGCCACAGGACTTGACACTGGAGATAATAAAAATCGGTTCTCACTACTCAAAGAATATAGAGAGAAAAACGCCTTAAATTGGAGAAATAGCAAAATCAACCATTAAAATAATTGCTCCTTAAGATTAATTAATTTAGGCGCTATTTATAAAAATGAATCTTCATGCGTGAACAGTCACCCTTAGAGGTGGATGATTTCCTTCAAAATGAAATGGGACCACTATGGAAGTTCCTTTCCAACAAAAAAGAATCATGAAAGTCGGTTCACAAATACCGGAGTTATCGCGTAACATACATACAAAAAGAAACATACAGTCGAAATGAGAACCTCCTTCTTTTTACATTCCACAGATGGGCACGGGTTTTACAGCAATCAAATGAAAACCACAAAGTCCCAGAGTAAAAAAAATGTATGTCTATCTATGGTCCCTTTGGATCATTTTTGGATGAATGGTACTATATACATCTCAGAGAATGAGAGAAGTTCACACAGAGAAATGTCTGGTTCATAAGTAGTTTTGTGGGTTTTTGTATTACAGTTTTTATATAAATTAATGTTTAGTTTAGGCATTATTACGACAAATTCGCAGCTATAATCGATTATCAAAATCTCGATCGATTAGCGGAATTATCGATTGTATCGGATTAGCTATACTTAATACTTAAAAAAATAAATAAAAGAACGTTTATTTGTTTAATTGTGCAGTGCGTGTGTTAAAAGTTTATTACTTTTTTTGTTATTATGGTGCCGGCAAAATCTAAAATATGGACATATTTTATAGTTATCTTCCAAAAAGTATCGATATGAGTAAGTATCGATACTTTGGTGGTATCGGAATATCCCCACGTACAGGTTTTATCACGATGTTTTCCTTCATCGAAAAGCTCATGGTAAATTCCAAATTAAATTTCGCACATAAATTCCGAGAAACTCAGAGGTGCGAGTCTGCTTGAGAAGCGGTAGTTCAAACCTTAGGTTGATTACACACGGCGCCGTAACAACAGCGGCACAGCCGCCGCCGCGTCACCTCTACGTGCAGCCGCGCCACAGTTGTAATCGGCCTTTTATTTGTCTACACATTTACCGCGCACCGCGGCGACGGAGTTATACTTCGTTTCAATCCATTTGAAACAAAAAGTAAACAAACAAGTCACTGACCCGATCATACACGGTTTAATGATGGCCAATTGTAATGTTAACTACAAATCGATTAATTCATTGAAGGTATCTATTTGTGTAGTTGAGTCATACTAGCGGTTCTTCTTACACGAAAATAGTGAAAATACGTAACCTATAAAAGCATATATTTAAAAATCCGAAATATTAATTTTAAATCCTCCTTCAAATCCTTAGATACTCGTTCGATTGCGATTGAAATTTTTGATACTAATCGATTACAAATATAAATATAGCACTACGCAACCATAGACAAGTCAAAGAAGTATAGGTGAAAAATAACCTTTCTTTTGGACTACCATTTTTCAAACGCGTTTTTACGATGCTCTTCAAATGGACATTGTTGGAAAAAGTGATGAGATATCAAGTCGAAATCTTCGAAATACACGTGAAAGTGTTACTTATTCGATATATTAAGTGATTGCTTTAGAATTTTAACCACACAGGTTTGTTTACTTTTTGTTTAAAATGGATTGGTACAGGCTATACTTGAAGCGCCGCTGCCGCAATTGTTTACTATAGTCCATTTGTACCTACTTAACTAAATGTAAACAATCTTGAGATGTCTATTTAATGAAATATACATTTATAAAGTGATTTTTACTTACCTTCAAATACAAAATACAAATGCTTAGCTTCATATTAAATTGCAAGCCTATTTTTATACCTATTGATTTGTAAAGTACATGTTTCAATAAAAAGATGTGTCAAGATTGTTTACATTTAGTTAAGTACCTGAACAAATTGACTATAATTTATGATTTCATTTGATCACGCTGCATGTTGCGGTATTGCGGTATTTTTGCCATACCACCGCTGTTGCGGTATGGCAAAAACACCGCCGCTGCGTAGTGTCTTGTAATCAGCTTTAGGTTACCACGGCTTTTTAAGGCATAAATTAAATAATATATAATTCTGTTTCCCTAGTGCGGGGCCTATGAGTATGTGCATAAAAGAAATGTACTAACCAATCTATCTGGTATAACGGGTGCAGCGTATTCTGAGGGTGCAAGTGCTAATCTATCTGGTACAATGGGTAACTCATATTCTGAGGGTGCAAGTTCTAATGTATCTGGCACAATGGGTGAAACATATTCTGTGGGTGCAATTCGTGGTTCCACAGGTTTTATACTCATACGTTTTCGTACAGCTCTTTGCTTCAGAAATGTCATCTTGGCAAACCACATCTATATACAGCACTTTTTCTATATAGGTAGTGTAATTCTTAATTCTATCTGATTCAGATTATCTTTATTTGCAATCGATTTCTATAGCATTGATTTCGAGGTTGTTCTTGCTGTTTCTAACAGTTAAACACTGATGAAATCAACGGTATCAAATGAGGTAGAAATAACGTTTCTTATCAGTCAAACTGCAGTCACGTTTGTTTCGTTCTATTTTCACGAATTGATCCAACACACATAGCGCTCACTTCACTTCGACAAAACGTGATTTCCTTTATCAACAATTAGAGACGGACTTTATTGTAGAATTTACACGACCATTAAATCATAAATCACCATTACAATACATGTAGTCGATAATATTTCGTAGCACATTTGTGCAGAATATATAGGATTATTTGTGATAAAGTAAATCGATAATTAATACTTCTTCGTCCTTAAAGTCTTCTATATCCAAAGATGAAAAATTTTACACATTTCTTGGGAATAATTTTATATCTTGGCATCAAACCGATTGACAAATGGTACTTCGCAGATAAGTATTGTTAGGAATGTTGATAATATACTTTATAGTTAAATCTTCAAAGTCAGGTTTATTACACAACAACTCTCGAGAATTGGAACTTTGTATAATCAATTACAATGGTTATAGGCTAAAGTAATCATTAGAAACTCCACTAACGTAGTAGTTATATTCTCAATGCTTCATTGGGATAATCTCTCTATTTTGGCAGCTGTCTATTGCAAGTTTAAGTTATGGCAATACAAGCAAATGAGTAGGTTCGGAAAAGATTTTAACAAACGTCTACAAACAGCTGGTAGTACTCCATGGTTCAATCCAGGAAGGACTGCCATCTGGTAACTAAAATTCGGGTTAGTGACAAAATATTGTTTTGAGATATCATAACAATCATAACCTACTTTTAGAATATTGAAAATGTTTAATGATATTTCAGCTATGCATCGTAAGTTCCGGTAAGTCAAACACGTCAACTAATTTTGACTGTTTTTAAAAGATAATTTTGTAATCTATATCTTTTCCTAATTAAATTTTTATTGAATTGATATTCAATTATTTTTTGTGAAATTACTCCACTAGTTTGTTATAATTATTAATACAAAGACCGAACACTCAGAAAAAACACTCAGAAAAAAATCCTTCGATCCGGTCGGATTCGAACCGACGTCTTGCATACCGTGCCAGACGCTATAAACTAAGCCACGGAACGAACCAACGGACTCCACGAATTTTTCTATGTGCTTGCGTCGTGTCTTTGTACTTGGTTTTTCAACGACTTTTTAGTCGTAGCGCCTTCTATGAGAAATCTATTGCAGATTTATCACCCGGTTAGTACCTTTACAGCTACCAGTCCTGGCGAGAGATGTCGCTATTCACTGTATTAATTAAATTTTTATTGAATTGATATTCAATTATTTTTTGTGAAATTACTCCACTAGTTTGTTATAATTATTAATACAAAGACCGAACACTCAGAAAAAAATCCTTCGATCCGGTCGGATTCGAACCGACGTCTGCTTGCATACCGTGCCAGACGTATCTTTTCCTATTTACAACGGATATTTGACCATTTGTCACTTAGCCGCCTTTTAGTTAGTGGACGGCAGAGGACGTATCTTTACTATTATTTTAACCGACTTTAAAATACGAGGAAGTTCTTAATTAGAGTGTATTTTTTTGGGTGTATGTTACGCCATAACTCCGGTATCGGTGAACCAATAAGATGATTCTTTTTTTGTTGGAAAGAGAAGGTACCTTAGTATTGATACAATTTAAATTTGAAGAAAATATTCCTCGTCTAAGGGTGGCAAATTCCGGTTTATTGGATTTCATCCACTTTTCGTTAACGTAACGTAACGTCTGGTATTTATAATACAGGGAATTCTCAATAGTATAAAGGTTTAGGTAATTAACTAAAAGTATAGAAACTTCAGCTGTCATTTGATTAACCGGTTTGGTCTCGCAATCACCTGATCCTGCTTGCTGAATACTTTAATGTAACCTAAAGTTGGTAAGCACCAAATCGTAGTTACAAAAAAAAAACCTTTTTCAGTCATCTTTTCTAATTAATGTAAATAATTATTAAATTATACATAGCAAAAAATATAATACAATAATAATAACACACAGATAGACAACCACAAGTTACACTCAGACTCACGAGAGAAATAAATGTGGGCCATATAAATATTTCTCTCGGCCCGGGAATCGAACTCGGAACCTCTGCTAAGCAGTTCAGCGTGGTGATCGTTCGGTCATGGAGGCAGTTATATTAATTACGTACGTAAAATACGTAATTGTAATTTAAAATAGGTAAATAAGCGATTGAGAAAGATTACGTTTCGCTCAGTGAAGGGGCTGGCGGGGTCACTGCTCTCGCGCGGTGCATACGATTTAGGGACAATTTTGCTAGACTTCATTAGATTCAATTAGTCAGAATATTTAACAGAATATTTTTAGATGATTTAGCATTATTTCTATTATTAATTTCTTAAATGTAGCGAGAACACAAACCAACACACTGTATTTAGCACTATTTTAAATAGGTAGTGTAAAGTGTTGTCTATCACCTGAAAATATTATTGTAAATATATTAAGAATGATTTTCAAAAAAGTTCACTATAATTTTATAATACGTAACCAGGTTATAAATTACTACCTCATGATATGCATTAGTGTTTGTTTACATTTATTTAATTACCTAAGTCTTTGTAGTACAGTTTGAGATCTGGCAATTGGCGTGGTTGTCTGACACATCATTATTATTATTATAATGTTGTCAGAAACTGGAACAAAATAAACAAAAACGAATAATGACCCACGCGCATTTCCACATGGTAATTTCCCTGCAACAACAATGCCATGACGTCATGCGTAGTCTGTTCTGTCGAAGCAGAATGAATGTAAACACATTCTTTAAGAGAGTTTCATTAAACATTACACTGGTTGTGCGACTATGGAACGGAATTGTATGAAATAATTCCGCCATCCCTTTTGCATCACCAGGGGATCGAACGTAGGGTGGGGTTCCACCCCAACAAAGCATTACGGTTTTTCATTTTTTTATATAATACTAAGTGACGGGACGAACAAGTCGTGCGGCTGATGGTAAGTGACACGCCTGTTCATAACAGTTGCAGTGCCACTCAGTGTTTTAAATCCCAAAGAGCTGAGGGGCACGGCCACTGCGTCCGACACCCCGAGACATAAGTTGACAAGTCCCTTGTGCCTGTAATTTCACCAGCACCCTTACCCTTCAAAACTGGAACGAAAGCACATTACTACTTGGCGGCAGAAATATGTAAGCTGGCAGTACTTCCCTGGACGAATTCTTTCACAAGGAGCTCAACTGCTACTAAAGGTATGGAGTGGAATTCTTGACAGAAATGACTTCCTTAAGTTGGTAGGAATATACATTTTGGAAATATGACGTAATCACTGGAACTTTAAACTAAAATAATATTTACTCCGTTAACCTAAGGAACAAGAACCGTCTTAACCTCATTGTAATAAACAGCACTACCTTTGACCACAGCACCTATCTTTCGGCTATCAGAATTTGTAACAGACTTCCGAATAATATAAAACGTACAAGTGGTAATCAGTTCAAGGCTTATCTGGTAAGAACTGCCAAGCAAATTGCCTGTAACACCTTGATTTTATCGATTTATATAATTAATGTTTGTGATTTCCGATTTCCCTGTCTACAGGTTTATTCCTTGGACCTTATAAGTTGGACCTAGGTGAGAGTTAATAAGCTTTATATAGGTGTGCAAGATCTATTGTCGACCTCTTCGACACTTTCACACTCTATGCGCAGGCAAGTCTATAAGAGATTTGCGATGCGATGAAAGAAACAATAATATAGACTAGTAGATATAATATAGTAATAATAATACAGACTAGTGCATATAATATAAGATCTTAAGACACACGTACATGTCATTACGTTGGTTCTTCCTAACATAAACATTTTCAGCTGCGTTTCGGTATGATATACTGTTTATTCGGATTCGCTGTCTAATTGCGACAGATAGCACATTATTTAAAATGGTTTTTATTATTACTTTAAATACAGTTTGTTGTCAATTGGTTGCACAGCCTTGAACATAGTAAATTTGCCTGCTTATCGGTATTCTATAGGATATGTAATATCAGAGAGAGCGTACGATGCATTGCACGATTTAATTCCACCTTTCTCTTTCCATCATTCTGGGAACTAGACGTAGGCTAGGATTGCACCTTGCCCAGGCTGTTGGATAAACTGGAGAAAATGGGAATTAGAGGTACGCAATTGTCACTCTTTAAGGACTATCTAACAAATCGTACTCAGCGGGTAAGAATAGGAGGATTAGAGAGTTCGGACAGCTTTGTTGAAGTTGGCGTTCCACAAGGTAGTGTCTTAGGGCCTACTCTATTCCTATGCTACATAAACGACTTGTGTAACCTAAAAATTGATAGTTGCGATATAATCACATATGCCGATGATACCACTCTAACCTTCCATGGAGATACTTGGGACGCTGTTTACCAAAGTGCTCAAGAAGGTTTTATTCATGTATGTCATTGGTTGGCTGACAATTCTCTGACTCTAAACAGTGAGAAGACGAAGTATATTACTTTCTCAATCCGCAATTATCTACTACCATCCAGTAAACAGTATAACATCATCGCTCATTCCTGTTTCTCGCAGCAGACCCGGGAAAATTGTTCATGTCCAATAATTCTGAAAACGCAGTACATTAAATACCTCGGAGTAACTATAGACGGCAACTTGAACTTTTGCGAACATATTAAAGCATTGACAAAGAAAGTTAGAAAACTTTCTTATATTTTTAAACAGTTGAGACACGTGACGGATGGTAATATCATGAAGATGGTTTACATCTCACTTTGTCAATCGCTATTTATGTACTGTATATCGACTTGGGGTGGCTCGTCTAAAACATTTATGCTTGAAGCTGAACGGGCGCAGAGAATGATCTTAAAAATTTGTAATTTTAAGCCTCGACTATATCCTACATCAATCTTATACGAGGAATGTGGGGTTCTAACAGTAAGGCAATTGTTTATTTTGACTTCTGTTGTCAGGCAACACCACCATGTTGAGTACCCCATGGAAAAGGGGAACAAAAACAGTAGAAGAGAGGACATGGTTTGTAAACCTTTTAAAGGTAAAACCGCTTTCATAAACAAATTTTTTATATACTTGGGTGGTAGACTCTATAATAGGGTCAACAAATTCTGTCATATCTACTCAAAAACACAAAGAGAATGCAAATGGGTTGTTTCGAGCTGGCTTCAAAAACTGAACTACGAGAAGACAGAAGATTTACTAGTGTCTCCTGCTGTATAAAGACATGCATGCACACACACATACACACACTCACTCACACACACATAAAACCTACCCACTCATCTATGTAATTTTTGTTTTGTATTGTAGTTTTGAACGATTTTTGTTTAGTCTTTTATTATTTATTTTATTTTGTTATCTCTGTGCCTTACGTCATTTTCGATTCAAAACAAGTATGTGTATTCGGGTGTTGGAGTTCAGGAGACTCATAGCACAGGTCTATCCTAGTTTGAGCTCCTGTCTCCCATCCTTTCGCTTTTATCTGTATCACTTCAACCTATATTATGTACATGATGGGAGAAAATAAACGATTATTATTATTATTATTATTATTACCTTCCCCATTTATACGGAGAACGGCTAAGGAGTAGAATTCCCTGCCTGCAGACTTAATCCCTGAACGCAATAACTTGGGCCTTTTAAGGCGAGAGTGAATAGACATTATTTAAATAGGCAATGCTCCATCATCGACCTTATAGGTCAAAGGTGTACTTTTTTTTTTTATAAAAGCGGAAGACATTGCTGTTTTCAATGATCGAACAGTTACTAGTCATTTGCCAAATCAACACAAAAGAAGCAATGTATAACAATCGTTTGAACATTGGTTTATTTCCAAATACGAAGGTTTAGAGCCATTCATCGGGCGCTTGTCATCTCAAAACAGCCGAAAAACTTCTTTTTATTCTGTTCCAAAATCTTAGTGGATTTTGCTTATGGTAGTTATACGTCAAGTCTTCAGCCCATTATATGTATTTTATAGGAATTAAACCACGTCTTCCCCGGGTCGTCATTTCTGAGTAGGTATAGCACCAATTCAGAATATTTTGTCAATTCCGAGTATTTAGACAATTTGTTTTAAACTTTGTCTTTTCCTTCGAGGAAATAATTAAAAAAAACAACACGCATTTGTTCCAAACGAGTTCTTAGATTTTCACGATTGTTGCTTATTTGAATCGCGTATATTATTTATTTGTTTTCAACGTTTCGGTCGCTTTACAAGTCCTGTAAAGAACCTAATCTTTGGGGTAACTCTATGTGAAAGAAGCGTTGCTTTTGTATTTTATCAAAACTTACCCCTGAGAGTGGTTGTTTCTCGGCATCAGCGTCGTTAATCTTCTTATCAGGAGGGTCTCCAGGGCTCCGTAGATCCCCGTTGGAGTTTATCGAAGCCATCGTGTATGTCGTGTCCGGGCTGCCGATTTCATCTGCAATAAAACAATGGTATTCAATCTAAATACTCATTCGATAGGTTTATGTAGCCTGACGGGTTAATTAAGACTTGATAAATACGTTCTTAGACGCACGACTTTTCGCATGACATCATGCCGCCATCCCCTTTCTATAGTAGGGGGACTAGACGTAGTCCGAGGTTCCACTCCTATGTTGTGGATATACCCAAGATTCGCAATAAGCGTTACGTTTCCTCATTTATATGTCGCACGGACTCGGAATTTCCTGCCTGCAGCTTTATCATAATTTATAACTTAGGCCTTTTTAAGGCGATAGTGAATAGGCGTTATATAGGTGTGCATGATCCACAGTCGACCTCTTCGTCACTTTCCATCAGGTGAGATGGAAGTCACTTATTTTAACCGTAAAAAAGAATATTATCGTCTCTTACATCACTAATTATAGAATTTTGACAAAAATGTTTGTTATAACTCAGAACATAAAAATTTCAATATAGCTGTCAGTAACTTCTTTCCTTTGTTGTTATTATTAAGACAAAAAACAAACAAACTCAAAGGAATGTTTTTTCGTTCTAGCTGGACTTGAACCAGCATTGAACTAGCAGCAACTGAGTTAAGGAACGAGTCAACAAAACCTTACGAATTTCTATACGTGTTCGCTGCAGATCTTTATTTTTGGTTTTACTGGTTTTTTAATAAGGTCGACGATGTAGCATGCACAGTTAAATAGTGCCTATTCACTCTCGCCTTGAAAAGGCCCAAATTATAGCGTACGGGGAACAAGTCTGCAGGCAGGGAACCCCAGCCTACTACTACTCCCACGATGATGTAATGAGGAAGGCGGAACAAAATCATGCAATTCCATCGCACAATCTCCGTGATATATCCTGTGGAATACTGTTAAGAAGGCAATTTTACGGCGGTTTTCTAGGCTCTGCAGTTTTGCCTCTACTAAATCCGAGTCACCTATAAGCCTCTTGGCATACTTTTGTAAAACAGGTTTTTTAGTCACAGCGCCAACTATGAGAAAACTATAAAAGTTTCTCATAAAGTTTCTAATATTTTTTTACAGGTGGCGACTTTGTCAAATTATTTTTACCAATTACAACAACAAACTAGGTGGAGTATTTTCTCAAAAAATACATAAATTAATATGATATAAAATTTCGCTTAATTTCAAGCGAAACTCAACTGTAGTCAATTGACATAATGAGACGTCGCAGTAGCGTTTCATCATTTACAATTTGCAATTTTCGGATAAAGTGGCTTTCCTATTAAGACCAACGTAAACGACAATAGCGTCAAGGCAGTCGCAACAGAGCATCAATATTGGAAACTGCGAAATGGCATGACAGTTAACGCATTGCAAGTCTGAGTATGCACTATGCAGAAGTATGAACGCGTTAACAAATGTTATCTCGACTCGACCGATAGATACATGCCTCTTTGTTTTCCCACGAATGTCGTCCCTCCGAGTTTGCACTACAAGTACGTTACATGGGCATTGAAATGATATAGATCAAATCTTAAACAAATTGAAACCGTGGTATCTTAATAGTTTGACCTACCGCCTCTCAAGCAGAGGCTGTCTAAGTTTTTCTCTAATCTCTAAGTTTTTCGAAATTAAAGTGTGAAACTTAATTTGATGATTACCATGGGTGTTTTGGTGAAGGGAAATATCGTGATAAAACCTGCACGTCGAAGAAGGGTTATCAGCCTCGGAAAACGTGTCCCCAACCCGCATTAAACCAGGGTGGTGGACTACGACCTAAGCCCTCGCCTGAGAGGTAATCCGAGTCCAGCTGTGAGACATAAATGTGTTTATGAAATGAAAGAAGCCAAAATATTTCAATTGAAGGCTTAAGTTTTCGTACAAATGTGAAATACATTGATTTACAAGATTACTTAACTTGTTACCTTTAGTGCAATAACCGATCCATTGAGATAAAATGAAAAGACTATTCAAAGACTTTCAATAGCAATCAAATGTGGCGTCACAAGATGAAAGGTACCATGAGCCTTGACGTAATGTATCATGCTTAAAATCATAGTATAATAAGACTAGCGTAACTCCCGGCTGTTCGGTGTGCTAAAGCCTACACATTGTCGCTTGGAACTACGTACGGTGGTCACGTTTTTATTTTAGTTGTACCTACAGGGTGTAAACATAGTTTAAAAAAAATTAAAATATTCATCATAGTATTCTCGTGCTATATTGAAACAACCTTTGTTAAAGCATCATGTTCATGTTTTTCGCCTATAGCATATTCATCTATATTTTCCCAATATTAAGGTACAAATATGTGTTATGCATTACTTTACATTAAATGCGCGTTACTTGCGCGCAGTGACGCTTTACCGACCACACTGTGATCCGGGCGCGCTAATGCGAGTGTCGCTATGCGTTGTAGTTTGAAAAACAAGAAACGACGCGACGCTTCGAATCTGCGTCAGTGTGAGTAGAGCCTTAGTATCTCGATTACGGGAGTATGATCACAAAATATAACGCTTATTATAAGATTATATAGTATCAATAGAGCTTATGAAAGAGTTCGTCCAGGGAATAACTGCTACTTTACCTATTCCTATCACCAAGCAGTAACGTGAGCATTACTGCGTTCCGGTTTTGAAGCGTAAGGGTTCTGGTGAAATTACAAGCACATGAGACTTGTTTCTTAGGATGACGGGCGCAGTGGTAGTGTCCCTTAGATCTTTTTTGATTTATAGCTCGGAGTGGCACTGCAACTATTATGGACAGGCGTGTCGCTTACCACCAGGCGCATGCCTTATTCGTCCCGACACTTGGTATCATAAAAAAATGTAAATGAAATGCGAGTTTGTTTAATCAATACTTTCCTAATTTCATCACTTCATCATTAATAGTGCCATATAGACAGTCTCTGAATCGGCTTCTCAGAGCTGATTTCCTTTTACAAATAACCCTTCGCTACTGGATAGTAAAATATAACTAAAACATTGAAACATTTTTCGTGTGCTTAATAAATTATAATACATAAGCCCCCGTTTTTCATGTTACACTTGTATGTAATCTACAATGGTACCTTCTCTCAAGTATAACCACGAAATACAACGTGAGTACATTAACCGTGCATAATTGTTTACGCTGCGAAAGCATTTACTGGCGTAATCATGACGTTAAATTCTAGACGGCTGCGGAAAAGAATGGTTTTTATACTTAAACATTTCATGACTAAAATGTTTACTTGAAACAAATATTATATAGAATGTTTTAAAGACATGTGTTCTGAAATTCAGAAACATAGAATTCTATTATGTTAATGTGTGTCACACGTTACAGTAAGCGCTCAGTTACTAATGGCGACTCTGAATTCTATTTACTAGGCAACAACATTTAAAATAATATAAATAAACTAAAGATAAAACCAAAAAGATGAAAGTATACAGCGTATTTTGCCATGCCAGTTAGATGCACAGTCTCTGCGCAGCGTGCGCGCCATTAAAATGCGTCAACAGATCGTAATTACCCAATAATTTGTAATATAACACGGCGAATGGGAAACAATTTTTAACCGACTTCGTATTTTTTTTGTATGTTACTCCGATATTTGTGAACTGATTTTTTTCACAATTTTTTTTTTATTGCAAAGAGGGTACTTCAGTTATGGGTCCGTTCTAATTTGAAGAAAATATTCCACCTCTAAGGGTGGTGATATTTTTCGTCAACCAATTTCAATAAAACTTGGCAAATAGTCATCTATTTTTTGTGACGTAATTCCTCAAACTTTTGGGGTTTTTTGTTTTTTTTTTTAATTTAAAAACTAAATGCGCATTTGACTTCCATCGCACCTGATGGAAAGTGGCAAGACAGTCGACGATGAAATATGCACACCTAAATAATGCCCATTCACTCTCGCCTTCAAAGGTCCAAGTTATACCGTTCAGGGAATAAGTCTGCAGACAGGGAATACCACTCCATAGCCGTTCGCCATATAAATGTGGAAGCGAATTTTTTGATAGGGGTAGAACCCCAGCCTACGTCTGGTCCCTCGATGACGGAAAGTAGAAGGCGGAATTAAATCGGCAATTCCCTCGGTTTTTTAATGAAAAAATTACAAATAAGAAACGTAAAAAATAATAATATATTATAATATAAATGTATGCAGAAAAATAGCATTTAAAACCAGTTAACATAGGAATTGTAATCCTGTATTGTATGTACATTATAATTTATTTATCAAGTTTATCGGCCCCTTTCTCCAACCAACCTCGGAGCTAAAGACATTATCAAGACTATTACCACGATAAGGTAGTTACTGCTTTTTTACTAGGTATTTATCGGGTAAGTGGTATTTTTATGCATCTTATAAAAATTGTGATTTTTTTGCCGGCGTTCGATTTTCATTCCCCTTTTCTTTTTAAGGAAGATTTTATTGCTTGTTTTTCTATTATTTTCTAATAATGACATTTCGTTATAAGTACAAAGGAAGAATATTTTAATGTATATCTTGCGCGGTTCCCGTAAGAATAGCAAAGACTATGGATTTTAATCCGTTGCTTTTCTAAAGTCAAAGTGAAATAATCTTTATTTCATAGGTAATAAAATTACAATTGAAATCGTCATGCTGATTAAACTCTACTGCTCATTCGTAAGCCAGATTCCACTTAGAATGTGCAAGAAACTCCAGGGGTTGCTCTTTGTAAATATACATTTGAATACATTTATTATTACAATATTAATATTTATTATACTCGACGTCTTCTAGCAATCCGTGCTAGACGCTATGCCACCTAAGCGACGGAACGAACCAGCGGAACACACGATTTTTTCTATGTACTTGTTGTCGGATCTTTGTATTTGGTTTTCAAGGACTTTTTACAACTCTATGAAAGTCTAAGAATTAATGGTCCAGTCAACCCGTAACCATGCAACGTGTAGCCGTACCGAAATGTCTTTTTATGGAAGATAAAAAAAACTCATACCGTGGTATGAAACCTGTAACGCCTAAATCTATTAATTATGTATTTGTTTATTACAATTCTTTTACAATGTTATCTAATAATGTAATAATAATACAATTCATTTAACGAGACAACTGAGATCCAATCAAATGTTAGTAGGTACAGACTTAAAACTATATTAGTACTTATATTTTACCAGGGACTTTGTATTATTTGTTAAGTGTCGCATAATTGGGCACTCATTAATGTGAGCAACTGTCTTCAGGAGGCTATTGGGGCTGTTATGTATTCTCTTTAGTGGCGACGCGGACGTGAAACTATCTAGCGCGCGTCAGTGAACATGGCTGAGGCACTGCAGAAACGTGACAACCCCAGCAGCGTCCTGAAGGCGTTGTTGTATTGCACGCACAGAGCATTCCGAGAGCACAGAGTGTAGCTCTTCCACAGACCGCTAGCGTACATTCGTGTGCATTAAGGTTTAAACAATGTTATCTTAACTGCAGTCGTACATCTGGCGAACCTGCGGGCAGCTAAATACCTAGACACGCGACATAAAAATTAAATTAAAAAAAATATTACCAAGAACTGTGTATCCACTAATTTTTTTCAAGTATACGTCCAATAATGGCGCACGTGTGGTCTTCATGTTTAAAAAACACTTCAAAACAAACTTGATTATTCTTCTGTGTTTCACTCACTAAATAATATTGTTTAATTACGTCACAATATATATAAATAATATATATTTAAAGTTAATATTTTAAAAAACAATTTTAATCTCTTGTTAAATGATTTAACACACAACCAGTATGAAGGCTCGGCATTAACTGAAATTGAAATTTAATTGTTAGCACGGAACTGAATGGTTCCTCGTTAAAAAAACCTATTTGATCCAACACTTCTGGGTTAGTTTTTACTAATACACTTAAAAAGTTAATAAGAAAATTTATGTTTGAAAATCTTTTGTTGAAGAAAGTTTAATAGATCCGTCTGACGGCAGACGTTTTGTTTTTTATAATTTGTAAATTTAAGGTACAGCAATAAAAACTAATCCGAGGGCAATCCATCAATATATTTATTTGTCGGAATAAGGTAAGTAAGTTCTTATTTATCTAGTTATTAGGTTCTCGCGATTGTTACACATAGGTCAGGATTAGCTGGATTAAAAAAAAAGAACTTAGGAAATGAAATTATTTTTCCTGATTATATTTGTTTTTTCAAACAAACCAAGGAACAAACAAACAAAAAAAGGTTTCTTTAAAAAAGCAAATATACCTGATTATAACCCGGAAAAATAGTTTCATTTTCTAAGTTCTTTTTCTAATCCAGCTAATCCTGACTTAGAAAGCATACGAATATGTAAATTATTCAAATATTTACTATTATAACTAATCGTCAATAAATGTGTTCTATTATAGACTATATTTACCAAAACGTCAAACAGTACATATTGAGTGGACAATACCTCCTTTTAAATATTATGTACACATATGTATTATAATAAAGAGTAAAAAAAATACTCTTAAATCTTTAATGAAAGAAGTTGTTCCATTTTCTTCACGAGTATGATCTTAAAGAATGTACGATTGAGTAGGGCTAGCATGACAGCGCTTGACTTCCGCAAGAGCCACATAAAGCAAGGGATTTCTATGCGAAAATAGCAGTATCTCGCTGTATGTCGCTCTCGCGTAAGTCGCGCCCTATTGTGGTAGCCCTAGTGGTGATTTAACTGTTTTTTAACTTCTTTGTCGTTTCACTCTAGATAGAGCGGTCGTTGTCGTCACGGAGTATGTTTGTTAGGGGCTGATATGACTCGCCTCATTGTCTTTCTCTGTTAGTGGACTCCCCCATGCAATCATGCAAAGGACGGCTCGCTGCAGACTTTATTTGGTCAGCTACTCCGTCTTGAGACGTGCTCAACGTCTCACTTACGTATTAGGAATTAGTTATTTTTTTAATAATAGCAGGGCCTTTTGAGACTCCGACGTTTCTGCAGCACATTGGCATGTTCGCAGATGCTGCTGTAGGCAATATCTATGCCATCATATATAAAATGCCTACTTCTATAGTACGAGGAGGGATAGCACCAACGAGATCGTGAAAACGATAGCGGACAAGATGGATGCAGAAGTGTTCCGTATGGTAACTGAGTTGCATGTTCTACGCATGACTAGGTGAGTTACCTGGATAGCTGGGTTCGTCCTGTTTGCTTATGTTTTTTTTATGAGTGATAGGACGATTAAATAACTCGCAAAGATCTTATGGGCACTGCCACTGCGCCGGTCACTTTGACAGATAAGTTGACAAGCCCCACGTGCCTGTAATTTCACTAGCACCCTTAACGGAGCGCAGTAATGCTCGCATTACTGCTTGGTAGCAGAACTAGGTAAGGTGACAGGCCTTCCCTGGACGAATTCTTTCGCAAGGAGCTCTACATATTACATGTAATTTGTCAGTCTAAACAATGATTGTACTGATTCTATTATTAATATAGTTATACGCGCACAAGGGTAACTCTGTGTCGCGGGTGCCATGGACTCACACATAGACAACCACAAATGACACCCAAACTCATGAGTGAAATAAATGTAGGCCATAGAAATGTTTCTCCCGGCCCAGGAATCAAACCTGGGACCTGTGTGGCAGTCCGGCATGGCAACCGTTCGGTCACGGAGGCAGTTATAAGGTGTGTTATATTAGTAATTTAGTTACTAGCTTATATTTATAATAATAGGCTTTTCCTGTACCATAAGTTGACTGCTTCGTTAGTCCAATCCATTTGGAAAATATTTTTTTCTGAAATGGCTCTGATCTGCTCTGGTACTCATAATACAGGAAAGTACTTAGTTTGAGGCCAACGGGTCGAGGTTTTCGAAAGAAAATTGACAGTTCAAAGACGAGATAACTTTTGTCTTCGGGCTCATGTTAAGCCTGCAGGTTAATTGGTGTGGTTGTCAGGCACATTAAAACCGCAAAGCACTGTGAATGAAAAACACACGTGATGCGAATCTTGACACAGTTAATAACTCGAGAAACGTGTTATCATAAAAGCAATGAAAAATAACAATGTCGGTTTGAAGATGACGATCGTATTATTAGGTAATATATAAATCGATATGTTTTCTTGTGTGTGGAAATCCAAATGATCCGATAATATTTTTTGTAATAGATAACACTATTGTGTAAATGTATTCATGGAATTAATTTTCCCAATACCAAAATAACGAAATTCAGATTTATACATTCAACATACCTATGACACAATAGCGCACTGTAAGTAGGGTTGTGTAATAACTAATTCCTTGTGTTATTTTATTTATTATTATTACATATCGAGAGATCCGAGCCAAAAACAAATAAGTGTGTGGAATTTCGTGAAACAATTTATCTAACACATTATAGTCTAAAGTCCAAACTCATGGTACCACAGTTTCGTTTAACTAAGGTAAAAAAAGGAGTGTATACGTTATTGTTTTTACAATTAGATTCCGGAGGATTTAAAATTATAATTTCTTAAGGGTATAACTTACATTAAAAGTATTTTAATTGAAACGGCATATAACCAAATCCAAGACACACAAATTTGATTCAAAGCGTATTTCATACCATTTCAGTTTATTTGAAAAGAGCAATCCCCATGGTTTCTTGCTCGGTCTTTTTGAAACAAAATTCTTATGTACTTTACCGTAAAGTCTCGATCAGTGACTATTTTAATTTTTTTTCTAAGTGGATAAGGTATGAAGTTACCGCAAAAGAAAAGAGATTATTTTTTAAATTTGGTTATTTTAACATTATTTTCTCGTTTTTGAGTTTTTGTCACAAGCGCCCTTTCAACTAACGGCGGCGGCAGTACGGACATCTGAAACAACGACGGTACCACAACACCCAGACACGAGACAATAATAGAAAACTTTCTACATTGACCCGGCCCAGAGACCTGGGTCCACAGAGGTCGTCATAAATAAACACTAAATTCAAAAATCAATTATTGATCCTGACACTGATAGTTTAGTATAGTTTTCACTATCACAAAACACTTCCTAAATATTCAATAAAATCACCTTTTTGTTATAACAGAGTACAAAATGCATGCACAGTCCCAACTGAATGAAAATTACCACTAACTTTAATTTTTATTACTAAAGGTTCAAAGTTATATATCAACCTTTTATCTATATATATAAAACTGTATAACTTATGTAACTGTATTTTTGGTTTCGTCACAAATTGTTTATATGTTTGTGAAATAGGCAAATTAAAACTGACAAGGAAAGTATTTGTAAAATGAATGTAAGAATGTTTGATACCAGTAGAGATCCTTGTGAAACAGTTCGTCCAGGGAAGTACTGCCACCTTACTTATTTCTGCAGCCAAGAAATAATGACAGCATTACTTCGTTCTTGGTTTTGAAGGTTAAGGGTACAGGTGAAATTACAAGCACATTGGACTTGTCAAGTTGTGTCAGGGTGGCGGGCGCAGTGGCAGTGCCCCTCAGATCTTTATAATTTCAATCTCTGAATGGCACTGTAACTGTTATAGACAGGCGTGTCGCTTACTACCAGACCCCCAACTTGTTTGTCCTGTCGTTTGGTGTCATAAAAAAATAATCACCCATTTGTGTCGTTATATGGTGTCCAGTTGAATAATATACGTGATGACAAATATGTCATTTTTATATCTTTGTTTATATCGAAACAGGATTTGGGTACGTGGTGGGTCAAGGTACAGAATATTATTGGATATATTAAGAAGGACTCTCAAAAACGTTGTAAATTTAGGTCTGTATTCAGAGACGGGCTAACTTCACTTTTTAGATAGTTAATTGACAGTGGAAGTATTATAATGCATAGATTCTGCAACCGCTTTAACTTTTTGAGTAGACCCTCAGACAAGCCTGTATAACAGGCATCCGTATAGTCTAGAATAGGTTGAAGGACCGACTGTGGCAGACTAATTTCAGTCGGAATGGGTAGAAAATTTCTCAGACTTCTAAGGGCCATGTAAGCGCCAAACATCCTCCTACTAACTTCAGTAACTTGAGGTTAGTATTTTTTTTTAATTGGTCAATTTCGTTCATTTTGTGTGACAACATATTTTATGAAATTTGATCAACTAGTGCTGTCCCGATTTTTTCGACCCATTTAATGCAATGATTCCATCATGTAACTGAGGCGATGTGCACTAAAAAAGTGTTAACGAATTTAATTCATTTTTATGAACAAGTCACGCTTGGTCAAAAAATTAACAACGCCAAAATTATTTTTACAATAAGTTCGGACTTCCCCGTACTGTCCCATTTAAAAAATAACACTATTTATATATATCTCAAGTAGTGTATCATCGTACTTAGGAATAGTTTAACGCCTGAAAGTATGTAGATACAATTGAAGTGCGACGCATTAACTTATAAGGAAAAACTACTATATAAAACAACCAGACAGTAATAACTCTTAATAACGTTATAAAGAAATATGTAACTGATTATCAAAACAATGTTGTTTAGTATTAGATTACATTAAGGAAAATTTCTACTTGTTTTTCAGTGAAACTTTAGTTTTGTGATTGTTGTTTACGAAGTCAATAAACAGTGTACAATTGGAAATGTTTTTTTTATTCAGCCTCCGTGGCCGACCGTTTACCATGCTGGACTGCTACGCAAAGAAAGAAAGAAAGAAGGAAAAAGATAGAAAGAAAATAACAGCACATATACATTTAACAATTACAAAACATAATTATAACATGAAAAAAAACGAAAGGGGAAAAACATAAGATAATACACACAAATAACACAAACAGGAAGCAAATAACTATAACTATGAATAATCAAGCGATAAGCCATAGTGTGCATGCTGTTACGGAATCCGTTATCCACTCGGCTTGGTGTCTTTTCACTGCATATGCTACGACGCTATTTTTCAGGGGATCCAGGAACAGGAAACACATAGCACGGAATATAATAGACGACACAGAGGTGTACAATTTGATATAATTATGGATAATAGTATAAATGTAAAATAACAGTGTAAGCGTCCAAACCGGGAGAAGTATTTGTATGGCCTATATAAGTGTAATTTATAGTTGTCCATGTGTGTGTCCATGGCACCAGCGATACAGGGTTGCCATAAACCGGGGCTATGAGTGTATGCGATAAAAAAAATCAATAAATCATTAACATTAGATATTATTAACGTAGATCGAATTTGCTACTTATAATGTTTTAAAACATAAGTAAGATTATAATCTGATATACAACTTTGTAATAAATATAGTATTTAATTCTTATCAATGCAATTTGGTTGTAATCTGTGTTGTTGTAATAAATAAAGAAATAATACTAACGAAACAAATTAATATTGAATTCGTTCAATTCTTCGCAATCTGGTGGGACGCTGCTGGGACACGATGTGTAAATGGGGTCTCAAGGATACTAGTGACACCCAATATGACTGCGGTGCCCCAACGCAGTCCATGCATCACGTAGTGTTGTGCCCTTTGTGTCCTAATACCAGTACGAGGGAAGATCTCTACGCGGCCACGGACAGCGCAGTCAAAGTAGCAACGTACTATTCAGGGTCAATATAGTCCTAAAATAAAGGAAGTATCGACACGATAAGAAGAAGAATTCCGCTGTAATGTTGCCACATACATTATCGTTTAGCTTCTTTGACTTGTGTCAAACGTACATACGTCGTATGTACGCTGCAGATTGTAGTAGGTGACGTTGAAAAGTCGAGACATACAAATATACATAGCAACGAGTAACCCACGAGCAATAGTTTTGTGTATGAGTATTTTTTTAAAATCAGCCGTCACTACGGGACCTGTACATACATCATACCATTACGCCTGCTTCCCACCGGTGTAGGTAGAAACCGACCTTCTTCGCCTCGCACATCACGCTCTTCATACATTTATACCAGGTTTTTCTTATGATAACAAGTAACGGGACGATCAATTCATGTGCGCCTGGTGGTAAGCGACATGCCTATACGTAACAATTGCATTATCACCCAGAGCTTAAAATTACAAAGGTCTGAGGAGTCACTGCACTCGTCACCTTTTTTTTTTTTTTTTTTTTTTTTTTTTTGCACTCGTCACCCTGAGACACAAAGTTGACAAGTCCCTGTAATTTCACCAGCACCCTTACCTCTCAAAACCGGTACACAGTAACGCTGACATTACTGCTTGGCGGCAGAAATAGGTAAGGTGGCAGTACTACTCTAGATGAACTCTTTCACATAGAGCTCTACTGCTACTAATTTTGAGATCGGTTTCTTTTTTATAAAAAAAATGTGTAGGTAATTAATTATTTTATATAAATTAAGACAAGAATCAGAACAAATTCTAAAATTTAGTAGAGCTCCTTGTGAAGTTTGTCCAAGGTACTGCCTCCTTAAGTCCTTACCTATTTCTACCGCCAAGTAGTTATATGACCATTACTGCGTTATGGTTTTCAAGGGTAAGGGCGCCTTAAATTAAATACTTGTAGAAGAGCTGCAGTGGCCCGTCTGTTGCGTTGCCACTTCCAATTTTCATATAATATTTAGAGATGCCACAGACGCGCCACTTTTGCACACTAGATCCACCATCACCACCATCAACCCATTTATTCGTCCCACTGCTGGGCACGGGTCTCCTTTCGGGTTAGATACTTCACGAGTTTTTCCGAGGTTTGTGAACCTTCTTCAACGCGCAGGTTTCAAAATGATGTTTTCCTTCCCTGAAAAGCTCATGATAAATTTCAAAGTAAATTTCGCACACAAATTCCGAGAAATTTAGGTGTGCGATCCCGGATTCGAACCCACTGTTTGTAAATAAATTAAAATTACATCTTATTAATAAACGCTATTACAATTTAAATGAATGCTTTAATGACAAATAAAAATAAGAATATTATAATAAAATTGAATAATAAATAAATCTTAATTATATACTATAAAGTTATGATATTGTAATCTAATTAAATTCAAACTTTCAAGTGACATAATTCTGCTTATTATATGACGTATTTCTTATTATATGACATATTTTTTATTTTATATTATCATTTGATAAATAATAATTTTAATTAATAATTGAAACCTCGGTCTACCTCTGCTCTTATTGTTAACCTAATAAAGGGCTCATAAGTGTGTGTGTGTAATTCGTCCTGTCACTTGATATAAAAAAAACAATAATTCGAGGTAATTAGTGAGGTCATCAGGGGCACATTATTATTATCAAATACTGCATATCTCTGAAAGTATATTTTTTCCATTTTACAGTATCCCTAATACAAAAGGCTTTAATAAGTCAGAAATTAATCTGTCCGATAGAGAATTTATGATTTGATTACTTTGAGGATTACCAAGAACTGTAGACTAGCACGTAGTAGAGTAGTAGAACAGTACACTTGCACTTGATTCGACGCAAAATATCTTATGTGTTGCTGCTTTCTAAAAATAGTGGTCCAAAAAACAAGATATTATTTTTTTACCTATTAATAGGTAATACAGCTCAAAGAAAATTAACTATGTCAAAATATTCATATCAAAATTTATTAATTAACAATATTGAAATTGAATTAAAATATACAATAGAAAAACTCCGGATATAAAATTCAATGTATTTACAAATAAATGGACGACGGGTCTAATACAAAAACCACGAAAAAAATGTCCCAAGTCAACCTATTTAAACGTAGTGATATGTAAAGGAATATGAAAAAGCTAAAACGTTGAATTTAAATTGTAATGTCATCGCAGTACTGTCTAATTTTGCTTGCCTCGCTGTCAGAAGAAAAAAACGAAGACTAAAGCATGAATGACTCTCTGTACACGATTTTAACGCCCTATAAGTTCGGACACTTTTTAGCTCGGATCCGACGTCCATATAATTGTAAGTCAATGATAAAATAGTGCATTTTTAAGTTAAGAGTGAATAGGCATTATACAGGGTCATTTGTAACTTACTAACAACCGCGCATGACTATTTTAAGTACGAACGTCATAAATAACAATATTTGTTCTATGATTTTAATATTTCATCAGATTTTACTTTCGCACATAAATTACAATATCTAAATAGATCACTTTGAACGGTGGTAACCCAATGCGGTGGCAAAAGAAACCACGCGAGAGGCGTTGCTACACTTACAACTTACTACGAAATACAGTGGCCGTAGGATGGCAGAATATGTGTGATAAATCTCCCCGTGACAATATTTGATTCAGTTGATAACATTTTAAAGAACAAGGACAACGATAGAAAATTGCGTATATAGCTATCCTTGTCGTTTAATCATCGCGAAAACGATTAAACAAAAAACGACAAAGCAAAATTTGCTTATTTGGTAATGAACTATTGTTATAGATTTTGAAAAACAAGGGCAACGATATGAAATTGCATATATCTTTGTCGTTTAACCATCGCCGCGAAAACCATGAAACAAAAAATGTCATTTCATTTCGTTTGTCGCGCTCAAGTTTACGTTGATAAAATTACTGTGCAAATGTTTTAAAATCAGCTGTGACCTTGCAGCCATGTATAGCTGTGTTAATCTTTTGCAGTCTACGATACTCAAAACCGATAATTAAAATATAAAATTACAGGCACATGGGTCTTGACAGTTATGACTCCGGGTAACAGGCACAGTGACAGTGTTCCTCAGATCTTTGCGATTTCTTAACTCAGTGCGGCACTGCAACTGCTACGGACAGTCGCATTGCTCACCACCAGGCGCAGGACTTGTTCGTCCCGTCACTTACTATTATAAACAAAAATTAAATATTCACCAACACAAAAAACACAATTTATAAAAAACCTGCATCCCGGGCTTGCTTCATAGGCATGTTCTAAGTTTATTATTAATTACGGCACCAATATACCAACAGCGGCCTCAAAATTATAAAAGTAGGCCACAGGCCGTTGTGGCCCTTAATGGAAAACATTATTGTCGTCGACTTTTTGTCCCTGCACTAAATAAATCGATTCACTATTTGCACCAAAGAATAACTTCTCACATTTGTGTAGACAGTCCACTTCATAATTTTAGGTGTTTATTATGCATATTAACTGTAAAAAATAAACACCTTTGTGTAAATAAGTTTCATAAACAATGAAATTTTGAAAGTTGCGACAAAACAGTCTATTAAAGTATAAACAACAAGTTGGAAAAATCTTAATAATGTAATGGCAATATCTTACAATGTAACATAAATAGTACATTAAAATTAAAGTAAGTCCAAACATTAATTTTAATGTACCATTGTGAGTACCATTGTATGTGTGTATGCATTTGCGCGAAATTTCTCGATTTTTAGGTGTCCTAAGGCATGGGCATATAATCAGGAGCAACATTTTCAATTAACAATTTCCATTTAACACGTTGTGTAATCAGTCACGCACGTCCATTACTGGTATACATAGCAATTTGCATAAATACCATTTTGACGACCTTTGTAGTCGAGTGCACACCGGTTTTCATGGTGCCGATGCGACATCTCTGAGGTCCTGGGTTCGATCCCCTGCCGGGTCAACATAGAAATCATCTTTCTATATTGTCTCGGGTCTGGGTGTTTGTAGTACCATCGTTGTTTCCGATTTCCATAACACAAGTGCTTTATTTACTTACTTTGTGATCGGAACAACGTATATGATATTGTCTAATGGCATTTTTTGTTCCATTACCCAGTTTTCATTCAAATTTTATATAAGTATTCATTATTGCACCTAACAAATACAAAATAAATATAAATTATTCAGAAGGTGAGCAAAGGTGGATTTAGAAAAGAGATCTCTTCCAGCCAACCAAAGGCAGTGAGAGCAAAGGTCATTAGCGGGCATCAGTGTGCAAAAAAAAAAAGAGAGGACGAGGGAGAAATATTATAATCAAATAAATAAATAAAAAAATACCGATACGGTATTATAAATATATAAGATTATATAAGATATTTATATCTCATTTACGCGATAAATATTTGCTAATGTAAACAATTATTATTACAAAATCTTTTTTGTAATAATAATTAATTATTATAAGAACACATCATTAATACAAATAACCAAAAACATTTTTTCAATGTGTACTTCTACTATTATTGCACATTCGAGTCACCGCCCAGTTCAATTAACATCACCCGATACTATATATTTCGGTCGGTTTGTAGGCATAAATCAACCTACTGTCTCTTCCTTTATTATACAACGCTACTTATTTAGCAAATACGCATTGGTCATTACGTTATTAACATTTTGAAAATTGGAAGGTAGAGTACAAGTAGCTTTCAGTTTGTTATGAACTAACTGGTAGTTTGGTAGTGTCTTTTTTTATGATACCAAGTACCGGGACGAACAACTTGTGCGCCTGGTGAAAAGCAGAGCTTAAAAATCACAAATATTCTGTGTAATCACACGTATCATCACGTAAAATCACAAGTATCTGTTCTGTGTATTTGTGTGTGTTTGGTATTATGCTATTTAAATAACTTTTTATAACTCAAATAGATTTTTTTTCTTTGTCTAATTGTTGCTTGTGTCTAATTTTATTTACTTAGTGCCCAATTGTCTACTATTATTTAATGTTTACGTTTGGTATTATGCTTTTCAAATTACTTATTTATTATTCAAATTGATTACTTACTTCGTCCTATTGTTGCTTATGTCAAATTTTAGTCACTTAGTGCCTAAATGTCTACAGTTATTTTAATTTTGGTTTTTGTTTTGTACGTAACATGTAACATATTATTATTTGAATTGTGGTGATCCATATTATTACGGACTATGTAATCAGCATAGTCCTCAGAGGCTAAGTCATGAACCCTTTTGACATGCTTTTATAATATTTTATTTTTTTATTATTATTTTGTATCCTTCTTTTTTATTTTTATTTTAATTGAATTTATTTTTATTATTATATAGTGTGACATTTATGCATGTTAAATAAAGCCATTTATTTTTCTTTTTTTTTATATCTGAGGGCACTACTACTGCGCCCATTACCCTAGTAGCAGAAGAGCACCTTATGAAAGAGTTCGTCTAGGAAAGTTCTGCCCCTTCTCAGGGGAATCTACCTTAAGAATGCGCAGTAGAGTTTAATAAATATGACGATTTAAAGTGTAATTTGCATGAAATAAAGATTATTTGACTAAGGATAAAGACTTTGACTCAGGAGAAAGCAAACCGTTCCTTTCGTTTAAATCGCAAAGAGCTGGGGCACTGTGCCCGTCACCCTGAGCCATAAGTTGAGAAGTCCCATGTGCCTGTACCCTTACCCTTCAAAACTGAAACACAGTCATGCTGACCTTACTGCTTGGCGACAGAAATAGGTAAGGTGGCAGTACATAAGGAGCTCTGCTGCTACGAAAGCTGTGACTAATATAGAAAAAGGTTCCTGTTCGATGATTTGGTCCCATTTAAAAGATAGATGTTTGTAGAATAACAACATAAACGACAGCAGAGCTGCTTGTGAATGAGTTCGTCCAAGGAAGCACAGCCACCTTAGCTATTTCTGCAATCAAGCATTACGTAATGTTAGCATTACTGCATTTCGGTTTTAAAGATGACTTTTCAACTCATGTCTCAAGGTGACGTACGCAGTGGCAGTGCCATTCAGGGCTTTGCAATTTAAAGCTAGTTTTGGACAAGCTTTTCGGTTACCACCAGACGCAGGACTTGTTTGCCTCATCACTTCCTATCATAGAAAAGTAATCTAGCTAATTTGGAGGAAAATGCGGAGAAAGATCGACCTTGAAGTACATATGTCCTTAAAACGGTCAATCTAAAGGTTGTAGAAGCGGATGTGTATGAAAAGATAGTTGCGAGCTGAAGAAGCGAACAGAATATCGGCTTTATATATCAATATATGAGGAAGTAATGAAATTTACTGTCATTATCAAATGACAATAAACTCCATTACTTCCTCAAATGATTCATAATAGTCTAGGTAATCATTAAGGTAAAGATATGGTATGTACGTCGCCCGTATTCTCGATTTCGACATTCATTTAAATAATTTATTATTTTATTAATAAAAAATTCTTTAATAGAACAAACGAATCTAAAATTAGTACAAAAGACGAAAAAAACATGCGTCAAAAAATTTTGTATAACATGCACCTTTACAGGCGACACGAAAACTTTCGCGTCGTCCAAGGGCGCAGTCACGCTTCAAAACCGGAACGAAGTAATTACTGCTTGGCGGCAGAAATAGGTAAGATACCTTCCTGTCCTCCTAATCATAGCTAACGTATTAATCGAAACTAAAATAACAAACGTTAATAAAACTGAAATTCAATAAGATATAAAAAAACCGATTAGAGGGGGTTGTAGATCTCGTTTTACTGTTCTCAGATACGTAAATAACTAAATTTCGCTAAAAATTACGATTACGTTAGTTATGATAAGTATGATGCCCATGTAAATACACTCACGTATTTTCTTCCTATTAATACATAAGTATTGTCACACATAGATAATCTTTTAATCCATCTTATCTTACGACGTCTAATTGACATTTTTTTTAATATTTAGTTCGTGTCGCATTTATACATTTATCTGGGAAAATTCCATTGCCGATTAGAAATACACCTTTTAATATGTTTGTAAATAAGTAATTATTTTCAATGTTGCAAGAGCCTTACTATGTCTGTGTCTTCGAGAAATAGGTTTTGAAGAGATTAACTTTTTTTACACTAGCGTCAGAGTACATTTATGAAAATGTAATTTACGAGTATGTAAAGAATTTTCGTTCTCGCTACCCCCTTCTACCCTGCTACCCCCTCTCACCCGCTTAAGGCGTCCGTGGATCAGAGTATATTTTATATGCGCATACGAACCGCATACGCGCTATAGTCGCGCGTAAGTCTCGCGCATTTCGAAGAGAGTTTGTGTTTTTAATTTAAGTTTTTGAAATGAAGCAACTATATGAATTTTTACGTGTAAACTCTAGTGGAGTATGTAGCTTCTTGCTTGCAACGCGATGTTTGCACGGATATGTATGGATTCACTACAGAGCGGTTGTGGCGCGTATACACATGACGCGCGTGTTTCAAATACTCCATGTGCAAAGGCTCTAAGATGCTCGTACGTCTTAGCTGTTGAACAAATTTCTTCTTTAACTCCTTTCTCTCGTGCAGTGCAGTTGTGGAACAGACTCTTTTCCCATATCCAGTCTAACCTACCGATCGCTTCTTTCAAGAAAAGGTTGAAAGCGCACTTTCTTGCTGAACTATCTTTATAATCATTTTATAATTTTTGTTTTTTTTACATATATATTTATGAATAAGGTGTCTCCAGCGGCAAATACTTGCAAGGTGAAGCCTGAAAACCTTCTTCGACATAGATTTACATTGCTTTATCTTAAATATTGTTGTATGTTTTCTGTTCAAGAATAAAGTCTTTTTTTTAATTTATTTATTATTTAGCTGCCTCCGTGGCCGGGTACCGGAATGGCTGCCACGCAAAGGTCGCAGGTTCGATTCCCGGACCGGGAGAAATTTTCGTATGGCCTACATTTATTTCTCTCATGCATTTGGGTGTAATTTGTGGTTGTCTATGTGTGTGTCCATGGCACCCGCGACCCAGGGTGTCTCTAGTGTGGGGCTATGTTGAGTGTGTGCGTTATTATTATTATAGTTAATTGTAATACTTAAATAAGTAACGGTATTTTTTTTATATTTCTCTCTCATTGTCATCTCTCATATAACCTGAGCTCTCACTGCCCTGGGTTGGCTGGAAGAGATCTCTATTAGAGATAAGTCTTCACCTTCTGTTAAATTAATGTTTCTGTTGTATTTATTTGGTGCAATAAACAATAGTATTTTTCGTGAAAAATAGTGACAGAGAATTCTTCCATTTCGCCTAAATATACTTTTATAGGTAACACGAAAACACTGTCCATTCATTCGAATTCAATGTTATTATGTTGGAGTCGTAAAAGTCAACGGGACTGTTACAGGTCGATTATCCCTTTGAAATTCACCTGATAAGAGTGACCAGAGAAGAACAGGCTATTAAGGCAAAACGAAGAAGAATTTTCAGATAGCGATATACCATTCTAAGTAAGTATAGTCGATGCCTTTATAATACCTGACACCCGATCGACCGTTTAATTCTGGGTACATGAATTTGAACAAAAGTGTTAAACAAACTTTAACCTGTACATTGTGTATTATGCACGGCAAATAAGAAATCACTAACGAGTGTCTATATATATATATATATAGGAAATTACTAACTTTGCATTTTTTTATCAGTCCATAATACATAAAATGTTTTTCATCCCATTTGCGAGGAAATAAATACAATATAAATATGGTTCAACAATTAGGCAAATGGCGGGATTTGTTTTTTTTTATTCTTCCATAGATAATGCAACTTGACTTATAATGTTGTAAAAAGCAAACACGCATACAGCCATGATGGATCGTAAAAAAATGTTTGCTAAATTTTTATAACAGAAAATAATTAAAATCTATTTTAAGAAATTCATAAAAAATATTTAAGTAGTATGTGGGAGCATTGCAATAAAATTTCTGTTTAGATAACATTTTAAACGAATGTTTTAATTTTGAACTTAAGTAACTTGCTCGAACTTGAACCTGACCTATTTAAGGAAGTATGCCGTGCTATAAATTAAAAGAAATCCTTACCGACCATGGCTGTAATGGAAAGAAAAAAGGCCCGTGGGTTTTATTTAGTGTATTATAGTCAAGTCAGCCACCATAAATTTATTTTGGTATAACTACCTTATTGCGTCGTTAGACAAGCTTTTAAGTTAATTTAATGTTTTAACATACACACACTTAAATACAATTCAAATTTCACCACACATGCGAACTAAAGAACTCTCAGAACCAAAAGTTCCGCTAGGGTATCAGTGGTTGTGGTTGACCATATTATATTCCGTTTCTCTGGTATCGTAGTAACAAGGAATTTCTTACTTTGAGACCATGCAATTGATCGATATAACTAAGATATATAGGGTGGAAAAAAAAATGGGATACCACTCGTCAGCGCACGCTGATGAGGAGCATTCTCTACGATACTGCGATCATCAGTGCCAGGACCAGCCGTCGTATTACCGGCGGATTCCGTCGCATTCTCTAGCGTGTTCTTCAATACCGTAACGAGAATGTTCTGCGATAGTGCGAGCTCGGAGTATCGCAGCCCTAAAAGAGCATTGATATTGATATCTTATTTCTGTTGTTAAATGTACATTGAGAATAAAATATACATTGAGAAATGTGAAATTTTCAACGTCGCCATACGCCAGTTTGCGCAGGCTCTAAATTTTTTATGGTTGCTTTTTTTTCATAATGCAGTGCCACTCAGGGTTCTCTCGCAAAGATCTTATGGGTATTGCCACTGCGCCCGTCAACCTAACACGTAAGTTGACAAGTCCCATGTGCCTGTTATTTCACCAGCTAAGGGTGCAGCTAAGGGCACTCTTACTCTTCTAAATCGGAACGCAGTAATGTTCACATTACTGCTTGGCGGCAGAAATAGGTAAGGTGGCAGTACTTTCCTGGACGAACTCTTTCACAAGGAGCCTTACTGTTTCCTTTTTAAAGTAAAATTAGCTATCTTATGCAGTTCTACTTCATGACTCATCGATTTGTTTCCACTTTGTATATACATCCCGCTATGCTCCTGTCATATTTCTTTCGGTTCTCCTCTGGCGTTAGATTTTCGCTACACTTTCAGGAACAATGCAGAGCTTTACATTTTCGGTTTTTCAGTGTAAGTGTGCTGGTGGAATTACAGGCGCATGGGACTTTTTAACTTATGTGTCAGGGTGACGGGCGTAGTGGCAGTGCCCCTAAGACTTTCGCGATTGCGACAGGCGTGTCGCTTACCACCAGGGGCACGACTCGTTCGTCCCAACACATATTGGTATCATAAAAAAATGGTTTGCTACACTACCACCAACTAGTATATTTAGTGAACCACCTACAATGCGTTCGAAGCCTAATGTGGCGCCACAACCCACTGCTGCCTGTAATATCGTTTGAGAGTACCCCATCCCCAAAATTTTTATAATACACCATGTGGCCTTAATTCCGTCATAAAGCGAACTTCGAGATTAATAATAACCTCGGATTCAAGACCTTAATAGCTTCTGAGATGGCTTTGTGACTTCGGATATAAAGTATATCCATTAAGGGGAACTACTAAATATGGAGTGTACTGTGAATTATTACAAATACTGTAGTGATGCGGTTGGGAAAGAGTGATAAGGTTTATTATTGTTTGATAGTTTATATCCGACAGATAGTTAAGATAGCTTACATTGTTAGAGGCGCTGATTAACATTAAATATGAGTGAATTACGAAAACATAGTTTTTTTATGATACTAAATGACGAGACGAATAAGTTGTTCACCCGGTGGTAAGGGCCACGCCTGTCCATTGCAGTGCCACTCAGAGCTTTAATTCGCAAAGATTTGACAAGTTTCATGTGCCTGTAATTTCACCAGCACCCTTACCCTTCAAAACCGGAACACAGTAATGCTCACAGTACTGCTTGGCGGCAGAAATAGATAAGGCGGCAGTACTTCCACGAACTCTTTTACAAGGAGTTCTAGATGAAGTTCTAGAAGAAAGAGAAAGATGTGGCCTTATTGCACAAAGGTGTGAATTACTTATTTACTAAAATCGGAAGTATATTCGAGTGTACCAAATCCTTGTATAACTACTGTGAAAGTGTTTATACAGTGCAGTGAGATTACCCTGAACTGGATAGATAAAACGTTAAATACCTCTATGTCAATGGAGAGTGAATAGACATTCTCAAGCACACTTAAGGAACAAAGATTAGTAACCCTACTAGTTTTATGAGCTCATTAGAAAATGGTACGAACACCGCCATTTTCACAATAAACAATAAAACCCTATAACGAATCGTAGGGGCTTTTTGTTCTATGTAGTTAAGTTAATTGGGTCTAGAGTAGTTGAATCTAAGGTTACTAACGGAATGTGAATAGTATCACCTTAGAGCGATGTCATAGGGGCGTTGCCGATACGTTGCGTCGTCGAAACGCTATGATTTCAACGCACCGAGTGCCACACGAGCAATACAGTGTCGCAACTTAACGCACCGCAACACCACTCCCCGCTTCGTCGCCAAGCCCCTTCGGTTCGGTTAGTTTCAGCGCACCTTGTGGTTTTAATTGGTATTGGCTAAATGGTGACCTATTCTGTGTGGCATGCAGGGTAGCATACAATGATTGGTTGTTTTTTGTTAAGCATAATTTTTACTCAGTGTTTCTCTCTTCTTTTTTCTTCAAGTTATCGCCTTCGTCGAATAAATGATTTTTCGATTTCTGTTTCTATTTCTATAATTTATACTTAGTACTACAACACAGCGTCACCGCTTAGGCGCCGCAACGTGGACGCAACGTATCGTGAGGCACCACTCTGTCTATAGGTGTCAAAGGTAGCGAATAAGGTGTAAATGTAGCAGACATGTAATAGATAATATTCTTGATTTTTTTTTCTTACAAGACGTTTTGGTTCGGTTTGCTTACTTCAGTCTTTTCTTAACTGCCTTCGTGACCGGTTACCATGCTGGACTGCCACGCAGAGGTCCCGGGTTCGATTCCCGTGCCGAAAAATATATTTATATGGCCTACATTTATTTCTCTCGTGGGTTCTTAGGGTACTTTGTGGTTATCCAACTAAGTGTGTGTCCATGGTCCCCGCGATACAAGGTTTACCTAGTGCGGGCGGGGATATGAGAGTGTGCGTTGTTATTATTATTATTATTATCTTTTAGCTAATTACTTCGAAACGAATGAATCGATTTCATGTGGTTTTAGACAAGATCATACAAAAGCGTAAACAAATTTAGCTATTAAAAGATCCATATAAATGTTTTCGTCGATTTTCATGTTTTCAACACAATTTGGTACAATAAACCACAAGTTACAGTCACAATCACATGAAAATCATAAAAAATATTCTAACTATATGAAACAAATTAATACATATAGTGAAATTTTGTAACTCCCCTAAAAATGTTATTGACTAATTCTGTTCGTAGAACCTTGGAACCTTTTTCCTGAAAAGTTATATTTCTTTATTCTAAAATATTTGTGTCATCTATTTGTAACTTCTGTTTAATTTTTAATTACCCCGGTGGCTCAACGGTAAGTATTTTGGATGCTGATGCTGGATCAATTTGGGTAACGAACTTTTCATAATTGGTTTTTGTCTGGGTATGTCCAACGAGCTGTGGGCAAAGACCACCACGGAACGCAAGACGAAACCGTGGAAGACCCAGAACGAGATGGCGTGACGAAATCGACGCGTATACGAGGTCTTGGCCTGCAGAGGGACAATAATAACTGAAAAATTAAAATTAAAATGTTCCGGGTAGCTGGAGTGAATTTCGTTAGTCTAGTACTCTCAGGTCAGGGTGGGAACGCCATATATTGGGTATCAGAATATTTATGTCTGAGTTCGTAATTCCCTTTTCAGACCCTTTCCAAAACCCCAATACGTGTTACGCCAGATCCGCATCAGCCTTTACGGCGCTCGTACACAATGATTCATAATTCATTTATTTATGAAAACGCGCGTTGTATAGAAGTTGACATGTACAAAAATAAGCATAGTTTCACTTTGTCCGGCCAAACATTGGGCATACAAACATGGTGAAGGCTTAGAATAATAAGGCATAGAATGATAGTTTCATATCAAACGAACTGTCACAAGTGAGGCAAAAATCAAATTCATGTACGCTAGTTTTAGTAGTACGTTAATTTTCGGTTTTAGTGAATATTTATATAAAAATACAAGTTGAAACGCGTTACTTCCTTGCGGAATGTGATGTTAGTATCTATTTTATGTTTGTCTGACGTATTTTTACACTCATTTACCGCACATTTCGTCATTTTTAGATAAAATTCTTGATCTCTTCGCGGTGCAAGTTGACCTTGAGCACTGAACCCGAGCCCGCCCGCTCGTGTAGGCCCTTTTGGCGCGCTTCAATTTGCCTCACTTAGCGTGTGCGTTATTATTCTAAGGTTGAAGGTATATAATTCAATCTATTTTATTTTCATAACATACAGGTAAGGTACAGTAAAAGCTTAAATACTGGAAAGTAAAACTAGGATTAAATAATATGAATAAAATTGGGTCCCCGCGGCAAAGTGCCCAAGTTGCTGGCAGCGTTCTCCTTATGTATGGCTATGCTAATGCTATCTGCGGGCCATTGGGTTTTCCAGACAGTCTGTTAAATTTTTGTAGAAAATTTTATACAGATGTAGGGCACCGGGTCCCCACGGGCCAAGCGGCCAAGGATTTCGACTCCAAAGGATGTAAATAGGTAGCCGGAGTCGAGAACCTGGTACTTATTACTCTTTATTGTTTTTTCTAGCTCAGCTGCGGAGCCAGCCCTCTTGCTGGTTTGCTGGAGATTGGATGGGCCAAGTGTGTCGGCACACGCGGCATCCACACCAGTGCCCGGCCCATACTCCAAGGGATGAGAGTAATTTCGTCCAGGCGTTTGCCTTATGGCAAATTGTATAAGATATGGGTATAGAGGGCAATGTATACGCTTCTATAATAAGATTCCGGTTGATATTCAAAATTTGCCTTTTATGAGGCTTAAACTATAGCAAAACAAAAACTTTATACAAAAGGTTATTATCAGTTTCCGCGTATTTCGATAACAAAAATCCTTGGTAGTCCTGGTTAGCTCTTGCAGGTAGTTTAAATTAAATATTATAATGATAAATGTATTCAAATGTATATTTAGAAGCTGTTGCAAGTGATCACATCATATGGATCAGAAACGTTGTCCCTCAGTATGTGCCCCGTAAGAAGAGAGCGATGCTCGGTATTTCCCTACGTGATATCCCTAGAATCAGAATTCAGGGAATCCGTAGGAGAACTAAGGTAACCGACATAGCTCGAAGAATTGCTCAGCTGAAGTGGCAGTGGGCGGGGACACTTAGCTAGGAGAACCGATGGCCGTTGGGGCGGAAAGGTTCTTCAATGACGACGTTCAGTGGGTAGGCCCCCTACCAGGTGGATCGACGTTTACCTTACGAATGAGGCGTAGCGTTTAATTAATATGACGATTTCAAGTGTAATTTGCTTACCTATGAAATAAAGATGATTTAAATTTGAATTTGAAAAAACACTGTGATAGTTATGTGGGTCAATTTCAATGATTTAGTTCAAGTTTTATGTGGATATGATACCGTCGTTTTAAAATGCGCCGATTCCGCTAACGTCAGGGTTGCAAGACTCAGTGCTATGATGAGACAACTAGACAGTTATAAACATTTATGCGGTATTATTTTGTAAAATGTAACTAGATGTCAAAATAATAATAATAATAATTTCAATAACGTCAAAATAAATATTCAAAGCGACCTCGACTTTAAGCAGGAATTTTTCAATTTAGTACCACCCTCACCGTTCCTCTTTCGGTCGACTAGAAGGTCCGGAACACGCCATCTTTATTTCGTTGATGTACCACCTATTCGCATTAAGCGCTTTGCTTCCTCTTTTCTGATGCATACGGCAAAGGAATGGAATACTCCACTGGCGTCTGTGTTTCCCGAAAAGCACAATTTGGGACTATTTAAGGCTAGAGCGAATAGACATTTTTTAGGCATCCCATCGTCGGTCACATACTCGTTTAACATCAGGCGAGATTATGACCAAACGTGTATCTATTAATATATTTTAAAAAAATTCAAAAATTAAATCTATTAGAATTTTTTTCCTCTCTTTTAGTTTTTCATCGTGTATGGTTTTCTTTTATGAACTTACCGCTGATTGTGAAGACTGGGTTCCCGTCGAGGTGGGGAGAGTGGTGCTCGATTTTTGTTGGTTTGACATCTGGCGCTCCGACCATGCCTGCAAAAAGTGAATACGATAAATTAACAACAGTAGATATATACGAGTAATATAATGTTGTCTGTGGTTTTAGTCATACATATAATTCTCGTGGATGTTTGATGAAATGTTTCATTTGAAAAAAGATTGACTACATTGATTTCTGTTTAACGTTCAGCGCCTCCTTCAAAAGATTACAGTGACATTTATCGTTAACATCGAGTATATAACCAGAAATAGAGACGAAATGCCATTGACTTACAATTATATGGACGTCGGGTCCGCGCTAAAAAGTGTCCGCACTTGTAAGGCGCTAAAATCGTATACAGAGCGCCAAACTCCGCTTTAGTCTTCATTTGTTCGACTGACAGCGCGATACTGCGATGACATTACAATTTAAATTTCGAATAGGTTGACTTGGGACATTTTTTTCGTGGTTTTTGTATTAGACCCGTCGTCCATTTATTTGTAAGTCAATGCGAAATGCCATTTGATTTGTTTGAAAACTATTCGGATAAATAAATGGATTATTATTATTATTATTATTACTGTGATAACTGCGCTCCGATTGACCAGCCCGAATTCGAAACAATTGACGAGTGTCGTCAATTGTTTCACTTCAAATCGACCAGTTTAACTTGAACTTTGCTATAATGAACGAAAATTGCTAAGTTACATATTTAATATTTCATTATCCACGCCACCGAATGGAACAGCCCCCATTGTTAGAAATATTATCTTTATTATTACAATAAACAGAATATTTTTGGAATCTACGGAGACGTACACACTGGTCAGTTGAAGGCGCTGTACTGTTTCAGTTTTCTAATTTGTGATTTCAGTGCAAACGAGAGTTGATATTTAAAAGTGGTATAAGGCCAAATGGGCCTGATGAGTTGCCTGGGATGGATGACACTTATTTCGTCTCTATTTCTGGTTATATGCTCGATGATCGTTATTAACGGCCGCGTATACAAAATGTTGTTTCTTCTTGTGCTTATAATTTGCCATACAAAATTGTGAAGTAATTTACGCGGTCGCTAGCTTATTAACTGTCACAGTATGTGTCACAGTGATGCACTGGATACGTGGCAAATAGTTTATCTAATTACGTCAATGAGTATAGACTCTGTCAGATGATGTAGTAGCTACAGAAATGTGTTTTGAAAACTTGACAAATTACTATTGAACCCTGAAATGATAGCGCTAATTAAAATTCCACAACACATTGAGGATCAATTTTGTACTTTGCCACATTTAGTTATATTTATATGTCTATATTGCTCTCCTTGCCATAAACAACGCATTTGCATTTTGGTAACTTTCGAGCTATTGGCACCTAAATCTTTTTTTTGTTTCAAAAAGGCAATTACGTAAATTTTGCTTAACAATAAAAAGGAAACTAAATAAGATATTAAAAAACCCATCAAAGGAATCAGCAAAACGAGATCTACAACCCGATCTCGTCACCGTGGAACCCGATCTCGTTTTGCTGATTCCAGATATGTTAATTACTCAATTTCAGTAAAAATGTCGATTACGTTCATTATGATAAGGCGGGCAGTATACAGGGTAAAATTGTACAATACTAACAACCTCGCAGTATACTACCAACATCACAAACAACAATTTTTGTTCCAGGACTTTTAATGATTCTCCACATTTAAGTTTCATACATTCAAATTTAAATAGATCGCTCTAAACGATGATAACTCTGTGCAAAACGCAAGTAGGGTACGCTTGCGCGTTTAAATACCTTCAATGAACTTTACGTCAATTTTATTTTTTGATCAATTTCTGTTATTATTGTAAACAGCCATATGTATTAAAAAATATTATGGTCCCCGAATTTTGTGGAAAAAGAAATAAAGAATATGAAAAAAATTCGAAAAGAAATCAAAAAAATAATTTTGTAAAAAGAAGGAAATAAAAACGGAACAGGTCCAAAAATTACGTTGGCGTAATGTTCATTGGAGGTAGCGGTTTGAACTTACTAAATACAGATCTAAACAATGTCAATATAAACTCAAAAGTTTATTATTTAACCGACTTCAGAAAAAGGAGGAGGGTTCTCAATTCGACGTATTTTTTTATGTACATTACGCGATTTTGACGATTCTTTTTTTGTAGAAAAGAGGGCACATGAGGGTATTGCTCCCATTTAAAAGAAATGTACTATGTTTCGTTAAAAGTCATGGAACAAAAGTTATTGTTTATGATGTAACTAATATAGTCTTGAGAGATTGTTAGTACAAATTACCCTGTATAAATGAGCATGGCTACAGTGTCGGCAAAAAATTTCTAGAGTTTTCGTTTTTTTTAAGTGTAAGCTGACATGACAAGCGTCATCAGTGTATATAGGCGTCAAGCGTGCTGGTATTGGTAATTAAACAGAATGGTGAAACAAAGTGGTGGCAAATAACATTCAACCTCGCACCGAGGCGCGTACACTCAGTTCTCTTGAATACTGGCACAAATCAACGCACCCTTGTCTGATAAGCCTGAATGTCATATGTATAGAGATGGATGGAAGAACATCTTAAATAATTGTATGTATGTTTTTCGAGAAGAATAAATCCAAGTCCACCTATAGTTGTTTGGGTACGGTAGGTCGATACGTTGTTATCGATATTGATATCGACGAACAAGTATACATACAGTGTTAATAAATTCATAATAATGTATTTACTGTGTATGAATGTTTTGTGTACTTAAGTTTAGATGTAAGTGTATATGTACAGGTGTAAGTGTATATACATAGGTTTAAGTTTTCTTAAGCAGTTGTGCTTGCTCCTTGTGAAAGAGTTCGTCCAGGGAAGTACTGCCACCTCACCTTTTTCTGCCGCCAAGCCGTAATATGAGCATTACTGCTTTCCAGTTTTGAAGAGTAAGGACGCTGGTGAACAAGCACGTGAGAATTGTCAACTTATGAGTGCCACTGCAACTGTTATGGACAGGCGTGTCGCTTATCATGTAAAAAAGTATATTTGTCAGTCAGCCATGATCACGGTATCTGTAAAGGCCATGAAACGTTGGTTTCTTTGAAAAAACCAAACTACATAAATACATAAGTTAATTAACGGACTAAAATAAGTTTAAAGTGTGAATAAGGCAGCTGTATCTAAGAACATTCTGCTTTTAATACTTTCCACAGTGCATTGTCAGCATTGACCCCATAACCTAAATTCAAGGATCGTATCGAACCTACATACATTTAATTTGTAACGTGCTTCTCGTATTTCTTTGACTCATTCATAATAATAGTGTTATGAATTCATATTTAGCATAATAATAGTGTTATTATTTAATAACAAAAACGAATTCGACAGCCTTTGCCCTGAAAAAATTACGCGTTGACAGTTCTCTAGAATAATTATAAACTTTTTATAAAAAAAACTGACCTCAAAAATTCATGGAATTACTTAAATTTGCCAAGTTTTATTGAAATAGGTTATCGGACATTACGTGAAATCGGTTTCATCGCCTAGTTTGGCACCCTAGGAGGTGGTATAATTTCTTCAAATTTAGCTGCGACCTATACATCAAAATCAGTTCACAAATACCGAAGTAACCGCGTAACATACATCCAAAACAAATACAGTCTAATTGATAACCTTTTTTTTATAAGTCCTTGTAAAAGTGATTTATTTTTATAAGGACAGACTTCTATTATATACGCAACACTTCAAAGAATAAATACAATGTTGATTGAACTATTTATAGCTCTTGATTGAAAACTAATGCACATAAACATAAGTAGATAATATAAAGATTTATGTGGTTAATGGAAGCCGCAGAGTTGTTCAAAATTGAAATGAATACAGTAGAACGTAATAACCTTACTACTAAAAGCTGAGTATGGAGTAGAGAAACAATAACAGAGACTTGCGCAGAAACGCATCTGCATTTGTAATATGTTGGTCCGCAGGTTTGCAAAATGCACAACAAGTGTTAAAACTACCTTGTTCAGAGTTTATTGTCAAACTTTCTACACCTGCAGCCTGTGGATCAATTGTACTAAGAAAGCTTATAGCGCACTACGTGTCCTATACAACAATGCGTTCAGGATGTTGATGGGGCTGCCGCGTTACTGTAGTGCGTCAGGGATGTTTGCGGAGGCGCACACGGATGACTTTCATGCCGTCATGCGCAAGCGAGTCGCGTCCCTGATGATGCGCGTGCGCGGCAGCGCCAACAGCCTTCTGAGCGCGGTGGCCAATACAAATGACAGCCCTATACTCAGTCATTGGACGAAGTCGCATGAGTCGCAGATTAGGTGTGAGAAGTGAGGGAGAATCTGGTAATTTTCCCCCATTTCTCATGTGAATTTTTATTTTATTTTTATTTTTGTATCTTAATGTAATTTAATTGTAATTTAATTTTATTTTCTGAATTGAACATGTGAAATCACTAACATAGCTCATAAGGTCATTGTTACTAACACATATGGATGTAAATCTGAAATAAATGTATTATTATTATTATTATTATTTACGCCGGTTAACCATTTACTTAATTAAAAACGCAAATAAATGAATAAATACTAAGACTAGACGTGGATTGAATGCAAGAAATTAAGCCCACTGACAGAGTGCCCAAAATGCTGGAACAACCCCCTTCGTACGTCGACCAATGCCTCTTGGTCCATCCAGTCGAGCTATTATTTCATTGATTTAGCTTGACGTTTAGTTTTCATGAAAGATGGGTGGAATGATATAGTTCTACACAAGTGATCGATTAATTAGTTCTTAAAAAACTTACATTTTATAATCTTAGACCTAAAAGTAGGATGTCAGCAGAAAAAGCTGTCTTAGAATCTTGTGCAAAGTAGATAATATATAGGTATCTAATCATTTACTGTAAGTACAAAATAAAACGAACAAGTGTAATGGTTTGACTACCGCCTCTCAGCCAGAGGCTGTGGGTTTGAATCCGGGCTCGCACCTCGGACATTTTCGAAATTTGTGTGCGAAATTTGAAATCTACTATGAGCTTTTCGGACAAAGAAACGTAGTGATGAAACCTGCATATCGAAGAAGAATCTAACCCTCGAAAACGGTGTATAGTCAAACCGGCACGTATGGGTTAATAATAATAAATTACAATTTATGGACAATCACACTTAAAGAAGAGTGTAAACTCCTGACGACTGTGAGAAATATTCTCAGGTAAATATTAGGACCAGTCCAAGGACAGGTAGTTGGAGAGTTCGCATTAACGAAGCAGAATGAACCAAAATAGAAGAGCTCGTCACCTCATCATCAGCGGAGCCAAAAAGCACAGAGTTAGCTGGCTTGGCTAGGGAAATACAAACAGGAAAGGATCGCAGCGTGAAGAGAGCTATCTGGGTTGGCCTACTAGACGAAGTTCGGTTGATCGTCTCAGGTATCGCTGGAGCAACGCCATAGAGACGGACATGCGTGAACTGCATGCATAATAGGCGACAGACTTCACGGGACCAAATAAGCTGGAGTAATCTCGAGTTATACGTGAATGCATCGCTACAAACGCGTGACTGCATCGATACAATCGCCTATAAATCCCAAGTGTAGCGATGCAATCGCGCGTTTGTATCGATGCAGACGCGCGCTTCCATCGAGTTTGCATCGCTGTTTAAAATCACGCGCGTATGTAAAGGTAGACGATTAAAGACTGTACCGCTGATGCATCGCGTTTGCATTGCTTCTAAAAGTTGCCGTTTGTAACCGCTCTTAGTAGTACAATTTAAGTAGTTCTACTGTACTACTAAAGCAAGTAACTTAAATGTAATAAAAGTTTAAAAACTATAGCTAGGACTAAGTTAAATGAATAAAATTGGGTCCCAGTGCCAGGATACCCAATATCCCTTAGTAAAGCTATGCTAATACATTGAGCAACCTAGCTGCCAGCTCTAGGATCTCCCACACGGTCTGTTAAAGGGCACTGGGGCATATTATCCTGGTTTTATAGTTTTCGTTAGAACCGGGCCAATGTATTTCTTACGCATGGTAAATTTATAACAGGGAACGTTTTATAAAATCTTCACATGTTAAGCACAGTACAAAAGCATTGTGTGCAATTAGCAAAGGTATACTTACCTAACTTGTGAAAGATCGTAAATGTTTTTGTCTTATTGTGAGGACCTACGGCAATGTGTTAAGTATATGCAACTTGTTTGTTTATTTTGTAAGAGATATTGCGTAAACATTACATAATAATGTGTTAGACAATCACGCCTAGTCTTAAACTGGAAAAACCCCTGGACTTCAGTACCTGAGTAACGGAAGTAACGGGGCCAATTGTCCAGAACGAGTTTAGAAAGATGAACTAAAATTTTTTAATTGTTCCAAGCGGTTATTGAATATTGCCTTAGTTACTATGTATTTGTCTTCTTTATGGCATCTTATTCATTCCTCACACACCACCTAATCTAAGGAGCGATTTAAAATTCGTCCATCAATCCAACCACCCGACTTCTGCGTTCATCTTCAACTCTCCAACTTAAGATCCCTTACATAGCTCCCAGCACTACGTCAAGTCCTTTACTGTTCAGGCTTACACGTCTGTGGAACACTCTTCCATTGTCTATTCAACACGCTAAATCATCTTTTCAAATGGTAAAAGACAATACAACCTTACTTTAGTATGACTTGAACTACTTATGTATTCGTTTCAAAATTATATTTTATTATGACTTTTTTAGATGTAGAAATATATAGCAGTTTATGACATTATATATATAGATTATTATATGTGTTATTGGCTTTATTATTTATTATATATACATATATGTATTAATTTATCGATTTTCTATCTATTAATTACTGAATACTACACCGCCATCTTTTTTCTGAGAGTTATATGTATATTTTTTATAAGATCAAGTGACGGGACAAACAAGTCATGCGCTTTATGGCAAGCTACACGCATGGTCTTAACAGTTACGGTGCCACTCAGAGCTTGAAATTGCAAAGATCTGAAGGCCCTACCCTGAGACATAAGTTGACAAGTACCATGTGCCTGTAATTTCACCAACACCCTTACCCTTGCTGACATTACTGCTTGGCGGGTCAATGTTGGCGGCATAAATAGGTAAAGTGTCAGTACTTTCCTGGACGAACTCTTGTACAGGGAGTGGTGGAGAGGTGTACAATTAAGAATTTTTGTATTATATTGTCTTTTGGGTACCTAGACTTAGTGACTAAAATATCAAAGGCTTAATGCAAGAGAGATCGTATTTACCTGTAGCTGTGCTAGCTTGCAATTTGTTAACACGTTTAAATACTTGAGTCTGCGTGTTGATAATAGCTTTAACTGGAAAATACATGTCGGTGAGGTAGGTTCGAAACTTTCCTAAGTTTACTATTGAACTAATTTTATCATTTAAATTCGCTGCTAGATAAATTAGATTAAGGTGTATTACGCATTATTAGTTGATTATTTTTGCTGAGTTGTTATAGCTGTACCTTTGAATCATACCTCGTAATATTTGGCCGCTATTGAAAACTATTTGTTTGATTCTTCTTCTTATCCTGTCGATACTTCCTTTATTTTAGGACTATATTGACCCTGAATAGTACGTTGCTACCTTGACTGCGCTGTCCGTGGCCGCGTAGAGATCTTCCCTCGTACAGATATTAGGAAGCAACAGTAAGTGCTTCATGGACTGTGTTGGGGCACCACAGGCACATTGGGTTAGACAAGTATCCCTGAAATCCCATTAACACATCGCGTCTCTACAGCGTCCTACCTGAGTGCGAAGACGATTTAAGAACTTCCAAACTGGCCAACGCGGCAACCTGGTGGTAGTTGCTCTTGAGATATGATGAAACCAGGTGGTGGTTCCGTTTCCACAGTGGACACTCAGTGACTGTTGGATGGTTACTCGTAGCCTTTGTAGTGCGCAGGAAACTTTTACGGCTTTTGTGGCGAGCTCGGGGAATTCGGTGGCCATATAAAGGGTGTCCACTGTCACTCTCTTGTCTCTCCCTCTCTCTCTCTCTTTTCTATTATAATTATGGTACCCACCCATAAAACTGAATTCAAAATTAAATTAATTAATTTTAATGATAGACAACTATTATGGTAAAAGAACAAATAGACGTTTCTTGCCAATTATATTTAACAAAATAGATTTTTTGAGAGACAGAGAATTATTAGGTAAATTAACTTTGAAAAAAAAAAAATAATACTTCAAGAAAGCGTGTAAATTTAGTTAAAGTCTACACTGGTTTTGATAAATGTAATCGTACCAGGGTATACTGGAGATTTGCGATTGTGAGTGTAGCCTTGCCAACAAACTGCTTTCGCAGTTTGGCGAGAAATTGTATTATGTTTTCTTGTATGCCTCTTGTGTGAAATATATAAATAACAAATTCGTGCTTATGAAAACTGTTTTTTTTTCTCTCTTAAAGTTCGTTTACCTTTGTGAAGTACGTAAAGCGATGCTTCAAGTACATTATTGTATCACGTACTTGAGAAAAAACTGTAAGCTCTAACATTTAATTTGATTCTTAGAAAATGGTTTTTTTACACTGCTAGGTAGGCAGAGGTCTACACCGGCCTGTAACAACTATGTAGTTTATTCATCGAGTTCTTTTTTTTTTAAACAAATCACGATTTAGATCACAAGGAAATATTTGCGTTTCCAAAGCCAGTTTATCCTTCCAATTGAAATTCAAATAATGTCTTTCCTGCGTGTCTTTATTCTATATACGCGAATTCCAATAGCTGGCAAGTTGTTGGAATAAGCAAAAATATTTTTTTTTATAAATTTTAATCGATATAATGTCTTTCCTATGATTTTTAAAAAATATGTACACAAATTTAAATAGCTGATGACAACTGTAAGACGTATCCTACAAATTTACATTCAAATAATGACTTTCCTATCATTTTTAATTACGTACATGAATCTGCCACGACCGCAAGTGTATTTCAAATTTTCTCTTCAAAAGAAGTTTGACTTTCCAACTTTCCTATGGTTCTTTTTAAGCTTATACGAAATCGCAAACACCAAAAACTACTAAAATTAGCGTAAAATTAATATATCTACCTTATTACGTAACAGTGGAGCTAGAGCAGTGAAAAATAATAAGTTTCTTTTTAGTTCTTAGCTAAGTGGTCTGTATGTTATCTCCACAATACAATAACATTTAAATTTCACCGAATTTGGAACTTTGTATTAAATTCACTCCTTTGAAAAAAAAAAGTTATTAACAATTAGAAAATTCTTTTTTCTTCAGCCGGTTATTAATGTTCTTGCTGCATTGCATTAGAATTGCAAATTCGCCATCGCTGCGCTAGTCTGTTCGTATAGCGGCTATGCAAGCTCGGTCAAGGGCAGAAGAAATTACCGACGGAAGGTCATTGTCTAGACTAAGGCGACTAAATTGAGGAATTTACCAACCAACACATTGCTTTTTCGTGACTGTTCTTGAAACTATAATAATCGTGGATTTTTCTCAACGACAGCCGTGGTCCAGTGGCTTGCACACCGGTTTTCATGGTGTCGCCATCTCTGAGGACCCGGATTTAATCCCCGGCCGGGTTAATGTAGAAAGCTAACTTTTTCATATTATTTCCGATCTGGGTGTTTGTAGTACCATCGTTGTATTTGATTTCCATAACACAATTACGTAAATTAATAAAATTTCATTAAAATTGACCAAAAAGAATACATAATTTAATAATATCATTTGTATCAGTAATACTTTCATTTTAAAAATTTCATTGTAATTTTAATATGCATAAAGGACATTTCTGTCATTCTTTTTCCACACATTCGTTCTTTCATTAATTCGTTTGTTCATTCCTCATTTAAGAACGTAAATATATGTACAAAAACGCTAAAATCTCTATTTATAACCCAAAAGTAGTGGTTCATCTCAATAAGGACGTCCGAATACTACATGGAGCTCGGGTAAAGTGATATCAATTCATATTTTCCTGTACCTGAGATAGGACAATTACTTAATATTTACCTATTAACTATAATACGTGGGTATACGCCATGTCTTACATATTCTTTGACGTCTTTTTTTTAGTAAATGTCCACAGGCAGCGTTATGTCAGACGTGGTGAATGAATGCAATATTTTTGTAGTGTAACACAGAATACATAATCAGGTTCAACAAAGCTGACACTTCTCAAGGGACAAGATTTGTCGAGACAGCTAAATATTTTTCAAAATACTGTATCGACATTTCACTAAGAGAATCCCTCATAAATATCAAAATAAATACCATACCTTCGCATTTTATACTTTATACTTCGCAGGTGGAAACATAATAACACATTTAGCAGCAGTAGAGCTCTTTGTAAAAGAGTTCGCCCAGGACAGTACTGCCCCTGTGAGCATTAATGCGTTCCGGTTTCGAAGGGTAAGGATGCTGCTAAAATTACAGGAATATAGGACTTGTCAACTTAAGTCTCGGGGTGACGAGTGCAGAGGCAGTTCTCCCCAGATCTTTGTGATTTAAAGCTCTGAGTGGCACTGCAACTGTTTTGGACAGGCATGCGCTTACCACCAGGCGCACGACTTGTTTGTCCAGTCACTTGGTATCATAATAAAAAATAACAAAAAAATTCATATTCTGAAAATAATTTTAACTTTGTAAAACCGAGATTGTCGTTTAGAGGCGGTATTATTTTTATCGTACGATATTATGGAAATAAAAAAGAAAGATAATATTGTTTTTCGACTTGCATTGAAAATTTGTTATTGTTCTAGTATAATAACACAAGAAATGTTTTCATTAACAAGCGATAAAACTATTTAATTTTACTTTTTGACAAGCCGGCCTTGTGGAATGGCTTACTTGACTTTGTTGATTCAAGTGCCATAAATTTGTCATGTTCTGGAAGTTGATTTTGTAAAATGTATTAACGCTTGTGGCAACTATGTCTGCCACTGGTTGGCAGAAGTTGGTTTGAAGAATGTGTGGACATAATTGTCAAATCTTTATTAATAGATACATGGCTACGATTGACACACAAGGCGGATTGACGTTCTAAAGCAGCGTGCAGATGTAACGAAAAGATCTTTAAAAGATTTTTTTTTATGGACATGCACACACATAAATATATATACACACATACGTATGCCTCATCTTTTTTGTCTTTTTCCTCGTAACTAACGATCACTAAAAACTTATAACCACAATCGTTCAGCCTCATTTTTATGCTTTTAAATTTTAAATACAGGCACATATTTTTGGTCTCACCTAACTGAACTCTTTCTCCTAAGACATAGATATTTGTCTAGTTCAGGAGCCAGATTCCACAGATTTGCCTTTTCTACCTGTTTGTTTTACTTTCTTTTGTTTACATTTCTAATCAGTAAATTTCTTCTCTGTACTATAGATAAGGTATATTATTAGTAATAATATACCTTATCTATAGTACAGAGTGTAATAATTTATTACATAGAATAAAGATATATTATTATTATTTTTATTATCATTATTATATAATACCAAGTGATGGGAAGAAAAATTAAATCCGTAAAAACGCTTTATTTCCAATGTGGAAAATATAATTGTAATAATAACTATAACAACGAACCCACACATAGGGAAACCCTGTATCGCGGGTGCAATGAACACACACGAAGACAGCCACAAATTACACCTAAACTCACGAGAAAAATAAATGTAGGCCATACAAGTATTTCTCCATGGTAACCGCTTGGGCACGGAGACAGGTAGCGTTATAAATTAATGCCACGTATTTAGCATTCGCTTAACAAATTTCTCAAAACATTTTATGTAAAATTGTGTTTTTTTTACGATAAAAAGTGATGAAATTAACAAATCATGCGCTTGGTGGTAAGCCACACACACACCTGTCCATAACAATTGCATTGCCGCAAGCACCTTTACCCTTCACAACTGAAACGCAGTAATGGCCACAAAATACTGCAGGGTGGCAAAAATTGGTAAGACGGCAGTACATTCCTGGACGAATTCTTTCACAAGGAGCTCTGCTGATACTTAAAATGTATCATATTATGTATCGGTTCGCCTTTATATGTATATTTGAAAACTAAGTTCTTCATTGTCATTCAGTGCACAGCCTTTTTCTTTGACCTCCTTATACAAGGTAAACCCTATATAAATATCTTTGATTCTAAGTAACTTATTTTCGACTAAAGACCATTGATTTTTTAGCGTAAATCTAAATAACAATGCTATTAATGGCATTCACCAATCAAACAACGAACGTTGTTAGTTTAGTAAAAACATAAGTTTGATGAGTTACGGTTTAAAAAATGTCAGATAATTTTGACACTTGTTATTAAAAATAAAAGTACTACACTACCATAGGCAAGTAATTACAGAAGGTGGCTCATTATATCAAGATTTCAAAATGGTACAACACTTGCCACTTTCATTGGTTAACAAAATGTTATTGCTTATTTTTTGCAAAAGGGCCTTATTTAAAAATCTCGAAGTTGAATTTTTCGACTCCCTGTATATTCGCATTGCATTGTATAGAATTCACGTGTGAAAGACAAAAAGTCGTTAGTCGTCTAAAACAATACACCTTTCGAATCCCCAACGAGCGCTCACGAAGCTCAACACGTTTTCAAACAAATTAAAGAACAATATTCTCTAATGGTGGAATTCACTATGCGCTACATAGATTATGACAATATTCATAAAGTTCCTAGACCCTGTGTCCTTCATAATAGATCTCAAAATCCACCAACTAAGTGCATATTATAGTGATAGTAGGTAAATAGGAAAGCGACCTACATCTTCAACGTGTAAAGATGAAGTAGGGTTTCCCAGCCGTCAGATTATAATAAATTACGACATTGTATACGCTCGACACAAACTTGCGGTCGGCCTCTGTTTTGCTTTACAAATTAACTTTCAATAATATTATTATCGGAAATGTCAATAGTAATTGTAAAACACGATATGAATGTAAACATACACAGTCAAGAGCACATCAAACTTTGGAACGTTCTTATCGTAAGAGGCATAAAGCTGAATATAAAACTTCATTCATACTCGTAAAGCATTTATTTGTGAAAACACAGGTTGTATAGAAGTTGACATGTAACAGAATACGTTGCAATGTGTCCGGCCAAATATTAGGCAAGCACTTCAACAGACTAAACTAGATGTTTACCACCGTGATATTCAGTGTCCGTTCGTTATGCCCCCGGGGGCACAACAAAATGCCCACGTGGTATAAGCCTCCGATGTGGGTTAGGTTAGGTTAATGTAATTCAAAGATATTTTTTAATAAAATGTACTGGCAGACATAAAAATGCTTTTACAATAGGAAAGAAAGAGTTGAATAGGTATGTAATACTAGCCTCTATGAAAATAATTTGAAATAACATGAACTTAACATAAAAAACTTTTTCACTTTATGAGCTCGGAAAGGCTTCTTTCTCATTAGAAATCTGCGTGCAAAGCGTTTTTTGCACTCTAGCGTGGAAAAGGTTTTTGAAATTCGAACTTGACGATATGTTGACGATGGAGTGTGGTGCACCTAACTTTTCCTTACGATGAAAAAAAAAGATAATGGCACGTTCAATTTAACGATTTTTGTCATATATTACTTATTTATATAACATAACTCCGTTGATATTTTTTATTGTTATTATTGTTGACATTAAATTGCCAATGATAACTAATTGTGTTTATTTAAATTCGCCGAAGAACTAAAATAATTTAATCACACAAAATAAAAGTACAAGCAAGAATAAAAAATTTATGAGGCGTAAATTCAGAACGCATCCGAAGATAAACTTTCTTTTCATTAAAAAAGGTTTCATAGTTCAACTGTTTTTCTTTCATCTACCAATTCCCTCGCTATAGTGAGGTGAAAAGTTGTGTGCTTCGCTCAGCAGCAAAGTTGTTTTGCGTCTCTTGGCTTGAAACCCTCGCTACTCTCAGGAATATAATTTTGAAGAATCTTAGCATCCTTCGCTTGCCCAGGTTTCAATACAAGCACTCCCGTCAAACAGCAACTTCGCAACCTTGTATAACAATTTGTTTTTTATAATACCCTTTTAACCCTTACCTTTTTAAATCGGAACGCAGTTATACTCACATTACTGCGAAATAGGTAAGGTGGCCAGTACTTCCCTGGACGAAGGAACTCCACAGCCAATAATCAATACCGATTAATTACTTAAATTGGATTATAAATTTCATAGACATGCCGGTGGGAACAGTGTTTTATGGAACCTTAGAAACAAAGCGAACAATACGAATTATAGTGGGAATTCATAAACAAGTGTCTACTAGAGATTACTTCGTTAAATATAAATAGAATAATGGCTGTAGATAATTTAATTGTACAAATACATATCATTATTAAAAATACACGAAACAATAAACTATATAAAACGTTTAAATTTATATTGAATTGATATTTAATTATTTTTTATGTGAAATTACTCCACTAGTTTGTTTTAATTATTTAATACAAAGATCGAACAATCAGAAAAAATTCCTTCGATCCGGCCGGATTAGAACCGACGTCTTCTAGCTTACCGTGGCAGACGCTATACCAACTAAGCCACGGAACGAACCAGCGGACCTCACGAATTTTTCTATGTGCTTGATGTCAAGTCTTTGTATTTGGTTTTTCAAGGACTTTATTTGTTTATTGACTTTAGTTGGTATAGCGTCTGACACGTACGCTAGAAGACGTCGGTTCGAATCGGCCGGATAGAAGGATTTTTTCTGAGTGTTCGATCTTTGTATTAATAATTATAACAAACGTTGTTTGTCCTAGGTATGGTTGGGTACAATAAACTGGAAGTAAGACGGGACCTGGCGCTAATTACGTATATTTTTTAATTTAAATCGGTGTATTGGGGGAAAGAGAAATTGTACACTCCTGCAGCTTGATTTTGAATGCCTCTCCCGATCGGAAACTGCGTCTCTTCCGAGTCGAAGCGCATAATTGCGATTCACAACTGCCCGATCGGAAACTATTGACATTTCAAATCGGGACAATAGTTGATTTAACTCACAAATTAGAAAGATATAGCAGGGAATCAGGTTCATCTTCTCACTCGGAAACCCATCTGATTTCGAGACTACCCGATCGGTTCATTAGCGCTTTGAATCTAAATCAGCATGCTGAGAAGCACACGGGGCGGAGGCGGCGGCCGCCGCTGCTACAGACACCGCTCCAATTCAGCTCCTGGCTCGAGCGCCATTCACGCGTGCCCTCGCCACTCTCCATCGAGTAGCTGATACAAATGACTTATTTTACTACACTCGGAGAGAATTCAAAAGGGTTGCCTCACATGTAATATGTTATGTTTCTTAAATTATTTTATTTTTGTGACTTTTCTAACGAATTAGGTTTTGCCTGTAATGTTAGTGTTGTTATGTACAAATAAATATAAGAGACGGGACGAAGAAGTGGTAAGCAAAAAAGAATTCAAAAGATCTTAGGAGCACGACCACTGCGCCTGTCACTCTGAGACATAAGTTGACAAACCTAATGTGCCTGTAATATCACCAGCACCCTTACCTTTCTAAGCCGGAGTGCAGTATTGCTCACATTTCGCACTGCTGATACAATAGTGTATTAACTCAAAAAGTGAATTTATTTAGAATAGCCGAAAAACGAATTACTCAATTCCCGTGAAAGATTATTATAATTTATGCATAAGTTAAAGTTTACTCGACATCCGAACAATTTCCTATTTTAATTAGAAATATATTTAAAAATAAAAGTAACACATAATTTCATATTTTTGAGTAACAACTGTTTTGTCTAGTACTAGATCACAAAACGTTTGTCGTATTCTGGGTTAAGTAGATATATTTTAATGGTTTCTTACATTATTCTAATAACGGTTTTACTGACGTGTAGAGAATCAAGCTTTACGTTCAGAAATTATATAAACTTGAATTGCACATATTTTGAGTTGCAACACTATTGTAATAGCAGTGCGATTTCTGCTTGGCGGCAGAAATAGATAAGGTAAGTAAGATAAGGTGGCGGGATTTCCCTGGACGAGTTTTTCACCGGGGGCTCTACTGCTAGTAAACGCTTTTGCAGAAACAATAAATGTATTGAAATACATATAAATGAATGTCAATTTTCTTTAAAAAAACATAACAAAAGTACTTTGTGCTATTATCATGTACACCTCTATATTTTACATTTTGTTATTCTTGTATTTGACTTACTGCAGGCCATAAACCGCGATGTCTTGGTGATTAAACATTACAATTTGCATTACAATAGCATATTGTTTGATCTTATTGTATGAAAATTTAAAAGTTTTTAAGCCCGTGTATAATATATATAATATGTATATATAGTTTTACAAGCAATTTAACAAAAAAATAATCTACGGCCTTGGATATAACTTTATTCTGTACTTTGATATGTCAATTACAATTTTATAAACCATGTCACAAAGACGCTCTTTTTAGTTCAGAATAAAAATTCTATGGTCTACGGTACTCGCTGCCGAACTGATAAATTTCAAATAAAGAACGTTGTATTTTTGCTTATTAAAATATCAAACATGACTGCTTTTTTTCTATTACTGAGTAATTTATAATTTCAATACAGAGTATTAAAAAAAACGTCCTCAAAAGTTCGTGGTATTACATCTATTTGTAAAAAGTCCAAGTTTTATTCAAATAGGTTACCGGATAGTACGCGGAACTGGATTCATCCCCAGTTTACCACCCTTAGAGGTGGAATATGTTCTTCAAACTTAAATATAACCAATACTGAGGTAAGTTGGCAAAAAATAATCACCAAAATCGGTTCACAAATGCCGTGGAGTTATAATACACGTACAAAACAAATTACAGTCGAATTGACAACCTCCTCCTTTTTTTTAAAGTCGGTTTTAAATAGGAACTTTGTTTTTCTTATCCTTTACAATAGATAGTAGATAGCCGTCATAAAGTCGAAATTCTAAGGCTCTATCCAAGTTATAAAAGTATTCTCTATGCAATAACACTTACTTAATGTTATAAACGAGATGCAATGCAATTCCGTACAATCGCTGTGCAATATTTACAGTAAGCAGTTTCTCGAACGTGCTGTGACCTCTAGCGACAAATTGCTTAACTTCTGGCTATGTTCCAATGCAATTTTTTGTTTACATTTACTTTGGAAGTATACTGACAACAAGTACTAGTAATAGATGTCTTCATAGTAATTACGCGATAGCGACAGATTTTATTGGAAAGGTTGAGGTTGCATAGAATTGCCCATTCTGCGTCCACAGAATTTCAAAAATGTATTTTTCATAATTATTAATACAAAGATCGAACACTCAGAAAAAACACTCAGAAAAAATTCCTTCGATCCGGTCGGATACTAACCGACGTCTTCTTGCATACCGCGCCAGACCAACTAAGCAACGAAACGAACCAACGGACCTCACGAATTTTTCTATGTGCTTGCGTCGTGTCTTTGTACTTGGTCTTTCAACCAATTTTTAGTCGTAGCGCCATCTATGAGAAATCTTTAACAGATTTATCACCCAGTTAGTACCTTTACAGCTACCCGACCGGATCGAAGGATTTTTTTCTGAGTGTTTTTTCTGAGTGTTCGATCTTTGTATTAATAATTATAACAAAGTAGTGGAGTAATTTCCCAAAAAAATAATTGAATATCAATTCAATAAAAATTTAATTAATTTATTTTTCATTATAACAAATGTAAACGAAGCTATGATAATACTAACTAACACAAAAAAGCTTACAGTGCCTTGCGTGTATAATTCAACAACGCCCTCAGGGGACTTGTTGGGGCTGCCTCGACATTGTAGTGTAGCTGTAGGATTGATAGTTTTCAGGCAGCCGTTCGCAAGAGAGTGGCATCCCGGTTGGCCAGAGTGTGAGGCAGCACCAACAGTCTTCTCAAGGTGGTAGCAGAGAGGATGGACAACCCAATCCTTACAAATTGGATGTCCATCCTTGTTCATGAAAACGAAAACTTTGCCTTCTACTAACCCGGCTATAAATATTAAATCTTAGAAACCTATTTAGTGTTTTAGAGATACCTAAACTAAGTATGAATGACTACCTGCATTTTATTTGTACATACTTTCTTAATATCAATGCTTAAAACATTAGTTGTTAGTAGTTACATAATATAAATAATTGTTATGTACATATAACATAATTATGAAATAAATAACAAGCATTTTGTATTATAAAAATTATTATTCTTAAGCCATGATTTGACGGTCTTTTTTACATTCAGTCTAATTCATGGCGAAATAATGCAAAGTAGAATTTAATTTAAAGCAAAGGAGAGTGCCAAGGAAGCAGAAGAACCCAGGTATAGACAAGAAAAGTGTTTTAAAAAGTCAACAGTTGCCTCCCCATTGGACAGCACGAATCCGAGACTGTACAAATCTAGAAAACTGGGACCCATTTCGGATGTCGCTTGTGCACTAAGTCCGATTCTAATCAGAGAAAATACGAATATGGCTTGTACACCTAGAGATAAAATCACTGTGACATTTCGGACCGTTATTTCTAGGATTCGGAACTGGGGGTCCATTCAGAACCTTACGATAACTCAGTTGTCGACCGATTCGAATTGATATCGTATGATTTTTTTTTTTTATTCACAACATCCGAATCGAACCGAACCGAAATGACGTCAATCCCGTACTATTCATTACTCGAACTTCTCGACTGGCAAAGACTACAAAAGTTATTCAGACCACAGTTGTCGAATGAAAGTTACCGAAAGCCCTATTGTTTACAAAGCAAGAATAAATAAGGAGACTTTTTATTTAATTTTTTATTGAATTGATGTTCAATTATTTTTTATGTGAAATTACTCCACTAGTTTCTTTTAATGATTAATATAAAGATCGAACACACAGAAAAAATCCTTCGACTCGTACCGACGCCGACGTCTTCTAGCATCTGACGCGGTGTCAGACGCTATACCAACTTAGCCACGGAACGAACCAGCGCACCTCACGAATTCTTCTATGTGTTTGCGACGGGAAGTTTAAACTGTAAAATTACTTTAAAAGCTAGTTATTTTATGTGTAAAATTAAATTAACCAGAATGTCGCCAAATCGCCAATGTAATGGGAAGAAAGTTTGTTAAAGAAAGTGTTTATTGTTTTAAAAAAAAGTTAAAGCTTTGGCTTTATCAAGGAAAATTTACACGCTTCGCCACTGGTAGCTTACGCCAATTGGCAAATCCTTTCAGAAAGATGCCAAGCATTATAGTGTATGCCCACGATACCATAAGAAGAAAAAAGATAGGGTGAAATTCAAAACCAAAACGCTTATTACACTGCCCGATTTCAATGGCCCTGCCTCAATGATGGCCCTAGTCAGCTTACCGTTCCTATTAACATTATATAAGTATATGTAAGTCGCCCAAAGTCCCAACTCCCTAACTCGTATTACACCTCCCTATGTTAGAATTAGGGTCCTTTGGAATCAGGTGGTTGAGTGTTTCAGGTCGAATTTGGCTGCTAGTACTATTATTATAACAAAGTAATATACGGTATTACTTGTATTACAAAATTAGAAACTTGGTACAAATCTGTGCTCTGTTCAATCGATAATTTTCTGCTTTTATTTTGATTTTTTTAAGGCCCAATACAACCGTAAACACGGGCCCTTGCTTACTTTATGATTGTGAAAGCGTTGCTGCAATAACCAGCGGACCGCTTCAACTTGCACAAGATTGAAATCTTTTATCTTTTTTGCTCGACAGTAAAATCGATAAATCGAAAGATGTCGTTAAGCCTTTACGTGATAATGATAATGTCCTTATGTAGATTCGAAAGAACTTACTTTCTTTTTAATTCATTTATTTATATATAGCCGAAAGAAATGTCGCGTATATGAAACCAAATATAACTGTACTGAGTTGAGAAAACACAATTTAAAGTTTAAAAAAACACTAATTGGACCTTATTGCGAATAATGTGATTATTTTTGTTTATGACACATAATTATTGGTTAGACGTTTATAAACGAGAATGTAAATTTATTGTTTTCATTCCGCAATATTTTTTTATAACACCAACTGACGAGACGAACAAGTCGTGCGCCTGGTTGTGAGCGACAGCCCTGTCCATAGCAGTTGCAATACCACTCAGAGCTTTTAACCGCAAAGATCTTAGGGCACTGACACTCTGAGACGTAAGTTGACAATTCCATGTGACGGTAATTTCACCAGCACCCTTGCCAAATGTTCACTTATTAACTTATTACTGTCACCATCAAAACATACTTTTATTTCAAGATTTTTTGTGTTTCTTGGACCATTTTTGTACAATAAATTAAACGCTAAATATTCCATTTATAATTTCTGTTGCTTTAAGGTAAAGAAAATTCTCCAAGAAGCTCTTCAAAATATGTCCTATGAGGATACAGAGAACTTATTTATTATCGTAAATTAAATGTTGTCTTGTTTAAGTGTACATTTTTTATTTTTTTTTTTTTTTATTTTTTTTAACGGCAATTTATTATTTAATTGTTTAATTTTATTTCATAAGATTCTCCTAAAAAGTATTTATAATATTAATAGTATCCACATTTATAATTAGTAGTACTTTTTACCTGAAATACAGGAATTTCCTAGTTCAGGTACATGGGTTATTTTTACATTAAATCGCATAAGTAGTCTTTAGTTTTCTCTGTACATTATGTTACTGAATAAACATTTTTTATTTTTTTATTTATTTTACCTTACTCATTTCTGCTTGGCAGCAGAAATGAGTAAGGTAACAGTACTTCCCTGGAAGAACACCTTCACAAGGAGCTCTACTGCAATTTAAGTGAGTACTATGATACGATTATACAATATGAGTACTGAGTAAAGCCCGGTAACTTCAACTTTCCACATTGTAAGTTTGTATCGAAATTTGAAATAAACCATGTCGGAGTAATATGTTTTCTAATGTGCCAAACAGCCATACCAATTACAAGGTCTCAAATTAGGGAAGCTCTGGTAATATGAGCACCAGAACAACGAAATATCCTCCAAAGCAAATATCCAGAACACTCACGCCAGAATTAGTTTGGAAAACATTGCTTTTCCACAGTGATTGTACCGGTACTTGAACAAACGTAACATGAGGGATAAAAAACAAAGAAAATTGATTTAACCTTTTCTAAGACGAAACGTGTGCGTAGCAGTGTCACGTATAAGGCTTCGCAAGGTATCGTATTACATTTTCCTGTTAATGCACCTCGTTGTTTGTTTCATGCAGTAGTACTAGTAAGTACTTATGTAAAAGTATGTATTGCGGTCGATGAATTTATTTGTAAATACGTATGTATATATAGTGTAAATACACATATGTCTCTTGATAGGAATATCAAAGCAAAGTTACGTCATAAGCCCCACAGTTGGTCACGGGTCTACTATATTGAACACTTTATACGTCTTTTAAGAATTGATACAACCTCAAATGGGTTTGGTTAATTCCGTACAACAGTGAAAATGTTGAATCAATTTTTATAATAACAATAACGCACACACTCAATATTGCCCTGCACTAGGGAAACCCTATGTCGCGGGTGCCATAGGGCGGGGACACACATAGACAACCACATTACATCCAAACTCACGAGAGAAATAAATGTAGGCCATACTAATATTTCTCCTGGCCCGGGAATCGAACCTGGTAACCGTTCAGCCACTGAGGCGGTTAATCTATAAATAAACAGTAAAACTGATTACGAGTAGTATACGGTGTGAAAACACTATTTCTAAAATTTATTTAAAATATAAATTTATTTAAAAAAATAAAAAAACAAACTTACCTCTAAATTTTACAAGACGACTGCTGTACTCAGTAGGTATTTTACATATACCAACATTGACTTACAATTATATGGACGTCGGGTCCGCGCTAAAAAGTGTCCGAACTTATAGGGCGTTAAAATCGTATACAGAGCGTCATTCACGCTTTAGTCTTCGTTTGTTCGACTGACAGGGAAGCAAGCAAAATTAGACAGTATTGCGATGACATTACAATTTAAATTCAACGTTTTAGCTTTTTCATATTCCTTTACATGTCACTACGTTTAAATACTTGGGACATTTTTTTCGTGATTGTATTAGACCCGTCGTCCATTTATTTGTAAGTCAATGTATACCGATGAATTTTTTATACATCAACTGAACTAAATATAACACGTATAGTATACGATACACATTTTTCAAATGGGTTTAATATCGTTTACGTAAAAAAATAAAGTCTGAAATAAAAAACCAGCCGCGTCGGAGTACACAAAACAATACAGTCGAATTGAAAACTTACTCCTTTACAACACACGTTTTTCGTCCATGCAATTTTTTGATGCCAATAAAATTAATATGAATATGAATTTCTGTCCCTTGCTATAAACTTTTAGTTCTATTTACAACAATGTGTACAATTTACATAGATTAAAAAAAACTTTATACAGTAATACAGCCAACTTCCCACTAGCATAATTACGAGAATTAAAAAAAGATAATTGTTTATGGTATTTAGTTCTTTGTAATTTCCTCGCATTGTTTGAGAAATGCAGGGAACGGGGATTACTTGAAAATATAACAATCGCGAGAAACCTAAAAATTCGATAATATCATTCTATCTTTCATTCTGAACATGGTCCGATCTCTAGGGATAGTCGTGACGACGTTTTCAATTAGTTAAATGATCTATTATTAACCACAGCACAGCAACTTAACTAGAGGTTAAAGATAGTTCCACGTTCTTCAGGGACAAAAGAACACAAATAGCATGCAGATAAGGTAGAATTTGCTATGCAATTTGCAACTGGAAATTCTATCGTATCGTCATACATTTTGTGTTCAATTTTGCACGTGTTGAAAGCCTACAATCACTTACATCTGACCGAGGTACAGACTACGTCATTAAATACCTCAATAAAAACGCAGTGATAATTTCAAATAAACTTATCAGTACTTTCAGATCCACTATAGGATATAGTCTTCTTTTTTAGGTTTGGACATCATGTTACACTTTGTAGACGACTGCAGTGCATCTAAAATACAGAAGTATCCTGCTGGTCTATTTCAGCAGGTTTTGTAGACATTAATATCAAGGGTCATCATCATCAATCCATTTCTACGTCCTAGTGTTGGGCACGACGAGGATTTAGCCACATTGGCTCAATGCCTCGGACCTCGCACTTCACTTCTTCGACGCGCAGGTTTCATCATGATATTTTTCTTTGCCGAAAAACTCATGTTGATTTTTTAAATTAAATTAATATATCAACACTTTTTTCTGGACTATCGATTATGACAATAGTGTGTTAGCGCGGACAATTCTCTGATGCGTGTATATGTACCTTTTTTTTTGACAGCTTGGAGAAAACATTTGTTGTTTTTGTGTTAGTGCTGAACCTGCTAGATGTTAAGTGACGGCCGTATTTGTACCTGCAGATGTAACTAGCGTGACGTAAATTTTGAGAATGAATTGACAGCGTGGAGAAAACATTTGTTGTTTTTGTGGTCGTGCTGACTGACCTGTCAGATGTTATGTGACGGCCGTATTTGTGGCTGTAGATGTAACTAGTGTGACGTAAATTTCAAGAACTAATTGACAGCTTGGAGAAAACATCTGTTGTTTTTGTGATCGTGTTGAGCCTGCTACAACAACAGTAACCAGAAACTAAAAGCAACAGAAGGATGTGCTAAGTAGTTAGAATTCATTGAGTGGCAGTTGTTTTTTACAAAGGTTCTTCCTGTATCGTATTTTGTTTTCGGCGCATGAGTGCAAGCACGTTCTTAAAGTTGTTGTATAACGTTATGTTTAATAGTGTTTATTTTACTACTTATTTAAATACAAATAAGGTACTAAATCATCTTCTTCGTGGAGGCGATACAGGGTTTCCCTAGGACGAGGTTATGGGTGTGTGCGTTAAAAAAGATTTTTCAAGATAACTTAATTTCGGTTGAATACTTGGCATCTTAGGCTACAGGCCATGACCATTGTGGAGTTGTTGAAATTATCTAATACTACAATCAGTGAAGAATGTTACGAGACACATTGCAGATCAGCATTAACGACAAAAATACCGCATACGGCAATTACGGCAGAAAGAAAAATATTTTAATCAACTTTTACTATTAATTGTTATAGGGTATTACATTCTTATAATAAATACTATTATTTATCACCATTCAACAATAATAATGAACCTATAATATGATGAACAATGATTTGATGGGGCAATAGGTCATCAATGCAATGGCATTCTTTAAAAAATTCTGTACAGCATTTCTGAACATAATTACACTGTTTTATATTGCTTCTTTATGATATGACAAAAGTGACAAACGTGGCATATTGCAGGGCGTGCAGATTGATATGATACAGTCAAGCTATGAGAAGACCAGAGACCAGTATAATAATTTAAAAACCAGAGAGAAATAAATTTTCTGCATTTCAAATTCTATTTTGGTTTAATTAAGTCTAAGTTTTAAAATTGTACTTTAAAACAGGAGATAAATGTTTTAAAACAGTAGTTAAATCCCATAATATGCTCCCATGCAAATCTACGAACTGTTGCTTGCCCTTTATACAAAACAGTGACGCACTGCTATTACAATAGTGTTGTAACTCAAAATATGTGAAATTCAATATAACATGGCTGAAAGTAAAATTTGATTCTCTCACGTCAATAAAACCTAATATAAGACATCTATTTAACTCCAAACAAGACAAGCTAGTTCTGGCCAAAACAGTCTTTATTAAAAAATATGAAATTATTTTCTTTCTTTTATTTTTAAATACATTTGACAAGAAAAAAATTGTTTCGATGTCTGTAATAAACTTTATCCTATGGAAACATTGACATTTATTGGTAGGTCAATGTATGGAAAGTAATTTATTTTGCATCAATTCTGAAAAATACATTTTTGAGATAATACACTATTGTGTGTTTAGTGTGATGTATGCCTGCCTACATACATGCCTCCCGAGACGTCCTGATCTTGAACATTCGAAAGATAGACTGGGGTTCCATCCCTATGTTGTAAATTGGAAATCTACATTCGCACGAAGCATTACGCTCCCAAATGACCTACGTCTATGGAATGGAATTCCCGGCGTGCGGAGTCATTACTTATACGGTATAAATTGGGCCTTTTCAAGGCGAGGAGAAACAGGCTTTACATGCATATGCTCCATCGTTGACCTAATCTTATCTTTCTCTCATGGTACACCAGGGCTTTAATAAGCACGTGTCCAACTTCAAGTGAGAGCAAATCTTCTGCTATGAAGTTGATGAGATGCAAATCCTAAACCAATAGTGTAGATTGGAAATACAATAGTCGGTCCTGAACAAACACGTTTCCCAGCTAAAGTACGTTAAAACAATGGACGCCAAGAAAATCATACATTTCTTGAATTGATTTGTCGTGACTCCAAGTTGTAATAAGTGTAAAAATGATCCTGTGGCAGCGATTAAGGGGTACTCCAACCCTAATAATGAATGATCCCTTATCATATTTATTCATCTTTAAGAACCAAGTTTAATAAATGTAGCCGTCGAGCTCCTTGTGAAAGAGTTCGTCCAGGGAAGTCCTGGCAATACCTATTTCGGTCGCCATGCTGTTGTGTGCCCCTCCGTTGGCGCGGGAGCCCTGGCGCAAGCTAGGGCGGCCGGGCGGCGTCGTCGTGGTGAATGTTCACCGATTCACCCACGGCGCCGACTCAACCGGCGAGAGGGAAACCCGGGGGGGTTTTAGAGGGGTAGGCCCTCCAGTCTGGAGGGAGAGTCCCCACATAACCCCTGAGTCTCCCTGGGCTCAGGGGTATCCATAAAGATTTCCCCCCCGTCAAAAAAAAAGGGACGTCCTGCCACTACCTATTTCTGTCGCTATGCTGTTGTGTGCATTAGTTACTGCCTTCCGGTTTTGAAACGTACTGGTAAAATTACAGGCACATGGGACTTGTCAACATATGTCTCAGGGTGACCGGTATAGTGGCATGGCCTCTCAGATCTATGCGATTTATAACTCTGAGTAGTACTGCAACTGTTTTGCCACCAGGCTTACGAGTAAAGGAGTCAACACACTTATCGACACGAAATAGCATTAAACCGGCCAGAAAAATCTTTATATCCTTGTAATAAGAGCGAAAGAGACGTTATACGTTTCGCGTCAACGGCAAACCGAGGTAAGTGAAACGCACGTCTTTTTCGCTCTTATTGTATGGACTTAAAGCTTTTCCTGGCCGGCTCGAGCCGAATCTTAGTTAATAAGTGTGGAGACTCCCTAATTTGTTCCCTAACTTGATATAAAAAAATATTGTCAAAATGGTTACTGTCAACTGATCGGATATTATGCTCAATTTTGCTTTCAAAACATCCATACAGAGTCGGCGGCACTGTTTTACAACAATTTACCACGCAAAGTCATACAAACTACATAGATTCAAAACGAGAGCCGTGGGACTTGGTGAATGAAAAAATATACACCGCGCTTTAGCAATCGCACGGGAAAAAAAACAAACACGGAAAGTCAAAACGAATTTTTTGTACTGGTTACGTTTTAAGACGAAATTGTCAAGTCCAAGAGTACGACATAATAACGCGGCTTTGTTAATAAGTCATACCTACCGTTGGTGTAATAAAACCACCAACGATCATACGTCAAAATTATCACATGAAAATCATAAAAATTATGTATATTTAAGAAGTCTTATAACTCTCTTACGTAAAGATAAAAAAGTTATCGACTAATTTTGTCAATAAAGTCTTTAAACATCTCTGCTCAAAAATTGTTATTTTGTAAATATAATATTTTCAGGTTACTTTTCTCCACCTAATTTCGGTGGCAATTTGTGTTATTTAAGTATTACAGTATATTGTCGTGAAATAAATAATATTCTAGGACACTACGCTCGAATATTAAATACTACTCTCTCGAATATTTGAATAATAAAAATTGCCACCGACATTAGGTACACAAAACTAATCTGAAAATTACCCAAATGTTTATTACGCCATTGGGTGCAAAGTGTGGTGATTGTCTATGAGATACTGATGATCCAATAATTCACAAATTATTCACAAGTTCTCAGTGACCTTTTTCATTATCATATTATTATCCTGTACTACTAGAAAACCTTCATTTTCTTTAAAGTAATTCGTATTTATTCCGTGTAGTTCACGATCACAATAATAAGATCATACAATTTTCTTTTAAGTTCAGATAATTCAAGAAGTTCTCAAGCGTAATGTCTGATTTGACTTGAAAATGAAGTGAAATGGCATCGAATATCGAACAAGTATTCACTTTATTATCGTATTCATAGCTGTATATTTATTTATATATTTCTGTATCTAAATAAGAATTGACTATGAAAAATGTCATAGGAAATGAAACTATTTTTCCGGATTTAAATCGCGTATATTTGTTTGTTTGAGAGGGAACACTTCTACACATGTGCAGGATTCATACCATTTCATCAGTGGAATCAAAGATCTACGGTTAACTGATGACGACATCATGGTCAGTTTTGATGTTCAGTAGCTGTTTACCAACCTACCAGTAAAAGACTGCATTGAAATTGTACGTAGAAAGCTAAGGGAACATAATATGTCCATTGAATATGCAGAATTATTAGAACACTGCCTAACATCAGGCTATCTATTGTGGCATAATGAATTCTACCTACAAATTGACTATATAGCGATGGGCTCCCCGGTATCTCCCGTTGTTGCCGATATTTTCATGGAAGACTTCGAGGAGCGAATTTTACATGCACATGGTGTCTGCGACAGTAATCTTCTGGCGGGGGAACTTCAGCATATAAAGCAAGTCCTACATGCGAATAAGTTGAAGATTCCACGCCAAAGCCGCAGGCCCCGTGTGAAACCACCAACAGTCGAGCGAAGACCTGCCATCTTACCTTACGTGAGACTACGAAGTATTTGTACCCGCATCAAAGAACATACAGCTGATGTCAAACACCGTCGCGTAAACAAGTCTGCAGTTTGCGAGCATGTCATGGATAAACCTACACATTCAATGAAGTTTGACGAACCCCAGGTCCTTGCAAAAGAAGTCCGTTATCTACCCAAGATGCTGCGAGAGGTCACTGAAATTAAAAAACATCCTAATTTCAACAGGAAAGATGGTTTCTCCGTACCACCAATTTGGGATACAGTATTTCCTCTAATGAAATATCCCAAACAGACATAAGACTGCAGTACTAATTAATATGTTTCAGTTTGTTCTAATTTCTATTATTAATTTATAATAAATTGAACTTAATAAAAATTCATTCAATAAAATAATTTATAAAACTGAATATAGCGTAAATTGGAATGTTTCTTTGTAAAATTAAAAATAAGGTATTTAATTAAGAACTATTGTAACTATAGTGAAAAAATAGGGTGGTTTGCATCAATATTAGACATAACTGGTTGAAGACTGTACCGCCTCAGTCAACCGTGACCATGAGACCTGCTTTACAGCCCGAAACGTAGGTTTGTTTGAAAAAACAAATATACGCGATTTCAATCCGGAAAAATAGTTTTATTTCCTATGTGTAACAATCGCGAAAACCTAAGAACTCAATATGAAAAATGTCGTCATTCTTTTCTCACAGAAATGTCATAAAAAGCAAAATATAGTTAATCGCAGGAAGTGTGACAATAATAACAATGATACATCAGTAATTTACGCAAACCGTCATTTAAAATGTAATTTTTCTTGTAATTTTGCTATGTCTTTTAAGTCATTATATTAAAATACCTTCATACTCAAGCCATTTCGTGTAATTTTACAGAAGTATAAAAAAACTACATATCGCACGTGTAATAAGGCCACATCTGCAAAATGACCAGTTTTCAAAAGAGTTTTTTTTATGACACCATGTGCGGGACAAACAAGTTGTGCGCCTGGTGGCATACTCAGAGCTTTAAATCGCAAAGATAAGACCCTGAGACATAAGTTGACAAGTCCCATGTGCCTGTAATTTCACCAGCACCCATACTGCTTGGCGGCAGAAATAGATAAGGTGGCATTTCTTCCCTGGACGAACTCTTTCACAAGGAGCTGTACTGCTATTAAGAGGTTATATTAAATTATTAGACTATAATAAAGAGGTTTAAAGATTCTATGAACGAAAGTAGACGGTAGGTCAGATAATATACATAATTTGTTTCTTAAATACTTTTCAAATTTAATCATATGTGGCTTTATTTATATTTAGGTATTTTGATTAAAAATACCAAATACAGAGATGTGAGATTCTATTGTCATTGCCACAAACATCGTTTGTTTTGAAGTATTTTTTATTGTTTAAGTTTCCATCAATTTTAATACAAGAGTTGCTTAGAGGTGGGTAGAAAATTTTGAAAATCACCAGATATAATATAGAAGCGTGTAGGTACATTGCCCTTTAAACGTGGACACGATTATCACAAACAGCTGGATTGTTTTTGTTCCTTATATTAATATTAGGTAAGTCTATCACTATTTTAACGTAAACATTTCAAGTTAGAAGTCAGTATTAAAAGCATGAACAACAGCGGTGTATGATGTATTTGTTTGATGTTCCAATAGTTCTGAATTTCTACTATGAGTAACGTCATTTACGTTTGCTATCACCTACTTAAATAATATCGTATCCTTTGTATAGCCACATATGATCATAATTTACGTCAAAAGTGATTATATTATATTTTTTCTAATTTCCGTGGCAATTTTTATTATTTAGGTATTCGATCTTTTTATTGTGATATGTTTTTTAATATTCTAGTCATGTACCGTGAAATATTATTTAATGATTACACGATAATATACTTGAATATTTAAATAATAAAAATTGCCATGTAACACTATTCCAAATCGACCGTTTCTTCACATGAAAGTCATAAAAAAACGTGAATATTAATAAGTTTCTGATTTTTTTTCCATCGTGAAAATGTTTAGAAATCGCGTTTTCACACCGTATGCACATCCTCAATTTTACCATATATTTTTTTCCAAAGGATTGATTCGTCACTGTCACCAAAGCCATATGAGCTTATTATATACTCATGCCTTTAATTCCCATTGGTGTAGGCAGAGACTATAGATCGTCTTAGCACGATCCTGACAAACCTCTCTTGTCTCACTTACATTAATTAATCTTATCATACAGACCGTTTTATTACCCTTTTCTGTGTTTGTGACTACATCCTCAAACCTCATCATTCAAACCATATCGTTTACGGATCATAGTATTCTTAATTCTGTCACGTAACCCTAAGGCTGCTAACAGATTGACTATACGTTTGGATAAAAAAAAACTTCATACATTCAAGACCACGGCTTTATAAAGTCGAAACCGACTTAATTAAAGAAACAAAGTTGCAGGCAGTCTGTTAATCAAATAAAGGTAAATTAACTAAGTTTTTTAAGTAATCGATAAACTATGTTGCTACATTATCAAGGTCTAAACGCATAATGGCACAAAACGGTAAACGTAAAAGCAATGGAAATGGCGTCTACGACCCTCAATTATCGAGGAAACAATGCAATATTTTAGAATATGTAGATAGCGTATTGAGGCCCGCGTTTGTTTAGCGTAGTAACATTGTTTTACATTGCGCTCATTCATTTCTGCATTGCATTGTAATTTTTAATTATAGTTGATTTAACAATTGACTTCTTTTAATTATTAGTACAAAGATCGAACACTTAGAAAACAACGTCTTCAAACAAACCGTGCTAGATGCTGTGCCAACTAAGCCACGTAACCATCGAGTATATAACCAGAATGGAGACGAAATGTCATTTAATTTGTTTGAAAACTATTCCGGCCAATTCATTACGGTGACAACTGCGCTCCGATTGGGCAGACCGAATTCGAAACCATTGACGGGTTTCGTCAATCGTTTGGAACAACCCCCCATAGCTAGAGATATTATCTTTATTACAATGAACACAGATAATTTTTAGGAATACGGAGACGTACATACAGGTTAGTTGTTGGCGCTGTGCTATTTCAGGTTTCTAATTTGTGATTTCAGCGCAAACGAGAGTTGATATTTAAAAGTGATATAAGGCTCATTTGCCTGAAGAGTGGTTATATACTCGTTGCACGGAACGGAACCAGTAGCGCATACAGAAATTCTTAGTGTCTGAATTTGCAGACCTTTGTTTTGGTTTTTTAACAACTTTTTTGCCGAAATATATTTCTTCACTCAGCCAGGTACCTTTACAGCTACCAGAATCTGACCAAAGATGTCGCTTACCACCATGATATTCACCACAGTCAGATGTTTCACTTTTATTTTTGTTTTTATTTTGTTATTGTAAAGAAAACATTTAATAGTGTGAAATATTTTTTTTTTTCTATTAAAATATTTGATTTGACGAACTCGGTGGCCTAACGGATTACATTGTAGGCGGTGGATACGGAGGTCCCGGTTTCGATTCCTGGTAGGACCAATTTGGGAAATTAACTTTTCTAAATTCGTTCTGTTCTGGGTGTTCTGGGATGTGCGCCAGAGTGAATTCCGTTGCTTTGGTTTTGTTAAAGTTTTGCGTATTACGCTCCACGGCTGGGCACAGGTCCTCTGCTAAGGGCCCAATGCTGGTTGGAAATTTTACCCGTTTTTAGTAGCATTGTAACCAATGCCAGTTACAAACCAAAAGTACAACCAAAGGTACAACTAGTTATATTTAATTTAGTTATACATATATAGAGTCTTGTAACAATATGTCAGAGCGCCATACTAATTGCCTGATCTAGGTAATTCCCTGCACTATTAGTGTTAGTGCAACGAAATTAAGTCTGGGGCACTATTTGGAATACCATTCCCCGAATTGGTTCTACCAGAATCACGGAATCTCTTCATCTAGCGTCAACAGTGCCAACCTTTAGATCAGTGAAGTTGTCCAGATTTATTTTATTGTCCAATCATATTCTATACCGGAGTCACATTTAAAAAAAAATTATTTACACAAGTGCACAGAGGCAAAAAATGTATACCCTCATAAATATACATTGTTTTTTCATAAAACTCATTATTTTAACCGACTTCAAAAAAGGAGGAGATTCTCAAATCGACTGTATTTTTTGTATTTCACGCGATTACTTCATTTGTGGACCGATTTTGATGATACTTTTTTGTTGAAAAGAGGGTACTCCAATAATGGTCCCATTCAAGACAAATTTCACCTCTAAAGGTGGCAAACTAGGGGATGAATCCGGTTTCACGCATTTTCCGGTAGCCGATTTCAATAAAACTTGGCAAATAGACGTAATTCCCCGACCACGACACGACGGTTTAAAAAAAAAAAGTTATATAAAAAGATTTTAGCATAAACCTTCCCTTTCATACCTTAATGTACAGTCAAGGGCACACCAACTTCCACATACTTTCGACTTTGGACCTCTCTTACCACGACTGACATAGAGTTGCTTTTAAATCTTAAGTGTCAAGTTTGTCGTGTTCATAAAGCTGTACGCTTCAAAACACGTATTCACTTCTAAAATACTCCTTATCAAAATAGGGATGGCTGAACTTAACACAAAGTAATAAAATACATATATAAAAGTGTGCTTTCTATTGCACCTTATGGTTTTATTCACGATCATCAACTCATTTATATATCCAACAGCTGGGTTCCCTCTCAGGCGACGGTATAGGCCATGGTTCACTTCCGTGGATTGCGGACTTCACATGTTTTTAGAGGGTTGTGAACCTTCTTCGACGTGCAGATGCCAACACGATGTTTTCCTTCAAAGAAAAGCTCATGGTAAACAAATTAAGTTTCGTACATAAATTCCGAGACACTCAGAGGTGCGACCCCGGATTTGAACCCACGGCCTCTGCGTCAGAGGTGGTAGGTCAAACGGTTATGTTTTCTTCCGTTCCTAAGAACACCGCCTCGGCACTGTCATGCATGACATAACACTTCGTCCACTCTCACCAACGGCTCTCGTGATACCGACTGGGTGTACCCATGTATGAACACACGCGACAACATGTAGGTATGTCAAGTCGCATACACTACACAAACCACGGCTACTACGGTTTTATTTATAATACCAATGTGTGTGTATGTCCTAGCCGGTTTCGGCTACAGCGACTGCTATTGTTTATAATTAGAGCTACGGTTGTTTGCTCTTTCATGTACCCTTAGATGGCTACAGTAGCCAATCTTATTGGTAAATGTTCACAAACAGTGGTGACACGTAAGGACACCGTCAGCGTAGTAATAAAAGATGGCTGCAAGTGTCTTAGCCTTGAGAGCATCACGTTTCGCGTCCAGGTCTGACAGTCTCTGCTACTCAAATTTTATCACCTGAGTTATTATAGTTAATACCTGTAGGGCTAGCACAAGAAGACGCGACTTGCGCGAGAGTGACATAAAGTGCGAGATGTCTATGCGACAATAGCAGTATATCGCGCTTTATGTCGCTCGCGCACTAGTCGCGCCCTATCGAGCTAGCGCTACAGACCATAAATATTATACGTCGCCGGCGCCGTGGTGGCGGACCTGCGCGAATCACAAACCATCAATTGGCGAGAGATTGTACAGAACCGAAGAAAGTGGAACTCATCTCATTTCGAAGGCCGGGACATATTTTGGTTCGCTGAGCCAGTGGAGTAAGGATAAATTACGAAATTGTACACAGCATAATGAACCTTTATTGTAGCAGTAGAGCTCTTTGTGTTCGTCCAGAGTAGTACTGCCACCTTACCCAAAAGCGTGTAGCTTACCATCAGGTGTGACTTGTACGTCCCGTCAGTTGATATCAAAAAAAAACTCTACGCCAATTGTGTAACATGCATACTGGTTACGATACGGTAGCTGCTGGAATTCCTGAAACTGTGCTAGAATTCTCCTGAAGACCCGTGAAAAGTTTTTTAGGACGTCGATACATTGAAAGTTACCTATCCTTTTTGCGTATTTGTTTTTTAGGTAAATGTACTCTGACTGAGTGAAGAAACTTTCATAGATTTCCCACAGATGGCGCTACGGTACGCCAATTTCGATCTCTACTAATCTTCTTATTAATTAATTGCTAATTAAACTTAATATACCTTATCCGTGAAAGGATTGTGTTCAATTTTGCATATAACTTCTTTCGGTTACTGATCACAGAGCCGTAGTATTGTTTCGACGTGAAAAGTTCTACAGTTACGGTAAATAATCTGTTTTGTTACGCTACTGTACTAAACTTCTATTTACGCGTGTCTAATTTTAAAGACGGTTTACGTCAAATAAAACGTTCCATACAACAACCACGATACTTTTATTCCAATTTTAATTTTGTTATACACATAGTTTCATTCGCAATTAAAGTTTAATATAATAGTGGTTCGTCCTGTCCTCTTGTCTCTTGCCCGTGATGGCGGCAGACGGGTAGTATAAACCAGAACTTGGAGACCCTGAGCTCTGGGAGATCGCTCCCATCCGGATGGCAGCCGCAAGCCACGCTAAACAAGACGCGGGAGGTGGGCCGATCACCTCACCTCCTAGATTTTAATGGGTGAGGTGTGGAGGTTCGTCTCTCGCGTCCCGCAATCCGCGCGCTCAAAATTAATATAAATATAATAAGGACACGCGGAGAAATTTGCACAGATCCGACATCGACAAGCCGAATGGCGACTGACGTTAAACCGCGAGACAATTTGCAAGTCAATTTAATAAATATATGGCTCAGTTGAAAAACAAAATTGTAGGCTATCTGTAGTAGATATTTAAAGAGAAACATTTCCATATAAATTATATTTAGTAGCAGTAGAGCTCGTTGTGAAAAAGTTCACCCTGGGAAGTACAGTCACCGTACCTATTTCTGCCGTCAAGTCGTAATATGAGCATTACTGCTTTCCAGTTTTGAAGGGTAATAGTGCTGGTGAAATTACAGACACATGTCTGGGTGACGGCAGTGGAAGTGGCAGTGCCCCTCAGATCTTTATGGCACTGCAACTGTTATGGACAGGCGTGTTGCTTACCACCAGACGCACGACTTGCTATCTACAAAATTATATATATTAATTAATAATTATTTTAGCCTGTTTTCAGAATTTTATATGATAAGATAAAGTACATCCTATCGTGTAACAAATTAGCACATTCCTTACACAATTTTTGTAAAACCGTTATTTAATAGAAAATACGTAAACCATTTTTTTATTACCAGATTTAATAAAACGTTTTTTTCGCTTCTCTTCCGGTGACTCGTTTTAAGTGTCGATAGTACCTCAAATGGCTTTGATTGATTCTGCGTAACAGTGAAAGTGTTGAATTGATCACTTTGGAAAAAATATATAGTAAAATAGAGGATATATACAGATTACTATATGGTGTGAAAACACGATTGCTAAAAATTTTCACGATAAAAAAAAACTCAAATTTACCTCGAAATTTTTCAAGAAAACCGCTGTATTCAATATATATTTTCCATATACCAATGGTTTTTTTTTTATATCAACTGAACTAAATAGAATACATATAGTATACGATATATATTTGTCAAATGGCTTTAATTACTTTTGTAAAAAAATAATGCTGAAATAAAGCCGCGCAATAGAATTGTTTCAGTATGGGAAAAAAAACAGTCGTTAATTCCCATTGAATGTTATTGTATTACAATGATGTAAATTTTTTATTAATCAATAAATCGATCATTCTCAAGTGAATCTTCTCATTTCGATATATAATCATTCTCAGACCTGTCCAAGGCCGTAACCTGTCAAAGCGGAGTAGAAAAGTGTCAACAACCAATTGTATGTTTATAAAACAACCTTGGTGAACCAGTGGCTTGGACTGTGGGCGCTGAAGTTGTGTTTGGGAATACGAAACAAAATTATGACGACTTCTGCAGCCCAGCTGTTTGCGCTGAGCGTTGGACGAAGCTTCTCAAGCAGAGAATTTATTATAATTATTAATACAAAGATCGAACACTCAGAAAAAATTCCTTCGATCCGGTCGGATTCGAACCGACGTCTTCTTGCATACCTCGTCGTTGAAAGACAAAGTACAAAGAAAGACACGACGCAAGCACATAGAAAAATTCGTGAGGTCCGTTGGTTCGTTCCGTGGCTTAGTTGGTATAGCGTCTGCCACGGTATGCAAGAAGACGTCGGTTCGAATCCGACCGGATCGAAGGAATTTTTTCTGAGTGTTTTTTCTGAGTGTTCGATCTTTGTATTAATAATTATATAACAAACTAGTGGAGTAATTTCACTGAAAATAATTGACTATCAATTCAATAAAAATTTAATTAATGCAGAGAATTATGTTCGAAATGTAATTATTTTTATTTTGATAATATACAGGTAACATAAAAAGACTAAAAGCTTAAATACCAGAAGCAGTAAAACTAGAATTTATAAATTATATGAATAAAATTGGGTCCCCGCGGCAAAGTGACCAAGATGCGTTCCCCCTTTGTATAGTTATGCTAAAGCGTTGCAAGGCAGTTTATTAATCAGTCTGTCTATTAATTTTTTGGATAAAATTTTGTACAGATGAAGGGCACTGGGACCCCACGGGCTAAGGGTTTCGACTTCCAAGACTGTGAAAAGGTAGTCGGAGCCGAGATTCTGGTACTTATTACTTTTTATTCTTTCCGCCAGCTCAGCTGCGGAGCCAACCCTCTTGCTGGTGAGTGAAATTTAATTTGATATTTACTATGAGCATTTCGATGAAACTGCACGTCGAAGAAACTTCACAAGCCTTGGAAACGTATGTGAAACGTCCCCAACCCGCATTGGGTCAGCGTGGAGGACTATGGCCTAAACCCTCGCCTAAGAGGGAATCCGTGCCTAACAGTGGGACGTACAAATGGGTTGATGTTGATGTTGAAGACAAAAGCAACCACCTAAACACCTACTGGTTGCCAGTCCTGTAGTCGGCCAACTATACCTATACGTCAGGCTGGTTTTAAAAAAGATTTAGAAGATAATTTTAATATGGAAATTCATAGTTTAAAATTTGGTCCAAATCTTTCTAGTTTAAACTAGTTTACGCCATTATCTTCACCGCAAAAGTTACACACTCCTCGTAATAGAATATTACATCAACCAATAATAAACGCAATGGAAAACTAAAAACAACTCATAGTTAATTAAAATTCACATTAGCTCGTCTTATATCTTATTATTGTAAAATTCATTTCATAACTTTTATCGACAAACTGGCATTGACAACGCAACCATTGTTTTAATTTAAAATTACGTAGTTATTACGCGAGATCTTTTAACCTCCTAAGACCCAGTTAAGGTGGTTTTCCATCGGTAAGGCAAGACGAGACGAGTCGAGACGACAATTGAAGTCCGTTGTTTCTGTTGCAGAGTATAATACCCTATGTAAGCAAATGTGCAGCAAAACGGTTTAATATAACATAAACAAAAATATTTCAATGTAAAGATGTGCTAGGAGAGAATTGAAATTATGCCATACAAATTTCAATCCTCGTCTCGTCTCGCCGGTGAAAAACCACCTTTATAATGAGAAAAGCGCTAAACACCTAATGTACTAAACATAAATGCTTCAGATCTAAGGAAGTATGCCTCAAATTAGCCCTCAAATTATGGTAATATAGAACATAATATTATGTCATATAAGAATAAACAATATTATTTTGTATCGAGTTCTTAGGTTTTCGCGATTGTTACACATAGGAAATGAAACTATTTTTCTTTTTTTATTTTTGTTTGGAAAAACAAATATACGCGATTTAAATCCGGAAAAATAGTTTCATTTCCTAAATATTATTTTGTTTCAATTGTAATTTTAAGTACAAATTATAGTATATAAAGCAGATAGAAACTGAAATGATAAAGATAAAAATAAATTCCCAGCTACTTGATGCGTAAAACGCAATATTTATCCATAGAGATTTACGCCATACAATCGATAGGTCGCATCGGCTATTGTGTATTTCGCGTCAAAATGTATGCAATACACCTTGTATGCGGGTCATTTTCTTTTGTTTTGAACTTACGATGTTGTTTTAGAGTAATTGTTCAAATTTCGTTTCGTTCCTTCTGATTTTATGCTTTTTTGTTGACTATTTGTTTGGTTAATGTTGATTTTTTATTTGTTGTGTAGTTTTTTAGTAATTGAATCCTTTTTATGTTGTTTATTATTTGTTGTTAAACTATAGTCTCCAAATCTATTCTCCCTTCGCTACAAACTATCTCGACAAGATATATAAATCGATTTTTTTCATTCGATGTTACATCACTACATATTTGAAAACTTTAAATCACAAACGTCACCGTACCCATGCTATGTGAAATGATTATAACCGGCTTATGCTTCCCAAATCGTTTAAAATTGCATTATTTGCACCGATCGAGTATATAACGAGGAACAGAGACGAAATAAGGGACATATATTTCTGGTAACACACTAGCGATACAGCTCTTATAAATATCAACTCTCGTTTTGCACTGAAATATAGACAGGCCAAATACTGACCTGTGTGTATGTCTCCGTACATTCCAACAAATATTCTGTATTTATTGTAATAAACATAATATCTCTATCAATGCCGTGCTGTTCTATTCGGTGGTGTGAGAAAAACAGTAAAACATCTAATTACAAAACAATCGGAATCACATTTCATCGGTAATTAAATATTAAATATGTAATTTTGCCATTTTCATCCATTACAGCAAAGTTCAAGTTAACTGGTCGATTTGAAGTGAAACAGTTGACAACACCCATTGACGACATCCGTCAATTGGCTCGAATTCGGGCTAGCCAATCTGAGGGACAGGTGTCACAGTAATGATATGGCAGAATAGTTTTCAAACAAATTAAATGACATTTCGTCTCTATTTCTGGTTATATACTCGATGTTTGCACCCGAATTTCCGATCACTGGAGAAAATATAACTGCACCTCTAAGTATTCCGCGTACTTACTAGATTACCAGATTGTACCCGGACACCGGTGTCGATAACAGCAACAATTTATTTGATTATGATAAGTGTCTGTTAAATCCGGAAAAATAGTTTCATATCCTAAGTGTCTGTTTACAAAGAGACATTCATATTACTTTTATTAAATTTTACACAGGGATTCACAACAATGTCTGCGGGTCTTTTCCTTAAAAATATTTTAGGCCAATGAAAAGTAATAAACCGTCAACTCCACACCTGTGCGAACATATTGACGACAAGTACCAATATTATACAACAGGCTATTATTCTTCTCCTAAAAGTGCTTCTCCACTACTGGAGGTTGATCGTCATTATAGCAAATTTATCGAAACGAATCCATGCCTGTCTGCCGTACATAACAATGGGGCAGATATAACAGTGGAGGATGCGGATTCTAAGTTGTATGCAAAGTTTTCGGTAGCACAATACTGTTTTCATTTTCATGAAAGACGCTCGGGCGATTTTATTCCGGGTTTTTATCTCGTGGTCTGAGTCCCTTATTAACCCAAACCCCAAGAATCCTTGCAATAAATATATTTATTACCCGACTGCAGGAGGGTTATGTTTTTCAAGTATAATTATGTATGTATGCCCATTTCTTTTTCACGCTGTACAGCCTAAACGGCTTGATAGATTTTGATATATGAGGTGTCGTTAGATAGTCATAGGCTATAAAAATAATCAAAATAGTGAAGGGGATTTTTTTTTTAATCTTTCCTGCTAAATATTTTTGTAGTCGGGTTCTTGTATTCTATTCTATTCTACATGTACTGCCGAACGCGCTCGAGATATTTACTATCCACTGATATAGTTGGATCAAGTCAGGATTTCGGGAAACTACCATGAGTTTAGTTTTGAGATTTTTTTAAATTATTATAGAAATTTTAACAATTATGTACTAGTAAATTTAGTGTGAAAAATTATCTTTCTTCGTATGTGGTTTACTTCACATAAGAAAGTAAAGACAATTCTTTTTGAGATTTTTGATGTTTAACTAATAATTGTCGATTGTTGTGTAATATTACATAGAGCTTTAGGTGTCGAGATGCATCGTATATTAAACAAAAAACAGTACAGAGTACAAAAAAACCGACCTCAAAATACATTCATCCCCTAGTTTGCCACCCTTAGACGTGGAGTATTTTCTTCAAATTTAAATGGGTCTACATCTGAGGTACCCTCTTTCCAACAAAAAAAAAATCATCAAAAATGGTTCACATATCAAAATTGGTTTAAATTATTGCGTAACATACATACAAAAAAGAAAAATAAACATCATACAGTCGAATTATGAACCTCCTCCTTTTTTAACTCGGTTAAAAATTTACAGGGTAAAGCGAAAGCTTAAAAAATTATTGCCTCCACTTATTTATTGAAAGTTATTTTCAGACTTGAATTACTCACGTTGAAAACAATATCGAAACTAAACGAAAAAGTCAATTTCGGGAAATGTTTATTAAAATTTCTGAAAGTAACTTTAAAATTAAAAAAGCGAGATTATCGTTAAATGAAGGTTTAACTTTCAACGCTCTAGATAATATAGTTTTTGATGTGCATTTTAGTTACAATGTATCGTTACTAAACCTTATCGAAATAAGTACCCATTAGTGTGCCTTTATTGTTCATGCGATGTGTAACAATTGACAAATTAATTGCAAATGCCATAGATACAATGGCAGTTTCAAGTTTGTTTCTTTTTTGAATAGATTGTATTAATGTAGGTACGGAGTTCCTTTAAATTAAGATACTATGAATATTATGGATGTATTTTTCGCATTTGTTAGATTCCCAGATGAGGTAATCAATTTTTTTTTAATTTTGCGGTAACGTGTCTCGTTATTTTTTCCCGCACAGCGGGGCACCTCTGGCATTTATTATTGTTTTAAAAAGTTACGAAATATTTCATGACTAAAAAAAAATAATTAAAAATCTTGAACAATCAAAAATTACGACAGATTACGAGATACAAAAGATTATGTATGACACGAAGCTTAAAAGCGGGACGTATGGCCAAGTTAAATAAAATAATGTCATTATCATGCAAAACATCCTATCTACAATTCCATACCTGAGAAGCATTACATTGTAAGCGCCATTTTTGTAATTTTAGGGGGGAAGCGATTTTGTGTCGAAAAGCAGTTTGTACGACAATTAGGGTAGGTGGAAAGGTTATTAAAACTCAATTAGTTTTATTTCAAGCCACTCTAAATGTTGTACATGCTGTATTTCGACACAAAATCGCGTCCTCTGTAAAATTACAAAAATAGCACTTACAGTGACTGAGTAACTATCTCCGTGGCCGAACGGTTACCATGCTGATCTGCCATGAAGAGGTCCCGAGTTCGAGTCCCGGGCGGGGAGAAATATTTGTAGGCCCTACATTTATTTCGCTCGTGAGTTTGAATGTGATTTATGGTGTTCTATGTGTGACACGGGGTTTCCCTAGTGCGGGATTATGAGTGTGTGTATTAATTAATACTTCCCTCCGTGTCCCACAGCCATGATACGCCGTATATTTTTTCCAAGACGATGTAAAATGACATTTGTAGGGTTGCCATTTATCGTACAATTTTAAATAGTTATGCCAGTTATGCAGTTGATGTCGACAGTTTTATCGATAGATTGTGAAATTCGATTAAAATTTGCAGAAACGCATAAATCATGAATGTTATCAATCACGTTTCGATGAATAATAATTATATTATCGCCATTGCCCCCTTAGCCTATTATATAGATATCTACGACGTCAATCTCGACGTCTATTTAATTATAACCTTTTTTTTTAAATTCAAATGAGCCGAGTTCGGCCATTTATTACGTAATCAAAGCCAATATTCAGTCGATAATCGATAATCGACTGCAATCAGTTGATGCTTAAGATGTAATTTTACTCCGTTTTGGAAACATTTGAAAATGAAAGTCCGTTTGTTTGTATTAATTGACCCTTGTCTCTTGTGGGGCACATAATGATTACTTGATGTAGTGATGAAAAATTATCACAATATGAAATTTCTATCATATCAAATAAAAGTATAGATAACTAGTTGGTGCCCGCGACTTGGTCTACGTAGAATAAATACTTCCAGTAGCTCACTGTACAATATTAATTTTCATAGTTTTATTGGTTCTCCATATAAACTTTCATTCTCTATTTCACACTCTTTTAGATTTGTCATTGTTGTGACAAAAAGTAGCCTTTATTGATATAACAAATGAATGCGACACTGGGGAGCGCACCGCGAGTCTCTACGATAAGACGTCGTGCCGTGCGTCGTTCCACGTTACGATGTCGCATCGTGAAACGTTGCGGCGTCGTAGCACGACGCGACGTCGTATCGTGTTTATGTGTAAACCCTCATCTAAGGGGAAATCCGTGCCCAGCAGTGAAACGTGACCAGGGTTGATAATGATGATGACATTATTCTAGAACATTTAAATAATAAAAATTGCAACCGAAGTTAGGTAGATAAAATATGATGATACTCATTACTTGAATTCAAAATAAATACGTAATACTGTACGTACACTCGTGTACTTTTTATTGTAGTCGAACAGTCATTTGTTTCACATTCTCGTGTTAATAACCATGAAGGCGAAAAGCATAAAACCATCCAGTATCAGAAACTCCATGTTAAATATTCTTTATAGCACATAAGAACAAGCAGCTGAAAAACTAAAGGTACGACAGGCGGCCTTATTGCTAGACAGTAAATCCTTACAAACAACTTTGACGTGTCAGAATAAACATAAAAATTACATTATTACGTGAAAACGTAGTAATGTGTTTTTTTTACTGAGACAGCAAGGGGAAATCCAAAAGTAACATACAAGGAAACCGTTTTAGAAATCATTAGGTCTTTTTTTGGCATAGTAACTTTTTTTGGGCATGCATGATTTAATACATGCATTCTCAGTAGAGCTCCATATGAAAGAGTTTGTCCAGGGAAGTACTACCGCCTTACTTATTCCTGCCACCAAGCAGTAATGTGAGCATTACAGCGGTCCGGTTTTGATGGATAATGGTACTTGTCAACTTATGTCTACTACAGGGTGCAGTGGCAGTGCCCATCAGATCTTTGCGATTTAATGCTCTGAGTGGCACTGCAACTATTATGGACAGACGTGTCGCTTACCATCAGGCGCACGACTTATTCGTCCCGTCACTTGATGTTATAAAAAAAATAATATTATGAAATTTTTTTGTTAATAGTATGAAAAATATTTTTTTTAAATTTGACCAACATCTGCTGTCCCGATTTTTTCATGCGATAATATAGTCCACTTTAATAGGGACGAGTTCTGTGACACTTCTAATTTTTACATTACACGCATTGACTTACAATTATATGGACGTCGGGTCCGCGCTAAAAAGTGTCCGCACTTGTAAGGCGCTAAAATCGTATACAGAGCGCGACACTCCGCTTTAGTCTTCATTTGTTCTACGGACAGCGCGATACTGCGATGACATTACAATTTAAATTTCGAATAAGTTGACTTGGGACATTTTTTTCGTGGTTTTTTGTATTAGACCCGTCGTCCATTTATTTGTAAGTCAATGGATAATATAGTCCATTTTAATAGGGATGAGTTCTGTGACACTTCTAATTTTTACGTTACACGCATACGATTTATAACTAGTCTGTCAACCCGGTTACAAAAATAAATTGTAAATTTGTTAAAATGTACCAAAATCAAACAATATTTATTGTAGACGTAATTTTAAGTAAAAATTGTGGTATATTATTTATCCGTAGAGATTTACACCACAGAATCGATAAATCGAATCGGCTTTTGTATAACTCGCGTCATACATACTCGCGGCATTTACATACATTGTTAGCGGGTTTTATTTTGTTTTTAGCTTTGCGTGATCTTTTTGGAGTAATTGTTCGAAATTCCGTTTCGTTGCTGCTGATTTTATGCTTTATCGTTGACTCTTTGTTTGGTTGTGTAGTTTTTAGGGATTGACATAACATAAATTACCTTACTTACTTAATGTGTAAAAT